>NC_143055.1:59596250-59917500 GCF_052426305.1 Pelodiscus sinensis | reverse complement strand
CAGCCACTGGCCATCTGCCAGAAATTAATATGGCTTCTTTATTGAGCGACCAATGCAACTGCCTATTAGAATAGGCAACAACTTTATGGCAGAGTTGGATGAGCTGTATGAAGCTGACAGACAGGGAAGGTGTGTAAAACATGCCCTTCTCCTACTGGTTAGAAAAGCTAACAAATATTTCTGCACTCAGGCTGTACTAGTGAGGCACATTTGCAAAACATGTACCCCCTGGAAAAGGGGAGCTTAAAAAGATTAAACTTGCCAGAGAGAAGGCATCAATGAAATGGAAGGGAGAAGAAAGTTAGAAAAGTTGCACTTTTAAGTTAGTGAATTCTATTCCGTTCATTTATCTATCAGGGATGGTCTAGATCTGAGTTTCTGAAAGTGCTCCACAAAACCACTTTGAGAAAAACATTAACTGGCTGCCCCGGTTTGTTTATTTACTTGCGCCACAGCCATGGAGCCTCACTGCTCCCATTGGCTCTGTTTCGCTCTTTGCAGCCAAAGGGAGCTGCGGGATGTGGCGTGGGCCGGGCCACCACTTCCCACTGCTCCGCTTGGCTGCTAAGAGTGAAACAGAGCCAATGGGAGCCGTGAGGCTCCGTGGCTGCGGCGCAAGTAAATAAACAAACCGGGGCAGCCAGTTAATGTTTTTCTCAAAGTGGTTTTCTGGATCACTTTCAGAAACACTGGTCTAGACAGTGCTTGGTCCTGCAGTGAGGGCAGGGGACTGGAGTTGATGATCTCTCGAGGTCCCTTCCTGTTCTAGTGTTCTATGAGTCTATGATTTATGTTCTGGAATGTTATGGTTTTCCTTGACAGACCATCTCAGATTTCTGTAAATGGAAGGAGGAATAGGACAGCTATTTTGATAACGTATGTAAATATTGATGAATATGCTTGGATCTACAGTTAAATAACTGAAAATTCAGCAAAATATACACAAAAGCTTCTAGTGGACAAGGACATTCCAGCCCCAGGTGTCAGGTGTTTTTAAGACAACTGTCGGGAGGCTAAGTCTCCATAAGCATGTTGGTAAGTGTAGTATGAACCCTACCCAGACCAAGGAGAAAGAAAACTCATGCATTTTAAAGCTTGCCTTGCCTATGACCTCTCTGTATACCAGCTCTCTACATTCCAGTGTGTGCTGTATGCTGTTTCCCAAATCCATATTTATAAAAAAGTGTGACCACACCATTTTTATCCTCATATGTCTCCATTTGCTATCCACACACTTCAGGTTACACTGAAAATTATCCTTGATGTAAACCCCTTAACGATGTTGTTCCAGCCTCATTCAATGACCTTGTCCTTCTACTTCTCTCACATAATCTTGCCCCTACTGGTGCATAAGCTTCCTTCCTACACAATTCCTGATGCTTGAAACACCCATTGTGTGTCTTTCTGCCTCAGCAAGTCCTCATTACTTCAGATTGTGTTGGGAAACAGCCTTCTGCTTTTAATGCTATAAAGGAATTGTTTAATTCTGTGAAGATCTTTGGGAGCCAGTTAAAAAATGAAAGCTGTTGTAATAAGGTTGCCTGACACCTAAGGCACAGCAGAAACTGCAGAAGAGAGAAGGAACCAAAATATGCTGTGATGCTTATTTTTGTTTGACTCACAAATCAGAAGTAGGAAATCCATGTGTGCATAGACTGGCAGCATTCTGAACACTTCCAATGTTGGGGGAGGGGCAGGTTTGAGGAGGGTGAATTAGGAATATACTTTAACTTGTATCTGACCTCTAGTCTTAGCTCCTTCTTAGACAGGGCTGAAAGAGCTGATATTTCTCCATTGTCTGTTGTCTTTGATTTCTAATGTGGTCCTTAGCAATGTGGTTGGTTGCTATAATTACTTGTCTTAGTCTAATAAAACAACATAGCTAGATTGCAAACTCTTTGGCATAGAGGCTGTTTTATGTTATCTGTATCTATAAAGATTAGCACAATGGGGCCTCAATCCTGATTAGTGCTATTTCAATACAAATAAATACACAGTAATGATATACCCACCCCAGGTAATATCTTTTATTGGACCAACATCTGTTGGTGTGACAGGGAAACTTTTGAGCCAAACAGAGCTCTTCTTCAGGTCTGGGAAAGGCACAAAGAGTGTTACAGTTGTATACAAGGTGGAACAGACTGTTTAGCATATGTCTAAACACATATTTAATTAACACATATTTCAAGGACCATTCAAAGTGAAATGACTCAGTAACATCCCTCTAATCATAGGAGAGAATAAAAGGGAGGGTAAGACAACTGGGGTACATTGTTAGTATGTGTCAGATCGTTGGAATAAGCCATAAATCCAGTATCTCTGTTCAGTCGATGATTTTTAGTGTCCAGCAAAGCTATGAATGCAAGCTCCCGGCTCGTCTTTTGAAAGTGTTGTGCAGGTTTCATTTAAAAATGAGGACCAAGTCATATACAGAGTGACTGCTTTGTGAAAAGAGTTTACACACAAGTGATGAGGTGCTTTAGTCTTTTATCATTCTGCCGCCCTCCCCCCCGCATGAGTTAATTTGATTGTCTGATTTACCCACATAGTTGTAATTGGGTCATTTAGTACAGTAGATGAAATGATAGGTATGTGTAGCACTCATGGATCTTCAAAGTATGCTGTGGGAGGCGTTGATCATTGTAGCAATAATATATCAGCAAGCTGGGCATTTGTTGTTCTGGCAGGATCTAG
Source organism: Pelodiscus sinensis (assembly GCF_052426305.1). Classification (NCBI taxonomy): domain Eukaryota; kingdom Metazoa; phylum Chordata; order Testudines; family Trionychidae; genus Pelodiscus; species Pelodiscus sinensis. The sequence goes on along the minus strand of NC_143055.1, from coordinate 59,914,806 downwards.
AGCCAAGCTGAGTCCTTCCTTTCTCCCCCTGTGACTGGAGGAGTGTTACCTTGAACGGTTCCTTGAAAAATGTGTTAACTACTTATGCTAAAAATATCTGTTCCATCTTGCATTTAGCTGAGTATATTTCCCAGACATAAAGAAGAGCTCGGCATAGATTGAAAGCTTCTCTCTCTCACCAGCACAAGGTGGTCCAATATAAGATACTACCTCACCCACTTATTCCTTCTACCATTTTGAGACTAATATGGTGACACTACCACTGCATAAAATAACTTGTGTGTGTGGCAAATTAATCAGTCTATATAGCAATTTTGTCTCATTGCTTTTCACAGTGGTGACAGACCCCTTATGAGCAGTGTAGCAGGAGGAACTAATCCATCAGCATTTTAAGGAAGACTGTGCTATAATCCATCTTTATACAATGTATATAGAAATGCGGATTATTTAGGGAGAAAATTTCAAAAGCACTTATGGCCTAACTGTTCCCACTGAAATGAATGGGAGTTTTGCTATTGACTGAAATGACAGCAGGGTTAGGCCAACTGTGAGCACTTTTCAAATTCCAACTCTAAATAATTTGCCTGGTCATAGGCAAATTTATTTCTGTGCATACTGTAAAAAGATCAATTATAGCACAATCTCTCAAAATATTACAAGTCAGTTCCTGCTGTGTTGCTCATCGTGTGAGAATGACACTGAGTCACTGCTGTGAAAGGAAGTGGCTAAAATGACCATTCATAAATCATGTGAAATAAATAAACTACAAAACACGGTATAGATCAGAAATAGGGAACCTATGGCCTCTGGCCTGGATCTTGGCACCCGCTTCCTTTGATCCAGCTTGTGAGGCTCAGGGGTCTCCCCTCCCTCCACAGAGGAGGAAAGCAGTGGCAAGTAAATGCTAAAGCCCTCGCATGGCCAGATCTGCCTGGTGGGGTAGGAAGAAGCAGCTTTGCACACTGCAGTCTCCCCTCCCCCCAGCTAGGGAACCAGCAGCACAGGGAAGCTAGCTCAGGAACCTGCAGGCTCTACCCTAATTACTTCCACTGGCCAGGAATCACAGCCAATGAAAGTGGCAGGGGGTAATGCCCGCAAAATAAACACATATCATCTTATTCTGAGCTTCTGACCCACTCCTATGATCAGAGGGCATTCTCTTCCCCACCCAGTCCCATACTTCCTCCTGCTATCCAGTATGGAAAGCTGAGCCTAGTTGCCTGAGTAGTTCCAGCTGCACTGATCTCCCAGACCTTAATCCTTTTCTGTTGGGTATGTCAAGTACACAGGAGAGAAGGGGTTTTGAATCTTGCTCTTCCTGAGTGGATCCAACTCCAGTAGCTGAGTCCTCTGGAGTAGCAAACACCATTGTATGTAAATGCACTGGAGAGAGCACTCACCGTGGGTCATCAGCGTCTCATCATTTAGGGAACAGAAATCAGCATTTCTAGTTTCTGTTTGAAGAGTGCTTCATGCTGGCTAAGGCCAGGCACCAATGGCTAAAACTACAGACTGTTTTTTTTATAGTATGTGACCACCAGAGGGGAACATGAACTATGAATAGGATGAAAGACTCCCGGGGATAATTTTGGAATTCCTTCTGTCCAGGGGATCACCAGACATTTATTTAAATAGCAAGTTATCTGGTTTCCTAAGGTAAAAGTCACCTACTAATGTAGAGAACTTGGTATTCTTGAGGCTTGTATGAGTGCAAGAGGATGGCCACATGCATGGTATGCGTAGTCCTAGGGATAGGGGTTCCATGACCACCCCACCCAAAAGAAGAAGACAGGTGGTGGTGGTTGGGGACTCCCTCCTAAGAGGGACTGAGTCATCCATCTGCCATCCAGACCTGCAATCTCGAGAAGTGTGCTGCTTACCGGGAGCTCACATTCAGGATGTGACCAAGAGTCTTCCAAAAGTGATTAAACCTTCAGATCACTACCTTCCTGCTTCTCCATGTAGGAACTAACGATACGGCTATGAATGATCTTGAGTAGGTCACAGCAGATTATGTAGTGCTGGGAAGAAGGATCAAGGAATTTGAAGCGCAAGTGGTGTTATAGTTCATCCTCCCTGTCAAAGGAAACGGTCCGAGTAAGGATCATCAAATTGAGGAAGTAAATGCATGGTTGCACAGGTGGTGTCGGAGAGAGGACTTTGGTTTCTTCGACCATGAGACTCTGTTCCGGGCACGAGGATTGTTAGGAAGAGATGGGATCCACCTAACCAAGAGAGGAAAGAGCATCTTTGTGGTCAGGCTTGCAAACCTAGTGAGAAGGGCTTTAAACTAGTGTCGTTGGGGGACGGTGACCAAAGCCCTGCGGTAAATGAGGAAGTCAGATACCAGGAAGAAACACAAGGAGGAACGAGCAACAAGGGAGGACCCCTGATTCGGATGGAGAAGGTAGGGTGATCAACTGGTTATTTAAGGTGTTTGTACACAAATGCAAGGAGCCTGGGAAACAAACAGGAGAATTACAAGCCCTGACCCAGTCAAAAAACTATGATTTGATTGGAATAACGGAGACTTGGTGGGATGACTTGCATGACTGGGGCAGGATTCTCCAGGGATGCTTACATGAAGGGGAAAGGAGTCTAGGAGAGCTGGCAGTATTTTAAAGAAGCCTTATTAAAGGAACAGGAAGAAACCATTCCGATGTGCAGCAAGAAAAGCAAATATGGTAGGCGACCAGATTGGCTTACAGGGGAAATCCTTGGTGAGCTTAAACACAAAAAGGAAGCTTACAAGAAGTGGAAACTTGGACAGATGACTAGGGAGAAGTAAAAATATATTGCTCAAGAATGCAGGGGAATTATCAGGAAGGCGAAAGTGCTATTGGAACTGCAGTTAGCAAGGGATGTGAAGGATAGTAAGAAAGGTTTCTACAGGCAAGTTAGCAATAAGAGGGTGATCAGAGAGGGTGTGGGGTGTCTCAACCTAGTGACAGATGATGTGGGAAAAGCTGAAGTACTCAATGCTTTCTTTGCCTCTGTCTTCATGGAAGTTGGAACCTGAGACATGATCATGGGACAAGCCCAGGGTCAGAGTCAGGAGTTAGGAATCAGAAGTTCAGAGGCAGACACAGACTAAAGATGGAGTGGAGAAGGCAAGGGGTGTAGCAGGGCTGGACAGGAAGCAGATCTGCCCCAGCTGTAGGTGTGAAACGCATTGAGCAGATGATGTGCTTCTGTTGCAAGAGGGATTAAATGGTAATCTGTTGTCTCTTCTGACCAGTACAACTTCACTTAGCATGGGTTTATGGGGTCCAGATGACCCCGTAGAGAGTAGCTCCGGATGAACTCTGAGCCCGGGAGGGGCAAAAGGCCTTTTGTTTATGTTGGGACCTTTTATTACACCACTATCAGGAAGCCCCAGTGCCACAGTTTCATGGTTCACAGTGTAGTTAGTGCCTGTTTGAGCTATTGGTGACAATTCTCATATGCCAGATCTAGCCTTACACAAACCAACTCTTGCTCTTGTTTTGCTGCCTCTTCTATTTTCTGTCATGAGACTTTCACTTCCTTCTGCTAAAGAATTTGTCAGTATTCCTAACTTCTGCCTCCTGAGAGGGTGGATTAACTACAGCAATTGAAAAACCCCTTTCATTACTGTAGCAAGCGCCTACATGATGATGCTACAATGGCACCGTTGCAGCACCACAGCTGTATGACTGTGCCACGGTAGTGGCTGTGGTGATGTAAACATACCCTAAAAAGATGGGAGGAGATGGAATCAAGGAGATGTGAAAATTGGCCAGGTTTGAAGTGTGTACATTACATTTTATTATATAGTAACACATATGGTTTCAATACAACTGAAGGTAAATGCTCTCCAAAACCTTATACCTGGCCTTCATGCATGTGTTAATAAAGCAAAGTGAATATTTACTTGCACTGGTAGTATGAAGGTGTGAACACCTACTAAAAACTTGACTACTTGGGCATGCCCTTTAAATAGCTCTAACATATACATTTGGAATTTGCACTTCCAAATCCCATGGCCTCAGTGGCTACAAATTCTAATACTGGCACACATGTATGTTTGAGATTATTTAAAAAGCACAAACAAGTGTAAACATGCATACAGATGTTTTCAATATGTAAGCAGAAGTAGGTGCATGCCCAAAATGGAACATGCACAAGTGAAGACTGTCATTTATAAGTTTACCCTCGCATACAAAACTTTTCATAGAAAAGATATGGGAAATTCATATTTATTGTCTAAAGATTAAAAGGACCTTTATTAATTGTTCCCAGTATAAAGTCTCAACCTTGCAGACTCCGCACAACAAAATTTAGGAGCTTGATGTACATAAGAATTACAACATTGGGATCATGTATCAGAGGGGTAGCCGTGTTAGTCTGAATCTGCAAAAGCGACGAGGAGTCCTGTAGCACCTTATAGACTAACTGAAGTGTAGGAGCATAAGCTTTCGTGGGCAAAGACCCACTTCGTCAGATGCATGTACATGCATCTGACGAAGTGGGTCTTTGCCCACGAAAGCTTATGCTCCTACACTTCAGTTAGTCTATAAGGTGCCACAGGACTCCTCGTCAACATTGGGATCCTAAGCTTTCAGCAGCTAATTGAAAATACGTCTTGCTTTTCCCATCATTAGAGTATTGTGCAAGTTGTGATCATTTTCTATTCCAGTTTAAGGACTAGTTTCTTCACACTTTACTCCAACAAGTAGTCTGCACAGCTTGAATAAAACCATATCTATCTTCTATCTACAGTGCTACTCACACGATAAATGGTTTTCAGGATCAGACCCTAATTTTCCCAAATAAAATATCACGTAAAAAATGTCATTTTTAATCCAAATTTGATCCATATCTCAGCCTTACGAAATTGAATAGTAAAACCTCTATAAAGCAACTGCCTCTCTCAAAAGTATTCTAAGCTATATATAGTATCTGCAAATGCAGTATGTTCTTACACAGGTATTAAAAGCATCTATTACTGTTTTTAGAAATCATTAGTTTGTACTTACAAGTTTATCATATTCCTTAACACTAGATATATACATGCAAATTTTTATCTCACTGGTGTACTCTTCATAATATAATATACTAAGAATTTTTAAAGTGCAATTATGTTATAAATAAAATGTGCTGATAGTATCATATAGTCTTAAGTGTTATGAAATAAATGAAATAAAGAAGCACATTTAAGAAATCAAAGCTTGTTTAGAAATGTTATGTAAGCCTCTTAGATTAAACAAAAAAATCTACTAACAAATGAGAAATAAAACGTTTAAGCTGAGTACCGAGAATCAAACATGGCCATGAACTGGGGGTATCTGACATTTCCATCTTCATCAAGGGGGATTCTGTCAAGTAGCAGCTCAAACTCTTCATCAGTAATCTCCACGCCAAACCTGAAACAAACAGCAGTTAGCAGCAGTCACTCACGGAGTTCACTTTTGGGTCAACAGTACCCACAATACCCTAAGCATATGGCTGCCATTAACTCTTTGTTATTGCTTCGGTCCTCAAGATCAAGAGCACCACGTGAATATCAGAGGTTAATCAGGGTTTTGATCGCTTCAGCTTTCTCAAAGAAAGAAATTCTACTACAGAATCCCGCATTGGTGGGGCACAGAAATAGAAATACTAGCATATTGAACTGTTGCAATTGTCCTCTATAAAAAGTTATTCATTACACTAAAACACTGGTATTGCTGAAACTAGTTAACTCTGAAAGGCCTTTCATTTGGACTGTTTAGCATGAAAGAAAATGTAGAGAAAAAGTGGCTTTTCGAAAAACAGCTTCTTAATGCTTTTGGAAAGCATTTCATAATGGCTTTAAAGACATTTTGCATACAAATATTTAAAAAGTGGCAGTGTTTATTCATCAGCAAGAAAGTGTTTTCATCTCTCAAGAACAACCAAAACATAATCCTCGAAATACTGGCATAAATAGGAATGACTTAAGCAATAATAATGAACAAGGCATTCATTCATCATTTTGCAAAGCTGGTAAGACACAGCTGACTTTTGGGGGGATATGCTTTCCTTTTGCAAAGGCAATGAAAGCATACACTAAACATAACATTTATATGTTATTTTGATTTTCATCACCATCCTTTGGCATTTTATATAACTCTAGAAAATACTCTCTAGGGGTATCATTTGTTCTAAACTCCACAACTACTTCTAGAGAGTTCTGACTCTCAAACATTTGGAACAAGAAGAAAGGCTGATTTTGTACCATGTTTTCTCTGACCTGGTTTATTTTTCAGGAAGTCTATGGAAATGGGCAGAGTCAATTGTTTTTTGCAGTTGCTCTCAACAGATGCTCTTTCACTACAGCTTCACTAAGTTACATTTACAACTCGGTATTGCTGATATAATGAGACTACATCATCAAAGAATAAAATTAAGCAATTACTCATAGTCTTTTTTTCCCCAAATGAAGAATAGAATATGAAGCCTAACCTAGCTACTATGATCCAATAAAACCAGTTTCCAGAGAAACCATTGTGATAATTAAATCATGCTGCCATGCCTTTTGGAGATAAATTATTGGGTATATGATCAAAAGTAGCATTGGTTACTACTGAGGGGACCACTAGGACTCAAAGGCTATGTCTACACAGCAGCATTATTTTGGAATAACTAACGTTATTCTGAAACAACATAGTCCACGTCTACACAGCAAGCAGTTATTTTGACAATGTCAAAATAATGGCGAGCTGGAAGACTTCTTACTCCGACTCCTGTTACCTTCATTATATGAGGAGTAAGGGAAGTCGGAGGAAGAGTGCTGTATCTTGGACTTCCTGCTGTGTAAACAGCGCCTAAAGCTGAGTTAAGCTATTTCAACTTAAGCTACACAAATGACGTAGCTCGAGTTGTGTAGCTTATTTCAGCTTTAGCCCTGCTGCGTAAACGTGCCCAAAGGGCTGACCTGCAGGACTGGGGACTTAGTACATTTGAGTCACTACTTATTTTAAAATGAGAACCATCTTCAACAAAAGATGGATAATCTCCAACCAAAATAAATCATACAAAATAAACTAAGTCTAGTTTCTGCTGACTGGAGGGGTAGGGAAAGAGAGTGAAATTTCATCTCTGTGTCTTTTATCATTTTAGTGGCTGCTAAAATACCTCAGTAGTGAGAGCCACATCAGATAAGACACAGTGATAGGCAGGCAAACATGTTTCCCAATCAAGGCCACATAGAAGACACAAGGAGAGAAAAAACAGCAACTTTTCAGTAATTTAATATCAGAATTTGTCATTGTTTATATAAGTACATTACAGTCTGGGGAAAAGTAAAGTAGAATTCATAGTATTACGGAAGTAATCTAAGCAGCAGGACAACAAAATAGCTATGATCTGTTCAAAAGAAATGATAAATCTCTTCACTTGGACTTTCATAGAATCGTAAGGCTGGAAGAGACCTCAGGAGGTCATCAAGTCCAAGTTGAAGACTATCATATCGCCCCTCACTCTCCTCTTCTGAAGACTAAATAAGCCCAAATCCCTCTGTCTCTCCTCATAGGTCATGTGCTCCTGCCCCCTAATCAATTCTGTTGTCCTCCGATGGACTTTCTCCAATGCATTCACATCCTTTCTGCAATGGGGGCCCAGAATTGGATGCAATATTCCAGATGTGGCCTCACCAGTGCCAAATAAAGGGGGATAATCACTTCCCTAGATCTGCTGGCAATGCTCCTCCTACTGCATTCTAATATGCCATCAGCCTTCTTGGCTACAAGGGCACACTGTTGATTCATATCCAGCTTCTCATCCACTACAATCCCCAGGTTCTTTTCTGCCAAACTGCTGCTTTGTCCCTAGCTTGTAACTATGCTTGGGATTCTTCCATCCCAAGTGCAGGACTCTATGGTTGTCCTTGTTGAATCTCATCAGATTTCTTTTGGCCCAATCCTCCAATTTGTCTAGGTCACTCTGGACCCTATCCCTGCCCTCCAAGGTATCTACCTCTCCCCCTCACTTAGTGTCATCTGTGAACTTTGATAATAGCAATGGGAGGGTCAGTTAAAAACTAGGAATGATAGTATTTTACAGCTCCTTGGCACTCTTTTCCCTGTGTTTCCAGGTGTAGAAACTTCCAACAGCCTTTGGGGAGACAGTGATTCACCTAGAAAACTGTCCAGCTCCTCTCTCAGCAAACCAACATCCAAGTTCCCCATGAAACTTCAGTCATCAACCAGAGACACCTCCTTCACTTTTGTCTCTGGACGATTTTCATATGCAGTGCAGCATGGTGCAAGCAATCCCCAGTCGTGAGCCCTGCTGTGTCCCTGCTGGAATGTCATACTCTCCTGCAATCAGAGGGCAGCTGGCAACAGGAAGGTAGCTGCAATAGGATTTCCTCCCAGATCCAAAGGTATTGAGGGCTGTAGGCAGTGCTTAATTTGTAATGAAAGAGGTGCTGGGGCTCAAGCAATTTTTTAAATGTCATAACTGATGTGGCAAGCCCAGAGATGCTGGGGCGAGGAATCGTCAAGCCTAGAGGTGTCAGGGCTCAGCCCTGGCAAAAGCAAGCCCTGGCTGTAGGGGTGGAAGACTGGCCCTCTCACGTTGTTGAACCATGGGGAGAGGGGAGGATGATACCACAACACACGAGATATTCATAGATCCATAGGGTCAGACCCTCAGCTAGTGAAAACTGAATTCAACTGAGCTACAATAGTTTGCACAAGTTAAGGATTCACAAGTCCTTGAAGAATCAAGCCAGCTATCCAAAATAATATCCCTGATGTCAGTAGAGTTTCCCTGAATGTAGGCTGGTGTCATTGAGATAGAATAGTGTGTATTGGGTGAGGCCTCAAAGACTGGAGTTGGCACAGAAATATCAGTGGAAGATTTCTGGACCTGACAAACCACAACCAGAGGACGTTCACAGAAGATCTGTATATGTGTCTTTCAAATCAATGGTGAAACCAAAGTCGCCAGAGTCCCTGTGACTGTGTGCAACTTAGATTAGCTTCCAGATCACCAAACATGACTGGGCACAATGAATCGGGTCCTGAACATTTGGCCTACTTACCTGCCCAGAACTTTTCTTCTGATGAAGGAATGGTGTGTTGTGTGTAGGACAGTGGGGTAGAAAGATGGGGCTTTGCAGACTGCTGAAATGTGCCTCATCTTTCTGCCTTAAATACTACATCTAAGAATTAAGGAAATATAAGAGAAAGGTCTGGAGAAAGTAAGCACTGGGAAAGAGGTATATTGAGTCTATACCAACCTTGTATTCTGACATTTTATCCATTATTTAAATTCCAAAGACCTATTTAATGTTACTGATCCCAGGATTTTAGGGAACATGCTGTGACTACATTACATCCATTATGCCTACCAGTGTGGAAAGAACCGTTACTGAAGTGGACATTTTGCATATGCCAAATTATTCTAAATAACAATATTGGACCTTTCATACCAAAAGGACCCTTAATGCTTTATAAACTAAACCAATGCATACAAACCCAGTAAGCACAGTGATCATGTCATCCATCACTGAAATGCAGCCACTATTTATTAATACCCAGCAGCACTGCACAAGAGATGAATCACAGAATTCTCTGGGGCACATTTACAAAGGCTGGTGTAAATGGGTAAGGTTTGAGAAACAGATATATGTTGGCTGGAGGATTAAGTCCATTTAGATAGTCGCTGATACAAAATATGAGACTTGTTAACAGAGAAGTCGAGGTGAAATTATAAAGTAACTAATCATCCCTGAATTAGGGTCTCATTAAACCATACGTGGTGATGAATCATTTCTGTGCAAGATTCCAGCCAATTCACAAGCCAGGAACAGATCTGGTGATGTCAGTCTTAGAGGAGACAGAACAGGATGCCTGTATTAACTTCACAGGAAACATAGCATCTCAGTCTAATCAATGTCACTTCATGGCTTGGAACTCTCCTCTGCCTGATAGTATCCAAAATAATATCCCTGACAAAACAGAGGCAACGGGCACCATTTCTACCCATCCTGGCTAATCACCATTGATGGACCTATCCTCCATGAATGTATCTAGTTCTTTTTTGAACCTTGTTAAAGTCCTGGTCTTCACAACCTCCTCTGACATGGTCAGATTGACAGGCAAGGAAGATCATGTGAGAAGCTGAATTTTGGACAGGCTAGGCCAGAGATGTGGAGGTATCAAGGAGAGAGCAGAGGAGCGTGCAGTAATCAAGTCAAGAAACAATTACAACCTAATACACAACTATCTGGTCTGAGCACGAAAATTTGGTAGGCAAAAAAAAAAAAAAAATCAAGTTTTGCGCTGGCAAACTTGCTGTAGTTGTTTTTGCAATATAGCCCTCTTAGGGTGCATTTACACTGCACCCTTACCTGAAAATAAGCTACGCAATTTGTGCTATGCAAATTGGATAGCTTATTTCGAGGTAATTTCGAGGTAATAAAGTGCTATTCCGAAATGTCCCTCAACCCTCATGGAACACCGGAATAGCGTGCCTGTTATTTTGAAATCTATTCTGAAATAACGGGCTGCTTTAAAGAAATGGAATAGCTATTTTGGGATACTTCTGGTATCCCCAAATAGATCTGCAGTGTAGATGTGGCCTTAGTTTCCCTGGGCATTTCATCAGAGAACATCAAGCATCCATAAAGAAAAAGTAATGGTGCTGAAGTACTAGTAAAAGTGAAAGAACAAGCAGCAATCTGTCTTTGGCAGTTTGAAAAATGAAGCTTGTTGGACAGTTGATAAAATGCCAAATCCCACTGAACTCAATGGATTTGAGCAACTGGTTTCAATGAGACCAGGGTTTGACCTTAAATTCTATCTTCACTGAATCCAAGGCCAGATTCTCTCTTGCATTCTGGCCTCTTTGCTCCTCTCTGGTGATGCTAAGGGTCCTGAAAGCAGCTGGATCACCTCAGCTGGGAATTCCCTATGTCCTGGTCTATACTAGGGCCTTATTCCTAAATAAGCCCCACAAGTTCGAATTTATAAGTGGTGCATCCACACTACCAAGCCCATTATTTCTAAATAACAAGCCACAGAATTAGAACTCTGTACTCCTGCTTTTCACAAGAAGTAATGCTAATTCTGAAATAGTAATTTTGAAATAATGTTAGTGTGGACACTTCAGTGCCACTAATTCAAATTTATTGGCCTCTGGGAGGCCTTCCGCAGTTCCCCAGAGTGCTTCCCAGGGATCTAAAATGGTGGCTCATTAGGTATGCAAATGAGGCTCGGCGATATTCCACGCTTAGCCTCATTTGCATATTACTCACGCAAGAAGCCGCGAGGTAGATATAGCCAATCTGTCCACAGAGGGCACAAGCATACTTTGGTGACTTTTTGTTGTTGTTGAGAGACATAAACTAAAACACTGCCAAGGGAACAGATTTAAAATTCCTGTAATTATTTTGTTTGAATATTTAAATACTTTTGTAATTTAAAAGATTAAAAGATTTTTTTCTGTTAATCCTGAAGTGATTAAACCATGTATTCTTGCAGAGCAAACAGAAGTAAATGATGGTAAACAGAGAAATGAGACATTTTATTAAGATTCTTCTTAATATTGGTTAAATGGCCTATCTCAAGTCAGCTCCTTAAAATAACTTATTTAAAGCAACTGATTCAGATATTTTTTTTCAGTATCAAAAGGTATTTAAGATTGCTTATTTTGGCATCAACAAACTGGTTGATTATTTATTAATAACCAACTGCCTGACTGCTCTGAAACAAAGTTATTTTCCACATCTATAAACATTCTTTATTATCTAAGGATATAGTAAAGAATTAACTCCCCGAACTTTTGGGAAACAATATACCTGAGTCTGAAATTACTGGCTCTGTGAAAGCATACTTCAAACATACTCATACCCTGAGATGTAATCTCTGCTAAAAGCTCATCACAGACAAACATATAGAAGAGAATGTAATGGACTATGGACAAAACCAATTTATCATTTGTGTTTGTGTTATTTGTGTTGTTTAAGGTTTTCTTTTCCTTATTTAATCATAAAATAACTCTAGTTAAGAAATGTGATCAATTTGTTGTTTTTAATCATGGTGTCCCTTAACGGATGTAAAGGAACGCATGCAACTAGATAGTGGAGGCCACACCCCAAAGTTGGCAGCAAGAGAAACAATCCATAAGAGCTAGCCTCTGATTTCTTGTCTCTCTAAACTAAATACTCTTAGAAATTTTTAATACAAAATTACTTGGCATTCAATAATTTACATCTATCCCTTTCAACCCCACAACTGCTATAAACGTCAGTGGCGATCATTCCCTTGATTTTAAAAAGGACATGAATGGAGCTATAAGTGATTATAACAAATAGTATTTTATATACTGAAAAAGCCATTAGCTGAAAATCAAATAATGGCTATCTTCTACTACCTCAAAAATGTTTATTGACATTTCTCCATGTCTCAAACATTTACCTATAGATTCTAGACAGTGAGATGGTTAATGTAGGAAAGAAAATAAGAGTACATCTACATAGCAGCTGGGACATATGATTCCTGGCATGAGTAAGCACACATGTGCTAGTGCTGCTCAAGCCCAATTTCACCTGATGCCCTGGGTACACACTCATAAAGCTATTCCAAGTCTACACGCTTGCTACCATGTCCACACTGCTACTTTTAGACACTAGCAAGCAGAGCTAGTGAGAATCTGTCTATCATCACTGGGAATTACGCTTTCCAGATGCTGGGTAGACATATCCTAAATTAGTGTGATTGGCCTGAGACTGTTCAGAAACTGAGGGCTCTGTCGGGGCTTTGAATCAGTGGTGAGATGCAACATGGAAGCAGTAGTGGAAGAGAGCTGGGTGTAGTAATGGCTGGAGATGTGAGGGATGGTAGAGAGGGACAATGCCCAAGCACCAGCCACTGAAGACTTTCTGCCTGCATGAGACAAAGACACACAAACTTTCATCAGGATAATGGAAACAGACTCCAAAGCAGCAACTACAACATCATTTAAAAGGTGGCACCATGCACTTCCTCAGGCCTTTTGTATACTTACCGCTGCTGAGATCAATTTTCCCAGGCATTGATTTAGCAGGTCTAAGACCTGTTAAATCCACCACTGATCACATTCCCATCAACTTCGGTATTCCACCAGGGTAAGAATAGTAAGGGGAATTGACATGAGAGTTTCTTCCATTGACCCCCTAGAGTGGAGATGCCATGATAAGTTGAACTAAAGTACATCAACTCCAGCTACGCTAGTCACACAGCTGGTGTTGTGTATCTTAGTTTGACATTTCCCCCTAGTGACCTAAGTGCTAGCCTCTGGCTGGTAGCCAATGTGAACGATGATCAAGTCACTCCCTTTCTGGGATGAGCAGTAGCTCTGGCCCCCATTAGCTCTCCCACTTCTCTTGTGCTCAAGTGAGTGCAAGCACCAACAGTCTAGATTAGTGGTTCTCAAACTGTGGTCCGCAGGCCACTAATGGTCCACAGATGCCTTCCAGGTGGTCCGTGGCTCGAGATCAGCCCCCAACCTTGGTTCCATCCTCCCTCCCTTAGCAGCTGGGAGTCCACATTTCCACGCCAGCCTCGTGCCCTCCATGAGGTTGGAGTACCAGTACTGGCTTCCCGGGGAGGGGGGGAGCACCCTGAGCCTCCCCACAGGATCTGGCTTGTGGGGAAGAAGCAGAGCCAGAAACAGCTCCATGCGCTGCCGCTCCATCTCCCCTGGCTGCAAATGGACACACTGACTGGAGGTTTTCCCCACTGCTCCCATTGGCCAGAGTTGCAGCCAATGGGAGCAGTGGGAGGCAATACCTGGGACACCATGTATGGGAGCAGTGTGGAGTGCAAAAGCAAGTATGTGCCCCCCTTCCCTCCTTATGCCCAGACCCCCACCCCCACCCTTCTGCTGAGACTCTGCACTTCCAGTCCACTTCCTCACTCTCCCCTCTGGCCAGACACTCCCCCAACAGCCTACTCCTGCATCCTCCTCCCTGGTCAGACACCCTTCACCCAGCCCAGTCCTGCACTGTCTCCCATGACCAGACACCCCAACTCCCAGCCTGCTCCTGCACCCTTTCCCTTGGCCAGAAATACTGCTCCCATCCTGCTCCTGCACCCTCCCTTCTGGCCACACACTGTACCTTCCCTTCCTTTTGCTCCCGCCCCTCGCCAGACACCCTACTCCCAGTCTGCTCCTGAACTCTACCGCTCACCCAGACCTCACCCCTCCCACACCCTCTTCTGCACCCCCCCCTTCCATCCAGATTCTGCGCCCCTATCCTTCTCACTGGCAGCTCTGTCCCATACACTGAATCCCTCATTTCTGTCCCCACCCCAGAGCCTAAGGGGGTCCATAAAATCCACCAACCCTGGAATCTCAGCCCATTCATCCATGAGAAGCCCTGAACCTCAGTCCTTCCTGTCCCTGCCCCTCGCCCCATGTGGCTGAAGCGCCAGAGGAGTGAGGTGTCTCAGTTGGAGGCCACATCAGTGAGGGTTGGGTATTTTTGAGGGTTTTTTTTGTTTCTCACTGTGTGGTCCCCAACTGATTTTTCTGTGGGTCAGTGGGTTCCCCACCCCTGCTATAAATAAAGAAATCACTGAAACCTTTTGCATTGGACATAGATTAATATTTTACTTTATTTAAAATGAAGTTTGATAAACTATCATGAGGGAGTTAAAGTGCTTACTCTGTTTAGTAATTTAATATTTCCTTTCTTACTGGTTAAATTAAACCATTTTCCGTAGCTGCTGCACTAACAAAATGGTTCAGGCGTAATTATGTAATTAATGGCGAGTTTTCATTAGCAACTGGTGGACCACGGAAAGGTTTGCATTGAGCCAGGTGGGCCATGGGAGCCAGGTGGGCCATGGGCCAAAAAGTTTGAGAACCACTGGTCTAGATAATTGTTGCATACAGATACAAAGTGAGTGAGAGGTCACCTTGTTCTCCCTCCCAGACACACTCATATGATGCAGCCAGAATCCAGTCCTAAATTAGAATCAGGTTTGTTTTGTTTCTGGCTCAGAGAGGATTATAGTCCCTTCTGGAGGATCTAACAGAGTAAAAGGGAGTGAACAAATTGGTGTGTGATCTTGAATTCAAAGAGTCTGTAACAGGTAACAGTAGTACAGAAATGCTGTAATCAGATTGCAATTCCATTTGAACAGTTCGCTTCAGTACAAGTGTCTTGTCATTTTTGCTAATTAATTATAACTAAAGTGCATTCCATTGAAGCAGCATGAAAAGAAACGGATGAAGATGGGAGGATTTAGATTCCCTTTGTATTCCCACTGGAAGGAATACTAACATTTAGCTTAGTATACAATGGTATTCAGCCAGGGGGAGCTGGGGCTCAGAGACTATTGTATTTTTGAGGCTAAATAAAAGACCATTAGATTTGATTCTGTTGTGTCCCTGTCTCAGTTTCAAACTCAGATCCATAGAGGCTCATAGTTCTCCACTAAAACCACAAGTGACTTTGTAAGGGAAGGACTTTAAAACATTCTTGGTAAAGATTTACAGGACTCATCATCAGATTTTTATTTTGACATGAAAAGAAAAGTTCAAATTAAAATACTTGCTTCACCAATGTTTCTATCACTTATGTTTTCCACAGATATTTATACACGTGCATATTTGCTCACTGAATTATCTTGTGTCTACTTGACAACCACGTAACTCGCTCACAGGTGCAAATCAGGAGTGGCTTGTTCAAGCCCTTCTTCTGCTTATCAGAGTTTCAGTTAATCAACCAGGGAGCATGAATGATACCAGGGAAACTAATCACTCTGACAGTATCCAATAGACAGTCATAGATAACAGTTTGCAGGCTTACTGACAGGCTGAAAGCTATCGATGTAAGGCTGGAAGTGACACTCATGGCCATCTAGTCTAACCTCCAGATTCATTCACATAAAACTATTCACAGAATATATAATTTTTTAAAGAAATCATTCAATTTGTGAGCAATTCACAAACAGAAAAAAGGACTAAATTTGTCAGAAAAAGAACTTCATATGGATAGGTCACCCAAGTCAGATCACATACACATGCACATGCATGCACACAAACTAAATTTATGCAGTGCCTCAAGAGCACCTGGCAAGCTTTACAATATCCTTTATAGTTTAGAGCAGCCGCTAATAAAAATGGGTTCGATCTGCATTTTAAAATGACAGCAGTAACAGTAAACTTATTAATGGGAATCACACATTAGTTACTGAAAATACAGGGCCAGATTTTGAGACACCATTCCATCTCTTTTGATCTGCTCCAGGAGCACAAAGCAAGTGGAAAGCCTGCTTATTGGGTTAGTAGGGGATTCACTCAGAGCAGAGGAATCTTGTGTAGAACTGGCAGAAATGGCTTTGTTATCCTTCTCCACAGGCCCAGCATAGGGGAGTGTCTGGGATGCAGCCACTGGAGAGTGAGTGGATGGACCACTGCTATGCACAAAGTTCCACAGCTGGGAGAAAGGCCTGTTAGGGGCAGTTACTAGTCAGCATGAGTTAGAATAGACTAGAGGTCCTGAGAGCTGACTTAGCCCCCACCAACAGTGCTATGGGTGGAAATGCACCCCACAATAGTCCCGAGATTAAAAAACAAGGCAGGAAAGCATGTTCTCAAAAGGAACAAGAAATACTTGTGGAGAGTGACATTCCCTCAGGGAACAATTTCCAAAAAACAGGAAGAATTTCCATGTTTGCCAGCTGAAACTTGAAGCAGGGACCATCTCCAATAACCTGGATAAGCAACAGAAGAGGTTTTGGTTGGAGTTTTAACAGTGAGACCTAGGACTATGTTGTAGTAATAGGATTAATAGGCAATTAGGAAACAAGTGGTATGCTAACAGATAGCAAAGCTGACTAGAGCCACTCAAAAGTGCAGGTGAAGGAAAAAAAAATTAACGTGGAAAAGGGTTGGAAAAAAAATTTACCTGACTTTATTTATGCTAACGAGAAGCATACATATGAACTAAAAGGTTGCAGGTGTATAATGCAGAAAAAGATGACAATGAGGAAAAAACTAGCCCAACAGCCAAAGCGCATGCAATGCAGGGCACCGGGAGGGAATTCTAACCTGGCACAATGGACTATGCTAGTAGAGAGACATCCTGCCGTGGAGAACAGGTGTGTGCCATTCTCATAGAGGGTATGAGTTTCCACAAATATGGGCATAGCTAGGACAAAATTATTATGAATTATTTACATTGCAGTGATGCCCAAAGGCCCCAATCATGATTCAACAAGTGTGTATGATGCCATCCCTAACAAGATCATGCTAGTAGCAGTTACCATGAGCACACTGCTCCTGGGAAAAAAGGAGCAGTAAACAGCATTGCAAAATGCAATGAGACAGCCCGCTGGGTGATATTGTAACCTGTAACAGAAGGAACTCCCGAGCAGCACCATACATGTTTTACAGTGCAAATTACCATGCAATGTTACCTAGCTTCCTCCCTGCTTGCCTCATAACAGGATTTGCCTCTGTACAATTTAGTATTGACTAGCATTAAAAAAAATAATTTATAATGGGGTGAAGCAAAGTTGCTTACATCTTTATATAAAACTAAGCGCAATTTTTTGGCTAATTATGCTTAGGTGATTTTAAAAGCCTCAGAAAATGACATTTTGCAAATTGTTGAGGCCTCAAAAGAATTTTCCCAGGATAGCTTTTGATATTTGTTTAAAGTACAACATTTTCAACTTCTAAAATTTTGGGTATTCAAAATTTTGGGTGCCTCAAAAGGCAGATTGGATGGACAGCTTCAGCTTGCGCAGAGAAGACAGGGAGGGACAGAGCACAAAACAGTCACATGCTCACTGAATCAGAGCAGGTCAAAACTTTTTGCATAAAAATGTATTTGTCAAAAAAGACCTCTCTTCTCAAACAAAACATTTGCAAAAAGAGTTGAAGTTCTTGACTTTGCTTTTTACAGGTTTTTTCTGCCACGCTTTAAAAAAAATCAAAATAATTTTAAATTATCATCAAAGGTTTTCATCTACTAAAACCTATTTTTCATTAAAAATAATCCCTGGATTTTGGTACATTGCACATGTTGAATATTATTTTGTTAGAAAATTTAATTTAAAAATTGTTACAAAACTGGTTACAATATCACGAAAAGTTTAGTAAAACATGGAAACGGGGTCCATTTCAAACCCTGCAAAATGGATACTTACAAATGTTGACATCTTTCTCAAATCACTTTCCTGTTTTTCAGATAGCTGTATTTGGAATGTTACTAAATTTCTGTTAATTTTTAAATATGCTTTTTAAGTGAGACAACTCTTTAGTAACTAGACTTTCAACAACATACAAGTACAGAAGTTAAGAAACTTCTAATCAAGGTTGTCTAATAGCATAACATAGAGGTAAAATCCTGGCCCCACTAAAGTTAATGGCAAAACTCTCACAGACTTCAATTTTGTCTCTATTTCTCATTCAATTACAGTTTCAACAATCAAAAATATGTCTACAAAACCACTGTGCAGACAGTTAAACCCGCTCAGAGTCAGTCACAGTGGGCATATAATGCTCCCAATTCACAAAGGAGGGCTACGTCTATACTGGCATGATTTTCCAGAAATACTTTTAATGGAAAAGGTTTTCCGTTAAAAGTATTTCCAGAAAAGCGTGTCTAGATTGGTCCCGGAGTTATCGTTATAACGATGCGCTTTTGCGGAAAAGCGCGTCTAGATTGGCGGCGCGCTATTGCGCAAAAGCAGAAGCCCAGAACCATTTTGAAGAGGGCAAAAGGCCACCAGACCTTTCCGGGGGCGGGGCTGGAGCTCCGTTCAGACACGTGCTTAAAGGGGTCTCGCCGGACAGCTGTTTGTCTCCTGCTCCGTGAGTTAGGACCTCTGGCAGGGACTGACAGCCATAGCAGGTTTGGTGGTTGCCCTCTGACTTTTGGGGACACCACCCTTTTGCCCCCTACTGCTTTTTCCTGATTTTGCTTTTTTGTGCTCTGCTCTGTCTGCCATGGAGCCGTGGGTGGCCATGTGCCTGCTCTGGACCCTGTTGGCCATTTTCGAGTGCCTGCAGCTGGTGCTCCAGGCCGATGCCCTCGTCTTTCAGGACCAGGAGGCACAGATCGCCTTCAACTCCCTCACCAGGGAGGCCAAGGCATCCCTGTGGCATCAGCACCCCACCGTGGCGAGGCCAGTCTGGAGATTGGACACCAGTACGGACTGGTGTGACCGGCTGGTCCTCAGGCAATGGGACAACCAGCAATGGCTCCGGAATTTCCACATGCGAAAGCGGATGTTCCTGGAGCTGTGCGCCTGGCTCACCCCCATGCTACAGAGAGCCACCACCCATCTGCTTGCACCCATCCCCGTCGACAAGAGGGTTACCATCGCGCTGTGGAAGCTGGCCACCACGGACAGCTACCGCTCGGTGGCACAGCAATTCGGGGTGAAAAGATCCACCGTCGGTGTCGTCGTGATGGAGGTAAGTCCCAGGGGAAGTGGGGTATGGTGAGGGTGCTGCACTCCATGCCCGGGGCAGCCAAGACTCCAGGCTGGGTCACCCAGGGTATGTCTACACTACAAAGTTAGTTCGAACTAACGGACATTAGTTCGAACTAACTTTAATAGGCGCTACACTAGCGCTCCGCTAGTTCGAATTTGAATCGAACTAGCGGAGCGCTTAGTTCGAACTAGGAAAACCTCATTTTACGAGGACTAACGCCTAGTTCGAACTAGCTAGTTCGAACTAAGGGCTGTGTAGCCCTTTAGTTCGAACTAGTGGGAGGCTAGCCCTCCCCAGGTTTCCCTGGTGGCCACTCTGGCCAACACCAGGGAAACTCTATGCCCCCCTCCCGGCCCCGGACCCCTTAAAGGGGCACGGGCTGGCTACGGTGCCCGTGCCAGGTGGAAGCCTGCCAGCACCCAGCTAGCAGACCCTGCACCTGGCACGGCACAGAGCCACCCACCCGATGCCCCCCAGCCCACCCCCTCTTGCCGGGACCAGGCTGGCGGCTCCCGGGAGCTTGCCCTGGACCGCAAGAGGCGGGCACCTTCCTGGGCTAGTGCGGACATCGTGGACCTCGTCCACGATCTCCTCACTAGGCACAGGAAAGTGGCCGTCTAGGGCAGGAGAGCTGCCAGCCTGGCCACCCAGGACCAGGTGTGCATGAAAATCAAGGGGGTCCACTGAGACCCCCGACCCTGAGCCCTGAGCTTACAATGGCCGTACTGGGTCAGACCAAAGGTCCATCTAGCCCAGTAGCCTGTCTGCCAACAGCGGCCAACCCTAGGGACCCTGGAGGGGATGGACCGAAGACAATGACCAAGCCATTTGTCTCGTGCCATCCCTCTCCAGCCTTCCACAAACTTTGGGCAGGGACACCACTCCTACCCTCTGGCTAATAGGACTCCATGGACCCAACCTCCATCACTTTATCTCACTTCCCTTTAAACTCTGTTCTAGTTCTAGCCTTCACAGCCTCCTGCAGCAAGGAGTTCCACAGGTTAACTATTTGCTTTGGGAAGAACAACAACTTTCTCTTACTAGTTTCAAGCCTGCTACCCATTCCTTTCCTTTGGTGTCCTCTAGTCCTTCTTTATGGGAACTAATGAAGAGCTTTTCTGTATGCACCCTCTCCACCCAACTCCTGCTTTTAGAGCCCTCTATCCTGTCCCCCCTCCGTCTCCTCTTTTCTAAGCTGAGAAGTCCCAGTCTCTGTAGCCTCTCTTCATATGGGACCTGTTCCCAACCCCTGATCATGTTAGTTGCCCTCCCCTCTCCCAGCCTTTCTCTTCCCCTCTCCCACCTCCTTTTCCCAGTCTCCCCCAGTTTTTTTTCAATAAAGACAGAGTCAATGTTGGAAGAAACGTTATCTTTATTTTGTACATCAATAAGAAGGGGGGCTAAGGAAGGGTAAGTGGAAGGAGGTGAGGGAGGAATGGGGTACGAGCCCCCGATGGGGAGGACTGGGCTGGCTCTGCGGGCTTCTGGGGGTGGAAGCTCTCCTGCAGCCCCCCAATTACTCCCTCTCCGCAGATGGCAGCCTGCGGCAAGTGCAGCCGGGCTGATGGCCGAGTGGTGTGATGTGCCCAGTGTGGGCACTCAGGGCACTCCAAGCCAGAACTTCTTTGCAAGCGGGGCACCCCTTAGAACTGTGTGTCCGGGGTGGGGGTCGGGACCCTTTAAGCGCAGCCCTCGGCTAGCCTGAGACAGCATCTCCATGCTCTAAGTCCTCCTTTTATGCCCTGCCGGCACTGCTTCCGGCCATCCTTAAGCCCTGTTCAGAGTCCACTCAATGTGGACTTACTAGTTCGAACTAGCAAAACGCTAGTTCGAACTAGTTTTTAGTTCTAGATGCGTTAGTTCGAACTAGCTTAGTTCGAATTAACTAATTCGAACTAAGTTAGTTCGAACTAGCGCTGTAGTGTAGACGTACCCCCAGGGATTTGGGCCATCCCTCCCTTGCACAGGCCTGCTGGTGAGGGGGCGGGGGCTGTGTGTGTGTGTGTGTGTGTGTGCGTGTGTGAGGACAGAGGGAATCACGGGAGGGGGGCCCAAGGGAGCGCACACTCACCCCTGCTTTATGTGATGTGTTCCCTTGTGTTTCTCTGCACCCTTCTGCAGGTCGTCCATGCCATCAATGATGTCCTGCTACCGAGAGTCATCCGCCTGCGCGACATGGACGCTACGCTGGCCGGCTTCGCTGCCCTCGGGTTCCCCAATTGCAGGGGAGCCCTGAATGCAACCCACATCCCCGTCCGGGCCCTGGAGCATCGAGCAGCCCATTTCACGAACAGGAAGGGGTACTGCTCGATTGTTCTCCAAGCCCTCGTGGACCACCGTGGCTGCTTCCTGGACATCTACGGGGGCTGGTCCAGCAGGGCACACAATGCCCACATCCTCCGCAACTCTGGACTCTTTCGCAGGCTGGAGGCGGGCACCTACTTCCCCCGGCGGGAGTTGACTGTCGGGGATGTGCCTATGCCCATCTGCGTCATTGGGGACGCAGCCTACCCCCTTCTGCCCTGGCTAATGCGGCCCTACACAGGGCGGCCGGACCAGAACTGGGCCTGGTTCAACGACCGCCTTAACCGGGCCCGAAATCAGGTGGAGCTCGCCTTCGGACGCTTGAAAGCCCGCTTCCGTTGTTTGCTCACCCGTCTCGAGATGGGTGAGCGGAATGCAACGGAGGTACTGGCCGCGTGCTGCGTGCTCCACAACATTGTGGAGCGGAGTGGGAAGGCCTTCCTCCCTGCATGGATGGCAGCCAAGGCACAGACATTCGAACAGCCCCACACAGCTGCTGTCCTCCAGGCGCACCAGGATGAGGTGCGCATCAGAGGCCCTGACAGACATGTTCGCACAAGCCTCATAGTAGGGTCGCCTGGGTCTCCCCATATGACTCCCTCCCATCCCCTACCCTTCGCCCCCACCCCCTTACCTCCCCCCAATTATAAAGCGTCGGTTCCAAGCACATCGGCCGTCATCGTGAATGTTCGTCGGGTGCGTCGGACGTAGTTAGGGTTTTTCTTTTTAGTTTAGGCTAGGGTTTAGGCCACCATCGCCTGTCCGAGCTGTCCCGAAGAACAGGAAGAGGATTCGTGGTTCGTGTGGAAGGCTCGAGTCAGCGTACCCAATTCCAGTCGTCTTCGAGGGATCTCCTGGCTGTTCCTCTACCGAGGCCCGGAAGGACCAAAGGATTGAGGTTGCCAGCAACACTACAATCGTCCCCTGCGTCTAGACTATGTTACATATTCTTTTGTGTGCGTCTTTTAACCTTTCTTGCTTGTTTGTAATCTATGTTAATATAGTTGTGGTTTAAATTTTACTTAAAAGTGTCAGTATTTATTTATGAGCCACAAACCAATGACCACTTAAAGGGACGACTGGCGATAGATACAGAATTTGGTGTCGGCATTTTGTAATCCTCTTTAAATTTAGTTGGCTAATTGGCATCTCGAATCATTTATTACAGTTACCTCGAGTAACACAATAACCAACACAATAATCAACCGAAAAATTGTCTATTTGTATTTACAAAGGGGAGGGGGAGGAGACCTTCAACTGGGACGGGGAGGGGGAGGAGCTACTCCTGGGAGGGGTGGCACCTGCGAGCGCTCCTGCAGGGGCAGACCTGTACATGCGGGGCAGGCTGCATCGGGGCAGGCTACACGGAGAGGTGGGCAGGAGGAGGGGGCATTGCAGGGGCGGCAGGAGCAGGGGGGCATTGGAGGGGCGGCAGGAGCAGGGGGCATTGCAGGGGCAGGAGGGGGCATTGGAGCAGGGGGCATTGCAGGGGCGACAGGAGGAGGGGGCATTGCAGGGGCAGGAGGGGGCATGGGCAGTGCTAGGGGAGAGATGGCGGGGGCATGGGGTAAGGCCATGCCATAATGTATTGCGTGCACTATGTGTGCTGTGGGGGTGGTGATGGAGTCAGCCACACGCGTGCACTCGGCCTGAAAGGTGGCCCAGGCCTCCTGGCACCATTGCAGGTCCCCCTGGACGCGCTCGCGAATCGAGGCGTCGATTCGCTCGACCGCCTGCACGTGCTGGCGAAGGAGCTGGTCCCGGTGGCGGAGCCTGTGCCTGCGTGGTTGGGAAGCTGGGGGTGCCGCTGCTGCCGGACTGGAGGGTCTCCGGCTTGTGCTTGGTCCCGCTGCAGGGAAGAGAAGAAAGGATGGGTCAGGCAGGCAGGCCGGCCACTGTCTCCACACCTCATGCCCTCCACCCCCCGAGCCCAGGTGACCCCACAGTAGTGTGGCTTGGCCCCACTTGGTTCACCCCCTGCTCCCCGTGTTGTATGTTTGCAAGGAGGACCACCCCTGGAGTAGGGTCTTCCTCCATGTATTGTAACCACCAGTCTGTGTCCTGGCCCCGTGGAGGGCGGAAGGGCGCTTGTGTTGCGTTCATCTGTGGAACTCCCTGCCGGTGGAGACTGTGAGGCTTTGGGCTAATCACTGGTGTTTGACAGGGAATGTGATGAATCCCCACACAGTGCCTGGGAGCACATCTGGCAGAGGTGGTCTGGGCTCTCAGATCCCCATAGTGTGGGATATCTCCTGGACGGAACCAGAAGAATGACTGGGGGGGGGAGTTGTCCCATCCTTGCAGCAAAACTCAGGTGGCCCTATGGGCAGTCCGAGCGCTTCCCCGCCTTCTCCCTCCCACTATCCCTCACACACGTAGCCCAGGGACATGTGTGGCCACAGTGGGGAATTCCCTCGGGGAGCCAGCCAAGGCACCGGGAGCAGGTGAGGGGCTCGGTGGGGGCCACGCTCACAGGGCTGTGACGCTGTGGTTTACCCAAGAGCAGCTGGCTGTGCCTCACAGCCAGGCATGGGACAGTGTGCTGTTCTCCGTGCTGCACCCTTGGCGGAGGTGAGGGCTCTGGGTTGAGTCCCTGGGGCCCTGGCCGGTTCCAGCCAGCATCCACCCTTCCCCCTGGTCCCGCCGAAATGTGTGTGAGCAGCAGAGTCCCAGGCGTGCCCTGCAGCTGCCTGCCGTAGCCACGTGCCACTCGGTCACCAGGCTGCACGTAGTTGCATGTGCTGCTTGCTGTCTAATGCTACACAGCCAGTGCAGCTCATGTGGCCTGAGTGACATGCTCTCCCTCTTCCCCCTCCGGGTGCCAGGCTCCCCCCCTCGGCCCCCGCCCTTGTGAGTACAAAGTGCAAGACTCAGAGACTCACTGGTGGATCCTTCCCCGGCCTCGGAGGGGCTGCTGGAGGGGGCCTGCTGGGTGGCGATGCTGGCCTCCTCCTCCGACACACTGCTGTCTCCTTCCCCCGCCTCGGTGGTCTGGGTGACGAGGGGGTGCACGCAGGTGTCTATGGGCACATCCGGGGTTTGCGGGGCTGGCTGGCCAAGGATGGCATGCAGCTGGTCATAGTGGGGGCAGGTGTCTGGTTCTGCCCCCTGCCCTTGCTGGCTCGCACGTAACCCAGGCGTAGCTCCTTGACCTTAGCCCGGACCTGTTCGAGGTTCCGGGCTGGATGTCCATGCTGGACTAGTGCCTGGGCCATGCGGCCATAGATGTCGGCGTTGCGGCGCTGGGACCTCGTGTCATAGAGGCCCTCCTCCTCCTGCCAGAGGTCCAGGAGGGTCTCCAGCTCCCTGGGGGTCCACGAGGGGGCCTGTCTTTTCCGGCCCCTGGGGGCCTCCTGCACTGGGGGTGCAGGTGGCTCAGCGCCCGGAGCTGCCATGGCTGGCTCAGATGGCTGCTGGGCAGGACAGGGGTGCTGTGGCAGACCTCAGGGCAAAGAGCTCTGTGGCACGCTCCTGCCATGTGCGCTCAGCAGCCTATGTGTTCTTTAAGAGCTCGGGTTACCAGGAAGTCCAGGGCTCCTACGGGGTCTCCCGGCGTCCAAACCGCTTTTTTCCATTTAGCCTGCTTTTGTGCAAAAGCATTAGCTAGCTGTCTACACTGGCCCTTTTGCGCAACAGTTTTTCGCAAAAAGGACTTTTGCCCAAACGGGAGCGGCAAAGCTTTTCCGGAAAAGCGGCTGATTTCGCACAGTAGATCGTCAGTGCTTTTGCGGAAAATCAAGTGGCCAGTGTAGACAGCTGGCAAGTTTTTCCGGAAAAGCAGCTGATTTTCCGGAAAAACTGGCCAGTCTAGACACAGCCAAGATGTTTTACATCCACTTTTCACAGCTATACTTGAATACTTGAGTAACGAATCAGTGAAGAATCCTTCCTACTCCTTAAGTCAGTAATAATCTCAGCACAGATGTAAGGTAACACATAAATAAAACTCAGTAATAATCTCAGCACGGATGTAAGGTCTTGGCACCTGATTCTCCATACCTTTATACCAGTTTTGCACCAGTGGTACCTCTCTGAAATCAGTGAAGATTCAGGTAGGTGAAACAAATGTAACCTAATAGAGAATCAGATCCATTGCCTCTTTTCAGATGCTAACAGGGTATTCAGACTGAGCACAAATTGCCAGTATGAAATATCCTGGGCCAAAATTCAGAATCTTCACTCAGCCCAATATGTAAAACATTTATTTCCTGTCCATCTGAAGGCCTGATCAAGTATGTCAGGATTTGCTGTAGTGTGTGTTTGTCCTGGATCGCAGCAACTAATTTGTGGTTTAGCTGCAGTCAAAATGGATCCAGATTTTCTTCTGTTTAAATGTTATTATCTCTGTCAAACTCTATCACATGTTCTTTTATAAGCTGAAGTTAATTAAGATGTCTATTGTGGTAGGGAATATTTAGAGTAAGAATACCCATTAGCACTGTTGAAGAGCTATACATGTACTGACTTATTCAGCGGTACGCTTTATTCTTTCTACACATAAGCCAATCAGAGAGAATCAGTAGGAATTTGCCTCCTTGAGCATAGATATCTTTGAGTCCAGCAAAATATTTGCAAGCAGGATTGATGGTTTCCCCCAAACAAAGGATATTCTGCCATCTAGTGGCAAAGATGTTTCAACATTAACAAAACTTGCTTAACCCCCCCCTCCCCAAAATTTGAAACTTTTGTACATATGACTCATCATTGTGGTTCACTTCTCAAAGCTAATTATGGTAAAGCATCAAGATGATGATGATGTAAGGATAAAAACATAATGAAATGGAATATAAATAAGTACAATTGCTGCCAGTTCAGGATGGAAACAGGAATCATGCAGCAAAACCCCCCAGGATACATGCATTGTATGCGGATTAAAGGCCAATTTTTATCTACAGGTGCATGGTTTATATTAATTTCCTGGCCACAGTCATGTCTCTTTTTGTAGCGTGATGCCAGTTTTGTCTCAATGGGTGTGTCTAGACTACATGCCTCCTTCGACGGAGGCATGTAGATTAGCCAGATCGGAAGAGGGAAATGAAGCCGCGATTAAAATAATCGCGGCTTCATTTAAATTTAAATGGCTGCCCCGATCTGCCGATCAGCTGTTTGTCGGCAGATCGGGGGAGTCTGGACGCGATGCCCCGACAAAGAAGCCTTTCTTCATCGACACAGGTAAACCTGGTTTCACGAGGCTTACCTGTGTCGATGAAGAAAGGCTTCTTTGTCGGGGCATCGCGTCCAGACTCCCCCGATCTGCCGACAAACAGCTGATCGGCAGAGCGGGGCAGCCATTTAAATTTAAATGAAGCCGCGATTATTTTAATCGCGGCTTCATTTCCCTCTTCCGATCTGGCTAATCTACATGCCTCCGTCGAAGGAGGCATGTAGTCTAGACACACCCAATGAGAGGATCATGCAGTACATAGTTAGAGAATCAAAACCTTTTTCTTCCATGCATTTCATATGACCCGATGATAACAGAATTTAATTTAGAAGCAAATAAGTAGAGCAAAAGAATAAATCATGTTATCTATCTAAGAATGGTCAAAAAAGATCAAAGGATAATCAACAACAAACCACCTGATCTAGTTTTCAAATCCATTATGAAGAAAGGGCGATCATTTGAAGACAGAGGGCAAGTTTGTTTCACTAGGGATTGATTTCACTAGGGATTGATTAGGACTGGTGATTCTGTTATATTCAGTTAAAGTCTGAGTCTATGAGAAGCCAAGAACTTCACTTATTGACTTCAGTGGGAACTGAAGGTGCTCAGCACCTTATAGGATCAGACTTTTGCTTTATTTTTTGTTTTTAATTGGTGTAAGGTGGTTTTAATTGAAGGGCCTGATTCTCTGCTGCATTATGCCAGTTTTATGGTGGTGCCATTCTACTGAAAATATCAAGGTTACATTGGCATAGAAACCAATGGAACAGAATGGAGAGTCAGATCCAGTTATTTTTTATGCATTACACTCTCTTTTTTTAGTATTAAAAAGATTCAAACTGCATTTTTCACACAAATGTAATTTGAAAGAGGAAAAAATGTGTCTGAAAAAATCCATTATTTCTCTGACTCTTCAAGGCCATTCATCATTTCACATGTGTTCATACCACTGACACACTGCAGTGGCTGGTAATGTTAAAGCTAAGAAACATCCCTATGATACTAAAACTTGTCTATAACAACTTCATAATCACAGATGAGGGGAACAAAAGAAACTTATTCTTACCTGCTCTCAATTGCTGCTTGAAATTCCTGCTGACTAATGACCTCTCTCTCCAACCTGTCAATTTTTCTGAGAAATACAGAAAAGGGAATCAGACGAATGATATTCTGAAAACATATTAGCCTATATAGTGAAAACAAGTGAGCCCTGGATTAGTGAAAGCACACAGCTAGATCATTTTGGACCACATTTCATGGCTCAAATAGAAGGCTCAATACCATTCCAAGGTTTCTCCTAAGTCATTTACCTTGTGCAATAAAGGACAAACCCTGTCCCTTCTTCCACAAGCGTACAAGGCACTGTCACAGAAGAGGTAATGGCTGCACTATGTAGAAATGGGGCATGGCTTGAAGAGTCCATCTTTCCAGGGATTCCTTTATGCACAATGGCTACATGGAGGGAAGCAGGAAAGTGGTTTGGCTAATGAGTGAAAAGAATCCGTGAATTTTCTGATTCCTGAATCCACTGATCGGGGTGCAGGCACCAGGAAGACTACTCCACATGTGAAACTGCAGCAGTAGCTGTATGGGAAAGTTCCTACTTCTTTTACCCCCATCTCTCAAGGTATTCTCCAATGCATAGTCAGACTAGTTTGACTTCATTGGAGACAGGATTTAGGGCAATAACCACCATCAATTATTTTTTTGTCCAAATTTCTTGGTCAAGATATAGTCAAGATCCAGAGTTGACAGAAAATTAAAAAACTAAAATGCTAATAATACTAAATTAAAAAAAGATTTGGGGGTTCAAAAACATCTAGCAGTCCGGATTTAGCATACAGTACACCTATTGCCTACCCCAATGTATAGCATATCAGTTGCAAACCTTCAGTGACTTGCATCTTAACAGAATATACTGACTGATCACGAGTTACAGGTTACACCGTGATTTTAACTGACCATGTGTGAGAGAAAACAAATTCATCTTCTCCCTCAGGGCACTGAGAACATCCCAATTTTTAGCTAAGCTCCATCAGCAATAAACACAGGACATGGGATCTACTCATAACTGTGAAAAAACCCTGAGGGACACCAGAGCCTCACACAGCACAAGGAGAGATGGGGCTTATCAGCACCTTGATCCTAGGAGCCACCAGGATAAATTCTAGCAGCCTGAGGGAGTAATGGACAAGGCACTTCAGAACACAGAGTATTCCAGTCACACATCCTACAGCAGGGGTACCAGGAGTGGGTGATGTACAGTCAGCTACCCCAGTTTAATAAAATTCAGGGATTCCCTTCCTACAGGGTCTATTGATGTTGCATAGGTTGATATCAGATGGACTTTGCAGTGGAGTTCTGCACTGATAGATCCCTTGCAGGGTTGGAGCCTTAGCAGGGCTTTCAGATGCAAATCTTAATCTCATTAAAAGCCAATGACCCTTTGTTTGCCTCCATATTATTGAGAAGGTGGCATCATCACTGACCTCCTTTTCAGAAAAGCGTGGGTGATTGCGAATAAATGACCATTCTGTTTATTTCATTAAAACACAGTTTTAGGCATTTGGGGGGCCCATGGTGAACCAATCGCTGTAAAAACGCCTTCTCTTTCATTCTAAAATTTGTGTTCCAGTGCTTATGGATTCTCTCTTTTTTAGTGGTAGAAATTCTCTCTTTTTTAGCACTTTCAATAGTTCTAGCTCACAATCTATCATAACCATAACGAAACAAAATTGATCAGACACTTACTGGAATGTGGCCAGGAGTGAAAGAAAATCAGATTGAAACAAATTTGCCAACTTGGCTTCAACTGCAGTCAGAGTGGAAGCTGGGCTGATGCCCCCCTCTCGATGAAATCTACAAAAGATGCAATTTAAAAGCAAGGATTAATACAGGTAACACACATACATTCTCTGTTCTATTGAGGTTCTTGTACTGCAAGTAGAGCTGGTTAACAGGTTTCTGACAGACCAACATTCCATCCATAAATGCAGATTCAATGGAACTGAAATGTTTTCTGGCCAGCCGGCTCCCAGCTCTGGAAGGTGCTGAGAGACAACAAACATGAAACCATGAGCAGCTGTGACTACAAGTAATTTTCTAGAATTTCTCTGAGCAACAGAACAGGACAGCACATCTCTAAGAATTTATACAAATTTCAGATGAATCTGATGCAAGGACAAAGGGCCCAAATGTTGTAACCACCGAGAAGAGCAATAGTTTCACATAATGGCAATAAAAATACAGAAAATCTGAATTAACTAACTATGTAGTTCCCACCTATGGGTCTCCCAATACACATTGTCTTACCTATTTATACTTTAGCTTGCAACATTTGTGGGCCACAGCCTGTCTATTACAGCACCAACCATATTATTAGTGCTTAGCAAATAACAAACAAGAGGAACAATAGCTAGCTGGCCACATTATGTTGTTGTAAATACAAAATGGAATTAAAAACATTTAAAAAATGAAGATTTGAAAAGGAAAATGGCATTATCGATTTCTGAAAAATAAACATAATGTCAATTGAGTAAGTATTTCATTAAATAAGATGGTGAAATAATTCATTTATTCATGGACTGTTATGTTTCTATTCACATTTTATTATTGTTCAACCGAATTCTGTAACAGTGATTTAAGGTTTTCTGGTACTGAAACTCCCACAGCAGAGGGCAGGAGAACAGCACTGAGGAAGCATGGCTCAGACTGACAAGGGTCAGACTGACAAGAGTCTCTCCAAAGACTTTCCATGTGGATAATTTTACTGGTTGTTAACAGGGTTATTTCAGGTTACTTATCTTGTGATGCAGGCAGATTCAGTCATTACAAGTCCCATCTAGAAGTAGATATCTCCAGCTTTCTAAGTCATGCAAGTTCTGAGGCTATGTCTACACTGCCGGTTTTGCTGGCAGCGAGTATGCAAATGAGGTGTGAATTAGCAGATCACACCACCTCATTTGCATCATTTATGCAAGCTGTTTTTGCAGAAAAAAATAGTGTGGACGTTTTCTTTTTGTGCAAAAACCCCTTTTCACACCAGATCCTTATGCCCCCAAAAAGGAGGTTTACCGATCTGGTGGGAAAAGGGTTTTTTGCGCAAAAAGAAAACCTCAGGAGAAAGGGTTATTTCGAGGGAAGGTTTTTATCTCGAAATAACCCCGTTTTTTTCCTCAACATAGCACCATAACATGATTATGCAAATGAAGCATGGGATATTTAAATCCCCACTTAATTTGCAATTTTGGGTGTCTGCATTTGCATTCCTCTCGAGAGAGGAATGAAATGTAGACATACCCTAATGGTCTGTATTCAACCACCCTTATCTCAAATGGGACCCATGCAGTACATGAAAATTTCTACTGGCCAGGGTTAAGAATAAGCTCTAGTCCTTAGAGATGCCCACAATGAGGGATGTACATTTAAGGGATGGTTTTCTTAAAACCACAAAATGAACTAAAGCCTTTGCATTGAGGAGACCTTTCCCATTCACCAGAAAGGAGAGATTCTCTTTTGGGGATGTAGAAGGAGAAGTGAGCCTTTCCCTAACTGAATTTGCCCTTTTTCCAGGAGTGTTGTACGGGGGAAAAATACAATAGAGGCTTGATGAGCCACTGGATGACAGAAATAATGCTATTGGTCAGAAATGCAATATTTCAGACTATTAACTCGTCCCTGGTTGTCATGTTAGTCAGGTGCAAGAAAGCCTCCACTTTGCAAAGTGTTCCATATTAGGCACAGACTCCACAGATACAGAGCACAGGAGGCCTATGGAAGTCACAGAGGGCGGCTGCTTTCAACTAGAAAAGGACCATTACATTGTATTGAAGGGTGACCATACCTCCCATTTCTTCTTAAGCCCTTTCCCAGATATCCTGACCTTTTTTTTGGAAAACATGGACATTTGTCCCACTTGCTCTTGCCACTTGCAAGTTGCTCTGAGCAGCAAGAGCAAATACCCACTTTTGAAAAAAAAAGTGGTCTCCCCTAAAAAAGGGTAAGAAAAACATTTGGGGAGGCCAGTGGCAACACAAGATGCTAAGCAGCAGGATTCGGGCAGCCAGGGAGCTCAGACAACCAGCCCTCGTTCCAGGTGGTATGGGGCTCAGGCAAGCAGCCATTAACTCATGATGATGCCAGCAAGCTCTGGCCAGCCCCAAATGGTGTCCTGATGTTACTTTTGTAAATATGGTCACCCCATCGTATTGTCACTTCTCTTTCTGGTTTGAGTCACTGGGCTTAATTCTGTCTTGTGAAAGGGAGTGCAGCTCTGCTAAAGCCATATATAATCAGAAAAAGCAATGATAAACAAGCAATGTCTTCATACGAACTTATGCTTGGGATTAAAGCGAATTTTGTGTGTGATCCCTCTGTCACTACGATCCTGGAAGTTCCATAGAAGATCCAAATAATTTATCCCTGTTTGGCTGTTTTCAAGGCCACATCTTGCCAGGAAAAGATTAAAATGCTCCTTTTTGAGATGCATGTCAAATTTTTGTAGGACTGACAAGAAAGCTTCTTTTCCAACCTTCAAAAAAACAAAAATAAAACACAGAAAGAAGTGAATCAGACTTTGCTTTATTTAAATACAACTTAAATATGCAGACTGGTCACTGATGAGTTTTCTTAATACTTATTCTGCTCCATGATCAGCGCATTCATTCAATTTCCAAGGGCTATATTCAGCCACCTTTCTCATAATAGGCAAAAATCACAGCTCCATTGAACTAACTACCAATGCTCCTATTGGCTTCTGTGGAGCCAGGGTTTCAGCCAGAAGCAGTCCTTTGATAGGAGTCTTCCCTCCACCGTGGCTCTTTCATCCTGCAGCAGATCCATCCAAGGAAGAATTCCCACTACAGCAGGCTTGTCTGCAAGCCCCAGCAGCATGTCAGAAATGGTGGCAAGGGGGCATAGAATTCCGGACTGTGTTGTCACCCATAGGCTGCTGGGCATAGGCTGCCATAAAGTAGGCCAAGTCTACACTGGCAAGTTACTGAACAGTAAATCAGCCCTGCAGTGCTGTAACTTTCAAGGTGCCCACACTGGCAAGGCACTTAGTGCACACTAGCTCCAGGGTTACCTCTGCGAGAAGCACAGAACTTGCTGCGCTCTGGAAAAGGCACTGGGGTGCCAACGTGGACACCGTGGCGTAGTACAGCGTCATGACTGGCCTCTGGCATTCTTCCCACAATGCCTGCTCTTGCCTCTCTGGTCATCTGTTTGAACTCTACTGCCCTGCTCTCAGGTGACCAACACTTGGATGAAAAAAAAGTAGGTCACTGTCATGTACTTCAACCCACTCATCCTGAACATGTTAGCGGCTCTGGGCACATTTTCAAAATTCCCATTGACGCTTTCTCCCTTAACTACTTTCATTAATAATCCTAAATTTGTCCCTAGCATATATCAAAGTGACTGTTTGCTGTGGCTCAGAGCTGAAATTACTCAATGCAGACATCATATCCAGAGAGTTTTATTAATGTAAATAATATAAAAATCCAATATTTTCAATATACAATTTACTTGTGAAATCTAGATACAGGACAGCTCTATCTAGACCCATAACCATATGTGAGGCTTTGACCCAGGAGCAAGATGGAACAAGAGGTTCAAATTTCTGTCATACAGACAATTTTGATTGAAAAGGATGTTGATAAGAGACCAACTCAGAAATATAGGAGAAGGATTTGGGCAAATATCATGATCTGAATGAGCGTGTCTCTATGGAAAAGGGAATATACAGCCAGGGGTGCTGACAGAAGGCCAGGACCCTGGGCAACGTAGGGCTAGGGCCAGCTCCATGCTCCTGGAAGGGGTGGGGCCTCAGGTGAAAGGTATGGGTCTGATGGCAGCAACCATCAGTACTGCCCAGACAATGCCATGCTGCGCTACCCCAGGCAGCCTTTAGCAGTAATAGCAGCAGCAGCCAGAAGCCCCAGGTGCTTTTGAATTACCCAGCCCTGGGGTAGCTGCCCACTTTGCTGCCTGCCGCCCCCAGCATTGGTCGGCCTGTATACAGCTTTCAATTTCTGTAGCTCATAAAAACATTTTTATAAGTTACTGTTTAGATGTCATTTGATTTCAGTTAAGATCCATCATATTTTTGCTACTAGGAAAGTGCTCTGCTGGATGGGTTGCAGTGAAAGGGGAACATATTTGCACACATTGTAGTTGTGTACAGGAATGAAACAATTTTTGGAGGAAATTATTAAAGACATTTGCCTTATAACAACATTCCAGCTTCCTAGATATCTCCTGACCCTTATTTAATGCTCCAGGAACAAATCAACATTTTAAACAAAATTGTAAGTTAATTTATTTTTTTTATTAGCAGCTAAATTTTGTATTGGACTTTAATGGCAAAATGTGATGACAATTCCTACTGAACTGTGGTACAATGAAATATGGACTGTCCTTATAACTGTAAAGATTTCATGACAAGGCAAACACCTAAAAGATAATAGGTATTTTGAAATTTGACCACCCTTTTTACCGTACTTGGAGGAGGAGGTTCCCTGGCCAGCAAGCCAGAATCTGTAGGCAAGTTTTTCGACTAATAACCTGATTCTGAGTCGGTAAAAGGTATGAATGAAGCAGGGATGTTAAATATCGATTAATTTACTAGTCAAGTAGTCTATGGAATTTCCATCGATTATTCGAGTAGTTGATAAGCACTTCTGCATTCCTCCTTCGAAATGTATAAGAGCTCCAATAGAGGCTCTTGTGCATTTCAAAGTTGGAACACCGCGTGGAGCCCAGGGCCAGTGCTCCCCAGGCAAATGCCCTATCCCCTGGAAGTCCCCAGCTGACTCTGAGTTCTGCAGAAATGCCACATGGAGCCCGCCCCTTTGAAACGCTGTGGCCCGGGATCAGCTGTGTGGCACTGCTCCTTTAAAACGCCGCCAGTGTTTCAAAGCGGCAGAACTGTACCGAGCCCATACCCTGGGCTCCATGTGGTGCTGCTGCTTTGAAGTACCCCCGTTTCCCTCCACTTTGCTGCCTCTATCTGATAGAGGTAATAAGGGGGGGGGGGAGTGACTAGTCGTCTCGACTATCTGATAAGCATTTGATTACTGGATAACTGACTAGTTGACTAGTCTTTTAACATCCTTAGTATGAAGTAGTATGTTAACTCTTTATTGCAACTGTGATGCTGACAGACCTGGCTCCAACTCAAGCCAAGGTCCACATGTCTCAACTGAATGTAGAGAGATCCATAGCTGACATCTGTCTGACTCAGTTTTAGATGAATACTGAAAGGCAAGTATTAGAATTATATGAAAGTCTGTAGTGTTTGGGTTCTATCAAATGCTGGTGAGTTGCTGCATGAATTAATCTCATTTGCAATACAGTACACTCTCACCGTAAACACTCTTCCTAATAGCAAACCTCCTGTTATAATGAACTGTGTCCCTGGGTACTACCTCTCTCCTCTGCAGTCACACCCTTCCTCCTCCTGCAGCAGGGCTTTTTTGCTATAACAAACTCCTAACTATAATTAACGCATGACTTGGATACCTGGGGTCATTGTAGTGAGGGTATACTGTATCTGTATTCCACATTCTACTCTAATATTTGAGTGGTGATAGTGTGATCCTCGGTGACTGCATTGGCATGGCTACACAGCAGGGCTAAAGCCAAAATAAGCAACACAACTTAAGCTATGCAATGACTTAGCCGAAGTCGAAATAGCTTATTTCGGCATTTGGCACTATCTACACAGCAGGAAGTCTGAGGTAAAGCACTCTTCCTCCAACTTCCCTTAATCCTCGTAAAATGAGGGTTACAGGAGTTGGAGTAAGAAGTCCTCCAGCTCAACATAATTTTGACATTACATCGAAATAATGGGTGCTGTGTAGATGCGGACTATGTTATTCTGGAATAACACTGCTGTGTAGATGTACCCTATGAATCACCATATGGCAGACAGGACATGAGTGTTAAGAAAAGAACGGTTACTTACCTGTAACTGTTGTTCTTCGAGATATGTTGCTCGTGTCCATTCGAAGTAGGTGTGCGCACCGCATGCACCGTGTCTTCCGGAGCGCTTTCCCTAGTGGTACCCGTAGCGCCGGCAGGGCACCCCCTGGAGTGGTGCCGCCATGGCGGGGCATAAGTACCCCTGCCGGCGCTGCCCCACCTCAGTTCCTTCTTGCCGGACACTCCGATGAAGGGGAGGTAGGGTGGGAGTCGAATGGACATGAGCAACACATCTCGAAGAACTACAGTTACAGGTAAGTAACCGTTCTTTTCTTCTTCGAGTGGTTGCTCATGCCCATTCAAAGTAGGTGACTACCAAGCTAACCCCACGGAGGAGGGGTCGGAGCAGTCATACCACCAGAGTCATGAAGTGAGGTGAACAATAAACAGATTTATTTGAACAGCTCAACACTTATAAGGCACCATTTAAGAACAAAGACAACCGGAACATATTTACTTCACAGATTCGAGGACTGCAGAGCCCACCCTTGCATCCTCCCTGGCCTGCTGAGGTAGCGCATAGTGTGTTGCAAACGTGTGAAGGGAAGACCAGGTGGCTGCCCTGCAAATCTCTGTGATCGGTACCTGGGCACCAAAGGCCACCGAGGACGCCTGCGCCCTGGTGGAGTGTGCCTTCACCCTGGGTGGGATTTTACCAGCCAGGTGATAGCAGTCTATGATGCATTGCACCACCCATCTTGATAGCCTTTGCGTGGAAATAAGAGACCCTTTCACCCTGTCCCCAAATGCAATAAACAATTGTTGTGATTTACGGAACGGCTTGGTCCTATCAATGTAGAACGCCAGCGCCCGCTTGGCGTCCAGGGAGTGCAGAATCCGCTCCTTAGAAGAGGCGTGAGGTTTTGGGAAAAGAAACGGGAGATAAATCTCCTGGGACAGGTGGAATGGTGATACCATCTTCGGGAGGAAGGCTGGATGAGGCCGTAGTCTTACATTGTTATGGGAAAAAACAAGGTAGGGCGGGTCTACAGTTAGCGCCCTTAGTTCCGACACCCTTCGAGCCAATGTAATGGCCACGATGAAAGCAACCTTCAATGAAAGGTGCAGCAGGGAACACGTGGCCAGCGGTTCAAAGGAAGGTAGCATAAGCCTATGGAGGACCACGTTAAGGTCCCAGGTGGGAAGCGGGGCCCTCACCGAGGGGTACAGCTTTTCCAGGCCAGTAAGAAAACGTTTAACCACCAGGTTAGAAAAAAGGGAGACTCCTGCCATACCAAGATGGAAGGCGGAGAGAGATGCCACATGGACTTTGATAGAAGAGAAAGATAGGCCACTAGACCGAAGCTGGAAAAGGTAGTCAAGAATAGTTGGAATAGGAGCCGAGGACGGGTGTACTCCTCTCCGGGACATCCAAGACGAGAAGCGCCGCCACTTGGCAGCGTACAACCGTCTAGTAGAGGGTTTCCTGCTACTGAGGAGAACCATCTGAACCTCTTGGGAACATTCCCTTTCAGGTTGGTTCAACCACGGATAAACCATGCCGTTAGGTGGAGAGACCGGAGATCCGGGTGAACCATGATCCCCTCGCCCCAGGGTTGAGTTAGCAGATCCCGGACTAGAGGGAGTGTTATTGGGTCTTGACAACATGTCCACCAGGATCGGGAACCAGAACTGTCTGGGCCACCTGGGGGCTACGAGAATGATCGAGGATCGAAAGGTCCTCGCCCTGGTCAAAACCCTGGAAATTAGCGGAAACGGGGGAAAGGCATAGAGAATGACCCTCTGGCCACACGGTCGTCAGGGCATCCCCCAGGGAACATTTCCCCACACCCAGTAGGGAACAATAGTTCCGGCACTTTGCATTGTGTTCCGATGCAAACAGGTCTAGGAGGGGATAACCCCACCTGTGGAAAACCCGACGGAGAGCAGCATCCTTGAGCGACCACTCGTGGGCTCCAAAGGATCTGCTCAGGGTGTCTGCTATCGGATTCTTGAGCCCCGGAAGGTACTCTGCCCGTGGCGTGCTGTCGTGTTCCACACACAGGTGCCAGAGCAGCAGGGCCTCTTTGCAGAGGGGAGGTGACCGGGCTCCCCCTTGCTTGTTGATATAAAAGACCGCTGCCATATTGTCTAAACGAACCAGGATCGAGCGGTGAGAGAGCCTTGGTAGGAAGGCTTTGCAGGCCCTCCTCACCGCCCGCAATTCCTGGATGGTATGTTCCGAGGGGGACCAGAGGCCTTGAGTCCTGTGTCACCCCAGGTGTGCTCCCCAGCCCAGGTCTGATGCATCGGTGACCAGCGTGAGGGAGGGGAAAGGGGCAGCAAAAGGGACCCCACTGCACACCACGGTTTCCTGGGTCCACCACCGGAGGGAGGTCAGGATTTCCGGGGGCACAGTTACAATTGAGTCCCAAAGACCCCGGGACTGGTTGAAGGTCTTCGCCAACCAAGCCTGTAGGGGTCTCATTCTGGCGTGGCGCACCATGTACGTGCAAGCCGCCATATGACCCAGGAGCCTGGAGCAGACCCAAGGGGTCGTGATAGGGGACCGGGTTAACCCCGAGATCAGCTCCACTATGGAGAGAAATCTGCTCAGGAGGAAAGCTCTGGCCACCCTCGCATCGAGAAGGGCCCCCACGAACTCCAGATGCTGGGAGGGGGTCAGGGACGACTTTTTGTCGTTTAGCATAAGCCCGAGTCTTAGGAAGAGGGCCTTCATGAGTGTCACATGAGCTTTTACCTGTTCGTATGAGCGACCTCGGATTAGCCAATCGTCGAGGTACAGGAATACATGTACCCCTTGTTTGTGGAGGAACGCCGCAACCACAGCCATACATTTGGTGAATACCCTTGGTGCCGTGGACAACCCAAAGGGGAGCACCGTAAACTGAAAATGGTGTTGGCCGACCATAAACCTGAGGAACCTCCTGTGGCTGGTTCTGATTGCCACGTGGAAGTAGGCGTCCTTGAGGTCGAGGGTCGCGTACCAGTCTCCTAACTGTAGCACTGGGATGACTGAGGCTAGGGTCACCATTCTGAACCTGTGTTTTATGACCGCCTTGTTCAAATTTCTGAGGTCCAAGATGGGACGAACCCCTCCCTTTGGTTTGGGGACAACAAAATATCAGGAGTAGAATCCCCTTCCCCGCAGGTGTAAGGGAACCTCCTTTATTGCCCCTTTTACAAGGAGCACAGACACCTCCTGGTGCAGGATGTGTTCGTGAGGAGTGTCCCTTAGTGGGAATGGAGAAGGGAGGTTTGAAGGCGGTGGGCCCAGGAATGGGATGGTATAGCCCCCATTTACGATATTTAGAACCCAGGCGTCTGATGTAATTAGCGCCCACGCATGGGCAAAAAGGAATAACCTGGCCCCAAACGGGGGCCCAGGGTGGGAGACTGGTACAGGACCCTCGAATAGCGCGTCAAAACTGCAGCTTGCCCTGATGGGAAGTGCCATGGGGACTTCCCCGCTGGTTATCCGCCCTGGGGCGACGACGCCAACCCCTAGCGCCCTGGGGGTGCGCAACCGCCCCAGAACCTCCACCGGAGGCCCGGGAATGGCACCTCCAGTAATCCCCACAGGGGACCTAGGGCTGCGCTCTCCCCTGCCGTCGATAGGGCATATGTCAACGCTGCGGGGCAGGCATGTGGATGCCCAAGGATTTCAACGTGGACCTTGTGTCCTTCAGGGTATGAAGCCTAGAGTCGGTGTGCTCCGAGAACAAAGTGTTTCCCTCGAACGGCAAGTCCTGGATTGTATTTTGCACGTCAGGGGGAATTCCTGACACGTGCAGCCAGGCTCCGCGACGCATCACGACACCAGTCGCCATGGTGCAGGCTGCTGAGTCAGCGGTATCCAAGGATGCCTGGAGGGCAGTTCGTGCGATGACTTTGCCTTCGGAAGCAATGGCTGCGAACTCCTGGCGGTCCTCCGCTGGGAGCCGATCCCTGAATTTTTCGGCTGCCTGCCAGGTATTGAAGGCATACTGGCTCAACATCGCCTGCTGGTTCGCGATGCGGAGCTATAGTGCCCCTGTGGCGTAAACCTTACGGCCGATCAGATCCAGCCATTTAGGCTCTTTCTCTAGATGGGCCAGGCTGAGAGAGCCGTTCCTTTTGGGCTGCAGCCTGCACAACCAAGGATCCTGGGATGGGTTGCGAATACAAATGCTCATGTCCCGAGTGCGGGACATAATAGCGCCTCTCGACCCCTTTTAAGGTAGGGGTCAAGGTCGCCGGCGTCTGCCACAGAGCCTTAGAGATCTTAGTCACCGTCTTATTGAGCGGTAAAGCCATCTGCATGGGCGCGTCCTCAGTGATGATGTCCACCATTGGATCCGTGTCCTCAACGACAGGTTCCACTGGGACAGCTAGTTTCAATGCCATGCGCCGGAGAAGTTCCTGGTGCGTACGGGCATCCATGGTAGGCAGACTAGGTGCCAGGTCTGCTAGAGCCTCGTCCGGGGACGACGACGATGACAAGGACGACTCCTGGGTTGGGATAGAGGCAGATGGCCCCAAGTGCGGTGGCGGTTGTACATCCTGCGTACCCTGCGGGTTCATCTCCGCTGCAGGTGCCTGCGCCGTCGGATCTGGTTGTGGCGCCCCAAGTGGAGAGGGGGCCTGAGACAGGGACGCCAAAGGTTGGGAGCGGTGACCCGACAGTCCTGACACCGTAGGAGGG
The DNA here is from genome assembly GCF_052426305.1 of Pelodiscus sinensis. Taxonomy (NCBI): domain Eukaryota; kingdom Metazoa; phylum Chordata; order Testudines; family Trionychidae; genus Pelodiscus; species Pelodiscus sinensis. The sequence continues at coordinate 59,874,280 of NC_143055.1, read as the reverse complement.
GGCGCCAGGCCCTGCCACTGATGGTCGGCCCAGGGAGTCCAGAACGGCCACTGAGGATGTGGAGGCCAAGTTTGCTGAGGATGGTCCCGCCGGTGCCAGGACTGAGACATGTGGGACGAGGAAGCTCCTGAGGACCCTGACCGAACAGAGGTTGCGTCGGAATCTGACGAATAATCGGACTCCGGCCAAGGCGGAGCCGAAGAGGAATGTGGAGCAAACCTTGCCATAGATTCTGGCTTGCCCGCGTGAGTACGGCGGGGCCGGACGAGTTGTGGCACCGGGGGACCCATGGCCGGTGCCGGAAGAGTCCCCGCCGGCTGCGGCACCGGGGTGCCCAGGCCCGGTGCCGGGAGAGTCGACGCCAGCAGCTGCGGCACCGGGGTGCCCAGTCCTGGTGTCGGTAGGATAGTCGCCAGCAGTTGCGGCACCGGGGTGCCCAGGCCCGGCGCCTGTAGGGTAGTCGCCGGCAGTTGCGGCACCGGGGTGCTCAGGCCCAGTACCGGTAGGGGAGTCGCTTGCAGTTGCGGCATCGGGGTGCTCAGACACGGCGCCGGTAGGGTAGTCGCCGGCAGTTGCGGCACCGGGGTGCCCAGGCCCGGTGCCGGTAATGTGGATAGTGTTAGTTGCGGCACCGGGGTGCCCGCTGTCACGTACGGTACTGGGGGACCCAGGCCCGGTACCGGGGGCGGTGCCGTAGGAGCCGCCGACTGCCATCGGGCTGAATCTGGTGCTTGTGAGGGCGCAGAGATGGACGTCAATTCCATGAGGCTCGGTGCCGTGGAGGGGAGAGACGCCTGAGTAAATGCCACATGGCTGCGGGGGTACGGCACCGGTACCGCCAAGCAGGGGGCTGGCGAGGAGCTGAGCTGCACCGAAGATCGAGCGTGGCCCGAAACTGACCGGGACTGGAGAACCAGCGTCAAGAACGGTGCTGTGGTAGCGATCGGTACTGACCCCACATGGGGTGGTCCCGACGCATGGGTTGCCTTAGCATGCCGACCTGGACCATGCTTGGGTGAAGTCGTAAGCAGTTGACTGACTAGAGACTAAGAGAGATAGAGACGCTCCAACGACCGTCACGACGGTAAGAAGGAACTGAGGTGGGGCAGCGCCGGCAGGGGTACTTATGCCCCGCCATGGTGGCGCCACTCCAGGGGGCACCCTGCCAGCGCTACGGGTACCGCTAGGGAAAATGCTCCGGAAGACACAGTGCACGCGGTGTGCACACCTACTTTGAAGGGACATGAGCAACCACTCGAAGAAGAACTACTCTTCTACAAAAATTGTTGTACCCCTCCTGAAAGAGGAGATCCATCATTATCAGACAGGGAGTTTCCTCTGCATAAGCAAGAAATCCCCAACAGCTTAGCTTGGGTTAACCCTCAGAACAAATAAAGCTTGCTGATTACAGAACCTCTACTACCTTTTAAAACCTTAGACTGTAACTCATCTGTAACTGTGTGTCTGTATTCACTTGTTTAACCTGTAAAAAACTCTTCAGTTTCTTTTTCTTACTTTATAAATCTTCATAGACTTTATTACAGGATAGGCTATTTGCAACTCCGGTTGCCTACATTACCACCCTAGTTCGAACTAGGGTGGTAGTGTAGACATACCCTCATTTGAAGTTACGGTGCTGTGTACACGCACTCTTAATGTGCCTGATGAGTTTTCACTTAGTGCAGTTGATTGGTGAAATCTAAATTTAGAGCTCACAACCAATTTATGGTTTGTGTCCTGATTTCTAATAGTCTGCCCTGAGTCAGTGCTCATACTCTTGGACCACCAAAAAGAAGTTAAATAAAAAAGTAAGAAAGTATGTATAATGAAAAGAAATTGCAAGCATTAGGGTTTGTTTGTTTGATTCTCTCTTATATATAATCAGCTTTGCTAAACTGTTTGCCTTGGTCCTGCATTTGTAAATGTTTGGAATTAACACTTGCTACTGAACTTGTTAGTGACTATTAACATCAAGGGGAACATTTTCATATTAGAAGCATCACATTCACCAAAACTACAGATATAAACAATATTAATGGACACATTTGCCAGCAATTCAGCAACAAATGTGGTAATTAGCACTACACTAGTAAACACAAAGGACCAAATAATGTTCTTCTGGCTTATCTAAGTAACCCAACTGAGTAAGCCCAGCTGGCTGGTTAGTATATTGGGGTACAGATTCAACAATCCTTGCCTCACATCTTATCACAGCCCAACCAATACCTGCAGATCATTTTATGTGGGTGCTTCCCCACTTAGAACAGATTCACAGACCAAAAAGCATCTTACCTTGCCTCTTTTTCGGGGATCATATTTTTCAAATTCTTCTTTCATGTTTCTAAATCCTTCTCTGAATTTATCTTTTAGCCATTTTTCTATGTCAAGTGAAGCTTTGCGTTCCCACTCAGTTTTCAATATTTCTCTGCTTTGCCCTTCAGTTGTGATATAAAAATAAAAGTTTAAAAATAACGTATTGAATATTAACAAAAAGAAGACAGGAAATATGGGTGAGAAATATAATTGGACTCTAAAGCACTGAAACAGTAAATCTATAGCATGATATGCTGAAATCAGCTGGTAGGATCAGATATTGAGAGCTAGGACCCTGGCAAAAACCCTTCCTTTCACTTAGATTGAACTTCTTGTTCCTGAATATGTCTCAGCTTGGAAGATTCATTGCCTATCTCATTTGGGGTATGTCTACACTACAACGTTAATTCGAACTAACTTAGTTCGAATTAGTTAATTCGAACTAAGCTAATTCGAACTAACGGATCCAGACTAAAAAACTAGTTCGAATTAGCATTTTGCTAATTCAAACTAGCATGTCCACATTAAGTGGACCCTGAACCGGGCTTAAGAATGGCCGGAAGCAGTGCCGGCAGGGCATCAGAGAAGAACTTAGAGCGTGGAGATGCTTTCTCAGGCTAGCCGAGAGCTGTGCTTAAAGGGTCTCGACCCCCACCCCGGACAGACAGTTCTCAGGGGTGCCCCGCTTGCAAAGCAGTCCTGGCTTGGAGTGCCCGGGCTACCCACACTGGGCACATCACACCACTCGGCCATCAGCCCGGCTGCACTTGCCGCAGGCTGCCATCTGGGGAGAGGGGGCAATTGGGGGGCTGCAGGAGAGTTTCCACCCCCAGAAGCCCGTACAGCCAGCCCAGTCCTCCCCATCGGGGACTAGTACCCCATTCCTCCCTCACCTCCTTCCACTTACCCTTCCCTAGCCCCTCTTCTTGATGTACAAAATAAAGATAACGTGTCTTCCAAAATGGAATCTGTCTTTATTGAACAAAACTGGGGGAGACAGGGAAAAGGAGGTGGGAGAGGGGAAGAGAGAGGCTGGGAGAAGGGAGGGCAACTAAAATGATCAGGGGTTGGGAACAGGTCCCATATGAAGAGAGGCTAAACAGACTGGGACTTTTCAGCTTAGAAAAGAGGAGACAGAGGGGGGACAGGATAGAGGTCTCTAAAAGCATGAGTGGGGTGGAGAGGGTGCATACAGAAAAGTTCTTCATTAGTTCCCATAAAGAAGGACTAGAGGACATCAAAGGAAAGGAATGGGTAGCTGGCTTCAAACTAGTAACAGAAAGTTGTTCTTCACAAAGCAAGGAGTCAACCTGTGGAACTCCTTGCTGCAGGAGGCTGTGAAGGCTAGAACTAGAACAGAGTTTAAAGGGAATTGAGATCAAGTCATGGAGGCTGGGTCCATGGAGTGGTATTAGCCAGGGGGTAGGAGTGGTGTCCCTGCCCAAGGTTTGTGGAAGGCTGGAGAGGGATGGCATGAGACATATGGCTTGGTCTCTGTCTTCGGTCCATCCTCTCCAGGGTCCCTAGGGTTGGCCACTGTCGGCAAACAGGCTACTGGGCTAGATGGACCTTTGGTCTGACCCAGGACGGCCATTGTAAGCTGAGGGCTCAGGGTCGGGGGTCTCATTGGACCCCCTTGATTCTCTTGCACACCTGCTCCTGGGTGGCCAGGCTGGCAGTTTTCCTGCCCTAGACGGCCACTTTCCTGTGCCTAGTGCGGAGATCGTGGACGAGGTCCACGATGTCTGCACTAGCCCAGGCGGGTGCCCGCCTCTTGCGGTCCCGGGCAAGCTCCCGGGAGCCGCCAGCCTAGTCCCGGGAAGAGTGGGAGGGCTGGGGGGCATCGGGTGGGTGGCTCGATCCGTGCCAGGTGCAGGGTCTGCTGGCTGGGTGCTGGCAGGCTTGCACCTGGCACGGGCACCATAGCCAGCCCGTGCCCCTTTATGGGGTCCGGGGCCGGGAGGGGGGCAATAGAGTTTCCCTGGTGTTGGCCAGTTCGAACTAGGCTTAATCCTCGTAAAATGAGGTTTTCCTAGTTCGAACTAAGCGCTCCGTTAGTTCGAATTAAATTCGAACTAACGGAGCGCTAGTGTAGTGCCTATGAAAGTTAGTTCGAACTAACGTCTGTTAGTTCGAACTAACTTTGTAGTGTAGACATACCCTTGTAGAGTCTGCTTCAGTATAGTATTTAATTTTAAGGGCACAGCAGTAGTCTTAATAATATCCAGTAAAAAGAAATCCAAACAACCAGAGTTGCCTCTTGATAGAACTCCCTAATAAAATGAGAAGTAAATCTTCCTGCTGTTCTGTTTAGGACTGCGTCGCCCACCAGCTCATGAATACCTGTCCCTTGAACACCAACTTATGTATGCAATGTTGCTAATATACAAACAAACCATGACTCTTGACACCTTTTCTTTTTTATTTGCTTTAAAAATAAAAGAAGGAAACAGCACCTGTACTGGGGAATTCAGTGGTTGTGAGGGTGCCAGACTGATAACCCTAGAAAATGGAGGCCTCCATTTCTCAATAGCAGTTGTTCACCATCTGTGGACCATGGACTAATATGTGATCTCGGAACCATTTCTAGCTGCCCCATAAAACTCCTTCTGTTACCATTGGGAAACAGCCACTTTTCTTCAATCAGTGATGCCTCCAATTAGTTTTAGAGCACAGCCCAAGACTCATTCAGGTTTTGCAGGTACCGTTTTTATCCAATTGAGCTCAGAGACACCACTTCTCTGCCCCTCGCACAACTCCTTTGTTTCTTTCTTTGCAAAGTGTTTCTTGGGTGTAAATTTAACCACGGTCAGATTAGCAAATTTTCAGGGGTAACAAACACACAGGCAGACAGAACTAAACTGCAAAGTGAGATGGAAAGATTAGAGTAGTGGGGGCTGCAGGGAACAAGAAGAGATCCACCTCTTCAGTGAAATAAGTAACAAAGACACAAGGTGGGAAGAAGTAACATGCAGCTATGCTCGTTATTATTAAGTGAAGTTATTTTCATCTTGTCTCCAGTAGAATTAATATGAGGAACCAGGACCAGACAGTTAGAAGGGGAGGTATCCCATAAAAGGATCTCAAGGGGTGGTCTACAAAATAAAAAAAGGTTGATGACACCTGTTCTACTGGGCAAGCCAATAACAATGCAAGTTCCTCACAATGCACCACCAATATACTTTAACCCTGACCTCAAGGGACCACCTTGACATGTGACTCCTCTACAGTCTTTGGTCTCTGCTCATTATGGAATTCAAGGCAGATTCTTCATACACCAAGCCACACATTTGTATGCACATCTGAAGCTGAAGGCAGAGAGCATTAGGGTCCCAATGTCTACCCCTAAGCTAGAAGGCCTGACTTTAGGATTGTGACTTCCATTATTGGTACTCTGTCTGGAGGTCTGTTTGCTATATTTGTAACATATTTGCTAATGTATGTCTTTTCTTGATTAACTGTCAGACCTGTTCATGATTACATTGTACTCTCATGTGTGTTGTATCAAGAGGATAAAAGCCTCACAGGTATTTGTAGCAAAGGTTTTAACTAAAGTAGTAGGCCCAGGGCTGGATTTACACTTTACATACCCCTGGGCATGGTGTCGACAGTGCTCCCTTACCCCCCTGCAGCTGACCTTAATTTTGTACAGTTCTAAAGAAGTAAGGTGTCTCTAGAATTCTGGTGCCCATAAGCACATGCCTACGATGCCTAACTGGAAATCTGAGCCTGAATAGACACCAATTTTTAAATCAAAAGTCTAGGTTCTATCCCTAATGTTGCAGGCAGGCAATTCAGCAGGTAACCATGATGTCTGGGAATAGGCAACATGTATACACATCACATAATGTAGGCTATTTAAGTAAACAATGACACAAAGAAGAAAAAATCCTGGAACTTAGGAAAGGCCACCGGCATAATCAACTGAAAGTATTCTATAGACTGTACTTGGAAGATCTAAATTACCTGGTTCAGTGCTCCTAGAAGATACTATTGTGAAAAGTACTCTAGAAAATCCTCAGACAGTGTGGCGGAGAGAGGTATTAGTAATCAACAAATATGGTAAAAGATTTGTGATGTTGATACTTGTCCAATAAGAACTAAAACCACCAAATTAATTTCAGAGGCTACCAAACATTCATCAGACAGAGAGTGATTATTTTAAGACTTGAGAATAGCTATTTCAATACTTGACTAGTGCTGAGCCACCATTCCCCATAACCAGTGCCACAAAGTATTCACTTTCCATGCCCTTTCTTTTCTGATTGCCATGAATGTTACTGAAAGCTGGGGATTCAATTCAATTAAATTTCTTTTTTTTTTTTTTACCAGAAACTTTAGCATTCTTTGAAGATCCGTTTCGGAGCTCAGTTCTTAGTTTTTTTAGTAGTGTATCTCCTTTCAGAATTCCAGTTCCTTCTGTGTCATATCTGAACAGCAAAAAGAGAAAGCCATGATCATATTTAGACTCTTTTCTTAGGGTACGTCTACACTAGCCCCCAGATCGATCTAGGGAGGCTAATGAGGGTGACCGAAATTGCAAATCAAGCCTGGGATTTAAATATCCCGCACTTGATTTGCATATTCCCGTCCAGTCACCATTTTTAGAAATTGACTAACCCGAAGTAACTGCCCGCGTCTACACGTGGCAGGGAAATGGGATTCCGATTTAAAGCCCTAACTCGAATTAGCTGGTATTCCCCCTGCAATGAGGTTTACCAGCTAATTCGATTTAGGGGATTTAAATCGGAATCCCCGTTTCACTGCCGTGTGTAGTCACGGACAGTTACTCTGGGCTAGTCAATTTCTAAAAATGGCGACTGGACGGAAACATGCAAATCAAGCACAGGATATTTAAATCCTGGGCTTGATTTGCAATTTCTGTCGCCCTCATTAGCCTCCCTAGATCGATCTAGGGGGCTAGTGTAGATGTACCCTTAGAATTCATTGCTTCCCCAGCACTGTCACCCTCCTGTGAACACCAAGCACTGACATAACGTCAGTCGAACTAAACCTGTGGAGCAGATTTTTCCAACATACCAAAATTGAACAATAGACGACATTCCCAGCTGTCCCCATAAACTTACTATATATTTTAGAAATGTGCATTTGTCTGTCTGTCCGTTCATGTTTGAGTCCGTTTCTTCAAGAACTCCTTCTAAACGCTAAGAGCTGGGACCACCGAATTTGGAATACAGCTTCCTCTTATAACTTAAAGCAAGGTCGGAGTTTGGTTGTGCCAGGATAATGGGATGTTCCTGGAATTCGACTGTTTCTCATAAAATGGAAAGGGAAGGAACTGGCAGGCAGGTCAGTTACACTGCAGAATGACCAAGGGGGACCAAGGACCAGAGATAGGGACCAGGACAAACAACTATAACGCCATGGGACAGCCGGGGGCAGAGCTGGAGAAAAGGACAGTTATCTACTATATATTTCAGAGAGTTTTTCTGTTTGTCTGTATGTTCCTCATCTGGGGGACATGCACCCTTCCCTCAGCTGTGCCCACTGGAGCTACAGCAGCCATGGAGAGGCATTTCTCACCTGGCCCCAAGCTGTTGCAGTGAGAGAGGACGGGGGTTGTCCTCTCTCCTTGGGCAGACTGCATTCTGAACCCCTCATCCCCAGCCCAACCCCAGAACAATGATTTGAATGAAGAAAAACAAAATGTATTTGAATTAAAGACCTTCAGGGGCTGGATCCAAGCAAGCCAGGGTCTGCATCCAGCCCCCGGGCCTGATGTTCTCTACCCCTGTCACAGATAAAAGAATATAATCAATGAGCCAAGTCCTGAATGCTCAACTGGCCCCGAATCCTCTGCTTCCACTGAAAGCATGGAGGATCCAATGGGCTCTGCATTTCATATTCCGGAATTATGATCTGACCTAATACAGAATACTCCCAACTCAGGAATTACTGTGGGCGAGATGGGTTCTTTTTTTGTAACTGTGGACCACAAGGGTGTGAATGCGCCTCCCATGGATCCCAAAGTAAGCAGGGAAATCAACCCGTCTTCCCCAGCTGGCCAGAATATGGAAGAGGGCGGCTTGGGCAGCGTGCCACTCTGCCTTCTCCTGGCCAGCTGGAGCATGTTTACTTGGAGCTTATGGGGGGTGCTTTCACGTCCTTTGCGCACACACCCCTATGTCTGGGCCTGCGACTGTTTTAAACCTTGTTATCCAAACATCCATATTATGTCTCACTCCCATGACAGTGGGGCAACAGAGAGCTCCCTGTGTGGCCACAGGGACAATGACACCTGATCCCGGCAGGCACAAGGAAGGCTGCAGTTGTAGTAGGGCACACGAGAGTGGGGATGTTAACTAGCGATTCATTTAGTAGTCGAGCAGTTGATGGAATTTCCATCAACTACTCACTAGTTGATAGGCACTTCTGCATTCCTCCTTTGAAATGTACAAGAGCCCCAGCAGGAAGGCCCACTGACTCCGGGCTCCACATGGGCGCTTCTGCTTTGACTCCCGCTGGGGACTCTTGTACATTTCAAAGCTGCCATGTCGCAAGGAGCTCGGGAATCCCCAGCTGATCCCGGACTCCACCCAACATTTCAAAGCAGCAGCACCACAATGAGCTGATCCTGGCCTCAGTGGGACTATGCCACTTTGAGATGCCAGGTGGAGTCCAGGATCAGCTGGGGACTTCCCAGCTAGCCCCGGGCTCCCCGCTGTGCTGCCGCTTTGAAATACCGCAGCGGCATTTCAAAGGGGGCAGCGCCGCATGGAGCCTGTGATCAAGCTGTGCAGCACTGCCCCTTTGCAACGCTGTGGCAGTGTTTCAAAGGCACAGCGCTGCACGGTGCCCGGGATCAGCTGTGCAGTGTTGCCCCTTTGAAATGTGGCTGTGGCATTTGAAAACGGCAGCGTCGCACAGAGCCCAGGACCCCAAGGCTCCATGTGCAGTGCTGCCGCTTTGAAGTACCTCTTTCCCTCTCCTTGCTGCCTCTATCTGACAGAGGCAGTGGAGGGTGGGGGAAGCGACTAGTCAACTATCCTGTTAACTATCCGATAAGGATTTGCTTATCGGATAGTCCTTAACATCCCTACACCAGAGCCCTCTGTGCAGGAAGGGCAGAAGAGGAAACCCTCTGCAGCTCCACAGTCACAAGTGAGCGAGCAGGGCCATTACGTCAGAGGAATGAACTCTTTGCACTACCCTTTCGATTATCCAAACTTTCAATTATGTGAAAAAAAGCCATGTTCCCCAAACTATGTGCATAATTAGGAGCATACTGCTATAATAATACTTGTTCTTACGTAGCCCCTTACAGCTGATGGTCTCAGAGCACTTTACAAAATGGGTAACTATATAAATCAGGTTTGTAATGGAAACTGCATTATGAATAGACTCACAGATCTTTACTTGCAGCAGACCTGCTGTTAGAACTATAGTGAACTAGTGAAAATTCATGTGACCAATATTTCTGTGGAAAGTATCAGCACATACCAGTTAAGAAACTTTGCCATTTGGGCGCACTAGCTGGTTACTACATAGAGGAGCAGACTCTGTTCTGCAGCTGGTTCATGTGTGCAGCTTCACTTGATTTCACTGAGAGTTGTGTGTGCTACAAATTAAGGAGTGGTCAATGGAGTCCTCTGTCCTATGCCTGGACTAAGCATCTTCTCTGCGGCAAATAGGGTAGGAACTAGTACTATGACAGATTAAAGTAGCTTCTGTATATCTTACACTGTCTAGGTGCTCTCTATTTAACTTGTCCCCTCTTTATTTCATCCCATGCCAGCATCACACGCACATACCCTCACAAGTCCACCAGAGAGGTGTGCTTTATTTTTTTAAATGGGAATGAGAATATTATCTAAAACTTGAATCAGAGGTTACCTTCTCCAAAGCTTTTCAAACTCCTCATTTCCAATGTGAAACCCTAATTTGTTAAGCATGTTCTTAAACTCAGGCATCAGAATCCTGATGTCACCACCTGGGTTCTTCTGGGGTAACAGATTGGCAATATCCAGCATCCTATTTCCAACAGAAGACAAGACGATCCTTAATACATTTCAGTCATATGAAACCTACCCTATGCCTGCCCCACTTGAAATTCCCCATTCTCTACAAACACAGAATTACAACACTTCTATTCAAAAGAAAAACTGACCCTACTCTGTGCTTGGGTGCTCCTTTACAGTTGTTTCTTAGCAACGGAAAAGAAGCAAGAAGGTAGCTTTGGTTAGCATTTTTCTTAAATCCTCAGACAATGAGTCTTGAGCCCTCCTTTTAGGGACCACTTGTATAGGCTGGACCTCCCTGGTCTGGCACAGTTGGGACCTGACTGGTCCCAAATGACAGAATTTGCTGGACCAGGGAAAGTGTCCCCTGCCAGGAGCCCCGAGTCAACTGGCTCCCTGCCTCTGTCCCCCACTTTCCTCTTCCCTGCTCTGCTGCCTTTGGCAGCCGGGCTTCTCCAGCCCTGGCCCACGCTGCCATGTGTGGCCAGATTTCTCCATCCCTGTGCAGCCGCAGGTGGCCACACTTCTTTGTCTCCCAACCCTGCACTGCTGCTGGCTGTCGGGGTTCTCTGGCTCTATGATGCCATGGGCACCATACTTCTAAAGCTCCTGGCTCCATGCTGCCATGGGTGCCTGAGGTTCCCCAGCTCCTGGCTCCACGCTGCTGAGGATTGCCCGGATTCTACGGCTCCCAGCCCCGTGCTGTCGTGGGCACCTGGAGTTCCCCAGCCCCAAGCTCCATTCTGCTGCGGGCTGCCAGGGTTCTCCTGTTCCTGATCCCAGCATTGCTATGGAACTCCTCTGGCCCTGCTGTCCTCAGCCCCCACTGGGCTGCTGACCCTCCTGCCATTAGGCTTTGGGGCTCTCTAGTCCAGGAGCATCCGTGGTCAGACCACAGAATACCAATTTTCAGAGGTGCAACCTGTAAAAGGATGCTTTCCTCCCTCATTAACCCACTCTACAGACTTGGATGCTGACAGGGTCAAACCTGATAAATCCTGAACTTTTACCAATAAGAGCAATCAACATGAGAAGAAATATCTCAAGAGATGTAGTAAATTTTCCATCACCTGGAATCTTTAAATCAAGGTTGGATGGATTTCTAAAATATATAGACTAGTTCAGTCACAAATGGTACAGTTTGATGCAGGAATCATGGAGGGAAAATTCTGGGAACAGTGTTACAACAGAGATCAGACTACATGATCACATTGGTTCCCCGTCTATGGACTGCTGCAGAAGCATTTATACCTTTGTTTTGCTTTTTCTTTTAGCTGTGAATGCACCTGTGATGCAGTCATCATGATTCTGTCCCCCCTTTGGTGGCTGATGGGATCGAGCCAGACTGGAGCCCCAGAAGTAGCAGGATCACTAATTGCTGCATATAAGTCTTCAAACTTGATAACGGCTTTGTCCTGTAGCTTAAGTCTGTTACAATGCAGGATTGTGAATGTTAGTTTTTAGTTTGCATTCTCTTCGGTGACATAAAACAGAGAAACCACTTACCAAGAATCATACCGAATGTTGCAATGTTGCCTCTCATCCTTTCCAGAATGAAGAGCGGTAATTAGTGGTGTTCCCCAAGGGTCAGTCCTAGGACCAATCCTATTCAACTTACTCATAAATGATCTGGAGAAAGGGGTTAACAGTGAGGTGGCAAAGTCTGCAGACGATACTAAACTGCTCAAGGTAGTTAAGACCAAAGCAGACTGTGAAGAACTTCAAAAAGATCTCACCAAACTAAGTGACTGGGCAACAAAATGGCAAATGAAATTTAATGTGGATAAATGTAAAATAATGCACATAGGAAAAAATAACCCCAACTATACATATAATATGATGTGGGCTAATTTAGCTACAACTAATCAGGAAAGAGATCTTGGAGTCATCATGGATAGTTCTCTGAAGACGTCCATGCAGCGGCAGTCAAAAAAGCAAAAAGGCTGTTAGGAATCATTAAAAAAGGGATAGAGAATAAGATGGAGAATATCTTATTGCCCTTATATAAATCCATGGTACGCCCACATCTTGAATACTGCATACAGATGTACTGTCCTCATCTCAAAAAATATATACTGGCATTAGAAAAGGTTCAGAGAAGGGCAACTATAATTATTATAATTAGAGGTTTGGAACGGGTCCCATATGAGGAGAGATTAAAGAGACTGGGACTTTTCGGCTTGGAAAAGAAGAGTCTAAGGGGGGATATGATAAGAGGTATATAAAATCATAAGTGGTGTGGAGAAAGTTAATAAGGAAAAATTATTTACTTATTCCCATAATATAAGAACTAGGGGCCACCAAATGAAACTAATGGGCAGCAGGTTTAAAACAAATAAAAGGAAGTTCTTCTTCACACAGCGCATAGTCAATCTATGGAACTCCTTGCCTGAGGAGGTTGTGAAGGCTAGAACTATAACAGGGTTTAAAAGAGAACTAGATAAATTCATGGAGGTTAAGTCTATTAATGGCTATTGGCCAGTATGGGTAAGGAATGGTGTCCCTAGCCTCTGTTTGTCAGAGCATGGAGATGGATGGCAGGAGAGAGATGGCTTGATCATTACCTGTTCGATTCACTCCCTCTGGGACACCTGGCATTGGCCACTGTCGGTAGACAGGGTACAGGGATGGATGGACCTTTAGTCTGAGCCAGTATGGCCATTCTTATGTTCTTATGTTCATGCATCTGCAGATTTTTTCCATACATGTAAGGAATAATTTTTATGTGCATCAAGACATGTGTGAATGAGCACCAGCAGTAGGAACAAAAAACCTAACTGTGGGCGCTGTTGCTATACCTACTTTTAAAAATGAGATAAACACTAAGGAGCTGATCATAGAATCATAGAATACTAGGACTGGAAGGGACCTCGAGAGGTCATCGAGACCAGTCCCCTGCCCTCATGGCAGGACCAAATACTGTCTAGACCATTTCTGATAGACATTTATCTAACCTACTCTTAAATATCTCCAGAGATGGGGATTCCACAACCTCCCTGGGCAATTTATTCCAGTGTTTGACTACCCTGACAGTTAGGAACTTTTTCCTAATGTCCAACCTAAACCGCCTTTGCTGCAGTTTAAGCCCATTGCTTCTTGTTCTATCCCCAGAGGCCAAGATGAACAAATTTTCTCCCTCCTCCTTATGACACCCTTTTAGATACCTGAAAACGGCTATCATGTCCCCCCCGCAGTCTTCTCTTTTCTAAACTAAACAAACCCAATTCTTTCAGCCTTCCTTCATAGGTCATGTTCTCTAGACCTTTAATCATTCTTGTTGATCTTCTCTGGACCCTCGCCAATTTCTCCATATCTTTCTTGAAATGCGATGCCCAGAACTGGACACAATACTCCAACTGAGGCCTAAGCAGCGCAGAGTAGAGCGGAAGAATGACTTCTCATGTCTTGCTCACAACACACCTGCTAATGCATCCCAGAACCATGTTTGCTTTTTTTGCAACAGCATCACACTGCTGACTCATATTCAGCTTGTGGTCCACTATAACCCCTAGATCCCTTTCTGCCGTACTCCTTCTTAGACAGTCGCTTCCCATTCTGAATGTGTGAAACTGACTGTCCCTTCCTAAGTGGAGCACTTTACATTTGTCTTTATTAAACTTCATCCTGTTTACCTCAGACCATTTCTCCAATTTATCCAGATCATTTTGAATTATGACCCTATCCTCCTGAGCAGTTGCAACCCCTCCCAGCAAACTTATCATCTGCAAACTTAATAAGCGTACTTTCTATGCCAATATCTAAATAGTTGATGAAGATATTGAACAGAGCCAGTCCCAAAACAGCAATAAAAGATCCTCACTGACTTCAGTGTGTGGGGCCTCAAGCACTATGTTTTTCAGTGACCTATTTACAATATTCAGTTAAACTCTTGTAAAAAAGACACTTCAATCCAGTCTGCCATTGTACACTTTTAATATGGCATTTTAATCAGTTAAACAAAAATAAGTTGCCTAATTTGATTAGGCATGTCTTAATTTACCTTTTCCCTGCAAAATTCAGAGAAGTCATATTGCATTATAATGTGCTTAAATAATGCAAATTTAAATATTTAAAATGGAGCTATTCAAATAATTAAAATATGTATTTGTGAATCATTTATACACTTGTTGATAGCAGTGATGGAGAGAATTATTAATCAGTCATTAGCCCCTATTATTTGTTCAGTTCTAATTGCAAATAAGCTTGAAATTACATCCACCGTGAAAAAGACATTAGTGCTATGTAGTACGGACAGCTGTGAGGATGTAAGACAATAGAATTCATTAACAGTGCCTGCAACTGTTAATATAATACACAAATATTATTTCTCAGCAACTACGTAATGAATTTACTGTGTGATTATTCGCCTGAATGCAAATCTATGACTTGGTGAAGGGATTATATTACTGTCATAAACCTCTTCAGGGTCCCTAAACAATTTATGTATGGTGCAAAAGAAGAGAATAAAACGACATTCAAAAAGATAACAATGATGAAGCTCACATAGCGATGAATAATGTAAAGCAAAAATCATAGCTGGGAAATTATGGACCAGGCAGTAAAAATATAGAGAAGGATGTGAAGGTTATTGCAAGTAGGAACAATGAAGTGGAGCAAGAATAAGTCAAGCAAATTATTGAGGAAATTATTCCACTTTATTTCATCCTTGTTAAGCTTCCAGTTGAATTACCGTTCTCAATATGACATATTAGATTTTTGTAAAGAAAAATCAATTGAGAAAAGTAAAGATGTTTAGAATATAAGATCCAGAAGAAAATATGAAGAAAACTGACGGTTAAATACAACTCAATTTTCTCACACTCTGACGATATTTTAGCTGCCAGAATATGACAAGGGATGTTAAGAAAAGGAAAGAGATCCATTATTCTTTTTTAGCCAATGAAGATATATAAAAAAATAATGGTCAGAAGGGAAAATATAAGTACAATAACATATTAATATTACAGGCCTGGTTCTTCTCTCAGGGTATGTCTACACTACAGCACTAATTCAAACTAACTTAATTCGAATTAGTTAATTCGAACTAAGCTAATTCGAATTAATGCATCTAGACCTAAAAACTAGTTCGAATTAGCGTTTTGCTAATTCGAACTAGCATGTCCACACTGAGTGGACCCTGAACCGAGGTTAAGGATGGCCGGAAGCAGTACCGGCAGGGCATCAGATTAGGACTTAGAGCATGGACCTGCTGCCTCAGGCTAGCCGAGGACTGTGCTTAAAGGGACCCGACCCCCATCCCAGACAGACAGTTCTCAGGGGTTCTCCGCTCGCTTGTCTAACTCGATGAGGGACAGCAAAGCAGTCCTGGCTTGCAGTGCCCTGAATGCCCACACTCTGCACATCACAGCACTCTGCCATCAGCCCGGTGGCACTTGCCGCAGGCTGCCATCCAGGGAGGGGGGTCAATCGAGGGGCTGCAGGAGAACTTCCACCCCAAGGAACCCGCAGAGCCACCCCAGTCCTCTCCATCGGGAGCTCGTACCCCATTCCTCCCTCACCTCCTTCCACTTATTTCCCCCCCCCCAGTCCTCCTTCCTGATGTACAAAATAAAGGACACATGTGATCAAAAACAGAAACTCTCTTTATTTAACAAAACTGGGGGGGGGGGGAATAAAACTGTGGGGAGACGGGGAAAGGAGGTGGGAAAGGGCAGGAGAGAGTGTGGGAGAGGGGAGGGGGAAAACTGGGAGGAGGGAGCTGGAAGGGGGAAGCAAGGGAAAGGAGGGGGAGGGGAAACTCAGGGATTGGGGTGGGGGTCTCGCTGGGCCAACCGCCTCCGAGCATGGCGAGGGAGGGGGCCTCGGTGTCCCCGGGGGGATAAGGTGGAGGGTGCGGAGGTTGAGGTGGGAGGTATGAACATTGAGGAAGAGGGTGTGGGCGTTGAGGAGGAAGAGGTGGGAGGGGGGGCAGGAGTGGGAGGAGGGACAGTAGTTGGGGCAGCAGGTGCAGGACCAGCATGGGGCACCATGCTCTGCAGCAGGGCCTGCAGGTTTGAGTTCAGCCCTCAGCCCTCAGCCAGCTGCTCCTGGCAGAGCTTTAGGTCTGCCCGCATCCAGGCCTCCACTGTGCGGCGCAGGGCTCACAAGGACCCCAGGTGCTGGTCCCAGTACTCCTGCTCCGTGGTGGTGGTCCGGAGCAGGCCGTGGGTGCGGGAGCATGTCCTGGGCGGGATGGTGCGCCCTGCACGAGCAGCTGGTGCAGCTGTAGAGAAAGAAGAGAAGTGGTCAGTTCTCCCTGGGGACGCAGCGGATGATGCCCAGCCTCCTCCCCCCCCCCCACGACGTGAGGGCGACCATGCCCTGCACCGTCAGAGCCGCTGTACTTGTACAGAGGCCATGGTCAGGATGTCTGGCTCTCCCTGGGACAGGGAGCTGCCCCAAGACCACACCCATGTCCCTGTGCCATGTATAGTGTGGCCAGGGCGGCGGAGGAAAAAGGAGGGGAGATGTCCCCTGCCTCCGTGTAGAGGGGAAATGGGAAGGGAAAGCATTCTACTGGGTCCCACCCCGGGGTCAGGAGCATGTCAGGTCTCTTCACACATGCATGTGCCTATTGGGCCATGGCCCCTGGGTGTCACACAGCTGGAGCCATCTGCCCAAGGGTGGCATGGCACATGCCCAGGTGTCTGCGTGATCCGTGGAAGGCATGGCCCACACGCACGGTCTCTGGTCTCCCTCCCGCTTCCACCCCCGAACTACTTAATTCAAACTACTTACCCGGTACAGTCTCCCTGGACGACCCTGCGGAACATCTTGTGGTGGCTCCTCCGGTGTGCCCAGGTCAGGGCCCTCCGGTCCCAGCTCGCTGTCCCCCAGGCTGGCACAGACCGCCCCGCCCCCCAAGAGTCGGTCGAGGGTGGGGAAGTAGGGGCAGGTGGCAGCCCCTGCTGCGGCGCCGCCCCTGGTGGCCCTGGCGTACACCTGACGCAGATGCTTTACTTTCAGGCGCACCTGCTCCTGGGTGTACCTGTGTCCCTTTTGGGCCATGGAGGCTGCTATGTGGCCGTAGACGGCCACGTTCCTCCACCTAGTGCGGAGATCATGGAGGTTGGGGGCCTTCCCCCAAACCTCAATGAGGTCCATGACCTCCGCACTGGACCAGGAGGGCGCGCGCCGTCTACGGCCTCTGGATGGCCCCTGGGTGCTGGGGGACTGGGCAGGGGACGGCTCGCTGGCACTGGCTCCCTGGCTCATCGTGGGGCCACTGGGTCGGGGCAGAGACCGCTGGCAGGGCTGGCTGTGTCAAGTGCTGTCTGGCCAGAGTCTACCCCTTTAAGGGCCCGGGGCTGGGGGAGAGGAGAGTTTTCCTGGTTGTGCCCAGAGTGGCCACCAGGGGAACCTGGGAAGGGCTAGCCTCCCACTAGTTCGAATTAAGTGGCTACACAGCCCTTAATTCGAACTAGTTAATTTGAACTAGGCGTTAGTCCTCACGGAATGAGGTTTACCTAGTTCGAATTAAGCGCTCCTCTAGTTCGAATTAAGTTCGAACTAGCGGATTGCTAGTGTAGCGCCAATGAAAGTTAATTCGAACTAACGGCTGTTAGTTCGAATTAACTTTGTAGTGTAGACATACCCTCACTTATACCAGTTTTGCCCCAGTGTTATGCCATGGGTTTAAAAGGAGTTATTCATTATTTACATGAATATAAGTGAAAGGACCGTAGGTCCATAACTCTTAGAACAGCTGGGCAATTGAACAAGATGCTAAGATTGCTTATACAATCATCATCAATGGAGGTACTGAAGGCTCAGTGTGGCAGCCATCCATGACAGATAGTGTAGGAATAATAAAATCAAACTTGCAGGGAGATGGACATATGAACAACTATAAATCCTTTTCAATCCAAAGAACTGTCTGAAGAAGAATGAGTTGCAGGATTAGAATCAGGAAATTTACTTTTTAATAATTTGCTTTTTAAATACAAAACTGTGATCTTTTCCACCCTCTTTTACTTTCATCTGATCACATACCTTAGAAGGAGTTGCTGAAACTGCTTGAAGCTGATATACCTTCCCAGAAATTTGGTCAACATCATGAGTAGCACATCTCTATCAATGAATAACAGTAAAAAATATATCTATAGTGTGATTTTATCCAGTCCACCTCCATACATTCATAAAAGACAAAAATAAGCTATTATTTTAGTGGGGGGAATTGGGAGGAAAAATAAAGTACTAAATATATGTAAAAAGACAATTGGCATTGTTTATTATGCTATGTCTACATTTCAGAGCTTTTCTGGGATACCAGATCACATTCGCTTTTCTGAAAAAAAATTTCAGAAAAGTGGATGCAATTTTTCAGCATCCCTGTAAACTTCGTTTTATGAGGAAGGGATGTTCTGAAAGAGGGTTTTTTCCTGAAATTTGGCCCTGTGTAGACAGGCCAAATTTCGGAAAAGCCTTTTTCAGAAGTAAATCGGAAGAAGATACGCAATTTCCATACCGCAAATTGCATTTCTTTTTCCAATTTATCTTTGTAGTGTAAACCTAGCCTCACCTTTAGCTAGATGCATGTATGTGTCAAAATTAAGTAACACATCCCAGAAAATGCAAAACTCTGGTGTGAGGCACATACCTACTGACCTGACCCTTGCCCTCAGGATCATTGTTTTTGAACAGTTGTCTCACAGTAAAATAGCCTCCAGATCTCATTTTTTCATGCAAAATGTGCTCCAGCTTAAAAAATAAAAAGTGATACATATTTACAAATAACACATACTTCTAATATAAAATAAAATAACAATAATAACAATAATAATAATAATAATAAAAGCTACAGGACTCCTTGTCACTTTTACATACTTCTAATATGTACTTTTAACTCATTTCTTCTTCAAGCACAAGAAGAGGATGTTGTCTACCACTGACAAAATGATAAGAAATCAAGAAGGAATAAATGTTCGACAAAGAAATGATGTATTTTTAATAACTATCTGGGGATGAGGGAATATTTTCTGTAGAGTCTTTAGCAAGAAAAGAAAAATGTAAAAATGTTTTCTACTCAGTTGGAATATAGGCTTTCAAGTACTGCTGTGTGACCTAACTGAGTGAACCTTATTGGTAGTGCCAAAATAAATATGATCTTTGCTTTCTGTGTTATCATTAAACCATGTGTTGCCAGGTTACATTATGACAAAACTACAAAATGAGTCTTGAAACGTTTACTCAATTTGTATTTAACAAAGTTTCCATTATCTTCAATGGGATATTTTTCTCTTAAATAACATTATGAGGATGCTATTCAACATAGGTAAATTCATTCTGGAATAATGGTTAATGATTGTGTACAATGTTTCAGAGTTCAAGAAATATGTATGGAGGATGTTACTAGGTAACTGAATTATATAGACTTATGATGACTTATTTTCTGTTTGATAGCGAGCTTCTAAAATCATATATGTAAAGGACTCTATCTATATTTGAACACTGCAGTATAAGTCAAAGGTTATAACTACATATCTTATCACTATACTTGGCTTTCACAGTCCAATTTCATTCTACCCACTTATTTATATGGACTGTGTTTGATTAAAATCATACCTCATCAGCTTCAATCCTGAGCTGTGTCCCAGGCTGAGACAGTAAACTTATCCTTCTGTTAATAAAACTTGCTCTGCTTACTGCTGGGTTTCCAATGTCAGCTCGTTGGCCTAGGTCATTAAAAAAATCAACTTTCAGAAACCATGAACAACATATATAGGTGAAGACAGCTAGGAGACAGGGCACAGAATTCAGTTACAGAGGGACCACTAGATCATGCAGCCTGATCTCTTGTGTACCACAGGCTGCCAATGCCATCCAATATCTGAATATTAAACCCTACAACTGACATTAGACCAAAGCATTAACACCCACAGTAGACACTATTTACCACAGGGAGTAAACAGAAGGGACTGAGGTGCAGCAGTGCCCAAGGTCCCTGCAATGGCACCCCCATATACTGCTATCAGTCAGATCCTGAGCATATGATCCAACAACCATCCAGACAAGCATCTGAGAGAATGAACCCTGATCCTCCCAGACCAATGTCAATTCTTCAGCTATAACTATTTATGGCTATGTCTACACTGCACGCTTATTTATTTCAAAATAATAACTCCCAAAATAACTATTTCGAAATAGTGCGTCCACACTACAAATCCCCTTTGAAATAACACAGATCTATATCAAAATAGTGCCTCCACACTGATTGGAGCCTGAATCACATTTAAAGCCCCCCAGAAGCACTCCGGGCAGGGCATCAGGACAGCAGTCACTTCCTGTAGCTACTTCCTGAGGGTCTCCCCTCTACAGCCGTGTCTCAGATCTCCATTGCCTACCTCCTTGAAGGACAGCAAACTCACATCACATGCTCTGGTTGCTCTTGTGAACGCCACAGCATTTCTGCCATGGAGCTGGATGTGCTGTAAAGCAGTGCAAGGCTCTTGGGGTATGTCTACACTAGCTCGTTTATTCGAGCTAGGTAGGCAAATCAGGGAACCGGGGTTGCAAATGAAGCCCGGGATTTAAATATCCCGAGCTTTATTTGCATGTTCCTGTCCGGCCGCCATTTTTAAATCCCCCTTAGTCCGAACGAACTGCCCGCGGCTACACGCGGCAGTTTAAAGGTTAATCTGAACTAAGTCCTTAGTTCGGATTAACTGTTACTCCTCATTCCAGTCATTTTTATTTGGGGAATATATAATTGGAGAGGGACTGGTGAAAAATCCTGGGAGGGGAGAAGAGAAGCTCAGGGATGGGGCTGGGACTGGCTCCTGCTTTGGATGTATCTGGATGCCTCAGCTGCCCAAGAGGTCCCACTGCCTCATGTACGTGACCTTCAGTGGTCCTGGGGGAGGAGAGGCTAGGAGAAGAAGCCAGTGGGGCAGGTGCTGGAGGAACTTGCAGGGGAGAAAGTGTTGGAGGGACTTGGGGAGATGCGGGTGCTGGAGGAACTTAGGGAGGAACAGGTGTGGGTGCTGGGGGTTGGTGGGTGGTTGTCTAGTGTACCAACTGATAGCCGTGACCACGCTCTCCATGGCGATGGTGATAGAGAAGCACAGCTGGCTGGACAGCTGCTGCTAAATCATTTTCCTCAGGTCCCGGGCAGCCCAGCGCTCTTGGAACTCCTCCTTGAAGTTCCTGTTCAAGGAATGTTCCCGTACCAGGTCGTCTTGGGATCGCCTTCACCTGCAGTTCTCATGGGGTTGGGAAGATGGCATGGGAGGTGGTGGACGTACCATGCTTGCAGCTGGCCCAGCTGTGAAGGTGAGAAGGGCAGTCATCCCAGGAGACAGTTTGCACGAAGCCTAGCCCTCAGCTCTGAGCCGACACCGAAGTCTTGGTTCAGATGATGGCACTGTGCTTCAGGCAAGTCCATCTGTTTCCTAGACAGAAGGCACTTTCCAGCATGGGCATGGATGTCCCAGGGGAGCCTCGCTATTCCCATGTCCCAGGGACAAGCAGACATGGGAAGGTGCTGGCCATGCCAGGAGCCTGCAGGCAGGAGGGGAGTCAAAAGGACAGCTTGGTTTCCTTCCATGTCCTGCACATGCTGGGTCTGGCAGTCGTGGTGTCTCGCAGAGGGAGAACTTCTATCCCTGCCTGCTGGAGGAGAGGGGGGAAGGCTGTTGGAGGAGGTGTGTATGAGCAGCAGATGCCACTTTTTGGAGAGAGTACTACTGAGGTCCCCTCCTCTTCCTGCCCCCAGCAGGCTCCCATGCACAGGATTGGTGTCCTCCAACTCGCCACACTTGACCAGGAGCAAATGCTGCCCGAGAGTGTGATCATGACCCTGTACCGTGTGCAGCACTTCTGTGTGTTTCCAAGACTCCAGCCTTCTTAGTAGTGGCTTGTCGTGGAAAGTTGTCCCACCACAGAGTCAGGAGTAAGGCAGGCCTCTCCAGGAACCTCGTGAGAAGGAGCTACGGGTTCCTGTGTGAAAGCATCATGGGGCTCAGTGCTTCGGACTGGTGTTCCATGTGCACCCACGTGCACAGGCTGCTGTGCAATCCCCAGGCCAAGAAAGATGAGTGAGGTGCATGCAGCCCTTCACAGCCCAAGCCTTCCCCCGCATGTAGATAGGGAAAATAATGGAACTTACCTGAAGTGCCCTCCCCAGCCCTGTCCAAGTCCTGGGAGACATCCTGAGAGGGGGTGTG
Source organism: Pelodiscus sinensis (assembly GCF_052426305.1). Classification (NCBI taxonomy): domain Eukaryota; kingdom Metazoa; phylum Chordata; order Testudines; family Trionychidae; genus Pelodiscus; species Pelodiscus sinensis. The sequence continues at coordinate 59,851,824 of NC_143055.1, read as the reverse complement.
CCAGCTCCAGGCTGATAACCTCCTGGCTGGAGGGCTTAGCATCCAGGCTGGCCTTCTCCTCCTCCTCATTCACAACCCTGCCCTCCTGGAAGCAGATAATGGACGTGTCCAGGCCGGAGTCAATGACTGGGGACGGGGAGAGGAGGGGAACAGCTCCCCTCCCAGGATGCCATCTAGCTGCTCATAACAGCAGAAGGTCTAGGGTGCAACTTCAGAACAGGAACTTTTTTCCATGGGCTTAGTATAGGCCTGCCTCAGTTCCTTAATTTTCATGCACACCTGATCTAGAGTTACCAGGTAGACCCCGCCAAAAAAAAGGACACACTTGATGGGGGAGGGACCGGGCGGGAGGGAGACGGGGCGGGAAGCGGAGCTGGCGGGGGGGGGGGGGACATCCGGGGGCTAGCCAGGAGGAAGGGGTGGGGTGGGAAGCAGAGCTGGGGGGGGAGCCACGGGGCTGGGCGAGAGGAACGGGAGGGGGGGCTGGATGGAAGGGGGGCCAGGAAGCAGAGCTGGGGAGGGCTGGGGGCTGGACAGGAGGAGGGGAGCCCGGAGGAAAGGGAGAGGGAAGCGGAGCTGGTGGCGGGGGGAAGGGTGCAGCCACTGACTGCAGCCGGAGTCCAAGGGGCCACGCCCCCAGCAGGTACTCCCTCGTGTTGCTAGTAGAAGCCGGAGGCTCCCAGCTGAGAGGCAGGGCCACAATTGGCACTGGGAACCTCTGGTCGCGAGCAGAAGCCGGGCAGGAGGAGTCCCAGCCCCCGCTCTGCCCCTTCCCCCCCCCCGTCTTTTGCACGCAAACACATGCTCCTGCGCCAATCGTGGCCCTGCCTCCCAGTCACTCCCCCGCCTCTGCCAGGCTTCCATCCGGCACCCAGCCGGGAATTCAGAAAATACCGGACATTGCACTTGTCTGGTATTTTCTGAATTTTTCTACTGGACAGATGGTGCAAATACCGGACTGTCCGGTAGAAAACCAGACACCTGGCAACCCTTACCTGATCCAACATGCGCGTGTGCCCCTTATGGGCCAAGGTTGCTGCCATACGGCCGTAGACATCTGCACTACAGCACCTGGTGTAGAGATCCTAGAGGGTGCATTCCTCTCCCCACACCTCTAAGAGATCCAGGATCTCTGCACCAATCCACGATGGTGCCCCCTTTCTCCCCTAGCCAGGGGCTACCAGAGGTGGGTGCTGGCATGCTTGCAGCTGTTGGAGGTTAGAAGAGAGCGCCGGGGTCACTCATGGAAGGCAGAGCAGGGTGCTGCTACGTGGCATAGGGCTAGCAGGGCCCGTGTCGTGCCACAAGCACAAGGTTTAAACTCTGCAGGAGAAGGGAACTACAGAGTTCTGAGGGTTATGGACAAAGTGGCCATCGAGGCAGCTGTGAGAAGCCCTGGAGGCCAATTATTTCAAAATAAGCACAGCTGACTGTCCACACACACCCCATTTCGAAATAGCAATTTCGAAGTAGGCATTATTCCTTGTAGAATGAGGGGTTATTATTTCGTTATAGCAAGCCCATTATTCAAAATAATTTGCTTGCTGTGCTGATGCTCACCTTGTTATTTTGAAATAACGTGAGTAGTGCAGATATGCCCTCTGATCCTTTACAGAAAGAAGATTAAAACCCCTCCCATAAGACACTGGAGCAGAAGGGAGAATACCTCCCTAACCCCCAACAAAAGGTATAAACTGGAAATGAGCACCAGGGTTGTTGAGCCCTTTCCCTCTTCCATCACAAGCAAACTGTCAGAGAACTGCATTCATAAATTTGTTCAGATCTCTCATAAAACTAATTCCCCCAAGGCTTGTGAAAGAGAGGAGTCATTTTCCAGGATAGGGTTTAGACTGTTGATAATGTGTTGGAAGGGTTTATGTTGTGAGCTGTAGGTGATGACTAGTGGTATCCTACTGTTTTTTTCCTGAGCCTGTCTTGAAGTAGCTGATGTCTGGGTACTCTTCTGGCTCTGTCAATCTGTTTTTTCAACTTCTCCAGGTGGGGATTTTAGTTTTAAGAATGCTCTATATAGATCCTGTAGGTAATAATCTCTACAAGATGCTTTGTTGTTTTTTTAAGTTTTTTCCAGTTACAGACTAACTAGGCTACCCCTCTGAAGCTGTTGTAGGACTCAGGAGACATTATTCACAATAGAGGAGTATTCCTAATGGAAAGACAAAGAAGCAGCAGCAGAACACTGGAGCTCTTTTCAGTTCAATTCTCTTCAGATTCTCCTTACTCTTTTCTTGCTTTCTCCTCCCCTCTCTCATGTAGTTTGGCCACTAATTAAATAACTTAAGTAGTGAGGAAAAAAAACAATTTTATTAGCCTAGAAACAGTTGCTTAGGTGACAGTAATCCTTAGTATACCAGGAAATGTTCAGTCAAGACATCATATATATAGTAGCCCAGTGTCTGAGAGTCTGTAACGCCGAAATGCTGGCTGTTCCCTCTGGGGGGGCGTTGTTGCCTGGAATGCTGGCTATTCCCTTTGGGCAGCGCTGTTGCTTGAAACACTGGCTGTTCCCTCTGGGCGGTGCTGTTTCTGAAATGCTGGCTGTTCCCTCCAAGCAGCCCGTGCTGCATGGGGAGTGCGGGGCCCAAACGGCCGCTTGCTCCCACGTGGCGGCCTGCCTGAGCGGCGCAGAAGTCAGCCAAGTGCCACGGCAGGAGAGGAATGGGGGCAGCGCGATGATGTGCGGTGTGACAGTGGCTCCAGGCCCTGCCCCTTGGCCATGAATGTCACCAACCCGCCCCCCTCTGCCTCCCGCCATGGCACTCAGCTGACTTCTGCACCGCTTAGCTGGGCCACCGCATGGGAGCAAGTGGCGCAAGCAGCTGTTTGGGCTCCACGCTCCCCATGCAGCACGGGGAGCTTGGAGCCCAAAAGGCCATTTGGACTCTGCGGTCCCCCAAGTGAGAGGAAAGAGGGGGAGGAGAGCTGAGGGGGGGGGAGGCAGTAGGAGGAGGAGGAGAGAGAGAGGGAGACGGAGACGGAACGAGAGACCGGAAGCTCAGGAGAGAAGACCGACGTGGAGGAGAGACCTGAAAATCCCGTCTTATGACTGGTTCAGCCAAAAACAAATGTCAAAAGAATAATGTGTATAACCAGCAACAAAAAGACAGAAATGTACATTGCAGTGTAAGACAGTTCAAAGATATTTGGAAATGGGACTCCATGCTTTTAGATTCTTTCTTTTTGTTAAAATCTGTCAAGAATATGGTCACTTTGGGGAATAATACTTAACACAAGGCATTGGCCGATATGCTCCATTTGGAACAGGGGTGGGGAACCTTTTTTGCGTCAGGGGCCGCTGACCCACAGAAAAATCAAATAAGTCAGGGGCTGCAAGTGAGAAGCAAAAAAACCAACCAACCAACCAAACAAACAAAAATAACAAACAACAAAATCAGTCAAGGGCTGCAAATGAGAAGCAAACAAACAAACAAAAAACCCTCACTGATGTGGTCCTTGACTGAGAAGAGGGTAGGAGGGCTGGATTGCCAGCATGGGAGCTCTGAGCTGTGGGAGCCAGATCCAAGCCAGATCCTCACCCCTGATTTAGAACACTGACATTTCAAAAGCACAATTTTGCACATGTATACCCTGCAAGCACACAGAATATGACTTCATGCAACCAGACACGCACAAGACTGCAGCTCTGACAATCTGGCTCTTTGTGATTATTTTTTTAGAATTATGGTTTCTTCTTTTGGAATTATTTTTATTTAATGTGTAACACTTACGTACTGTCATACTCCAAATTTTAACCTTCCTTCCATCTTATGCCATCCACTGCAGTCAATGAGAGGCCAGAATTTGGACTATAGAGATTTAAAAAGATCAACACATATTTATGTCATCTTTTGGCTTTCTCTTATCTTTAAGGCAAGGCTGTGTCTAGAGCATGTGTGTATTCTCACGTCTTTCAGGAAAACTAAATTAGTTCAAAAAGGGAACTATCTAGCTATAGTAAGAAATCTTAAAAATCTTCAGATACAGGTTCAGATAAAGGCTGAACCTCTCTCATCTGGGACTTTCTGGTCTGGCAACATCTGTGGGCCTGCAGGTGATGCACAGGGTTGCAGGAGGGGACACATGCCTCCAAACAGCATGTACGGTTCAAAGGGCAAGGCAGGGAAGTGGTGGGGCCTGCAGCAGAGGGGGTTGTCCTGGCCCTTCATCAAGTGGTGTGGAGGGGGTCATCGGGCTGGTGGCCCCCATATCACCCCGTATCACCTCTCAACAGTTGATCCTGTCTACACCCATATCTGAAGACACCCCCCCTTAGCCCAGAACTCCATAGCCCCCTTTCTGGCGCTAGGCTGGGGAGTTTTTATAGCATGTTTGGGGAGGGAAAGCACATTGTTCTGATCGATTGCCACTGAACTTGCTTGAATTTGAGCAGTTTTATCAGGTGTCCTGTTTTCACCATAAGGAAATACGGTCACCTTACCTAATACTATGTGCAGGCAGAGTAAAGGCAGGCAGCTACTGCTACATTACTTTACCAGATGAAGTAATGGTCTTGGAGGAGCAGCAGTTTGCCCACACTTTAGGAGGAGCAATACTTGACCCCCTACTTGCTCCATCAGTTCTTCAGCCAGTGTTCCAACAAAACTCATGCATTTGGATTGGGAATAGGAGGAGTACATGTCACTGAACACTAGTAACACATTTCTTTTTCTACTGGTTTTATAAAAGAACAGATAAAAGCCAAGCGTTCATTTACAAAATACCACTGCCAAATATTCTGTCTAGTTCACATTTTATAATCCAACTAGAAATAAAAGAAAATCACCCCTTCCCATGTATAAATGACAATATAAAGCTTTTTTGTGCGAATTGTGGACTGTGTATTGAAAGAATGGTTACAACACAATACATATAAAGTTTACACTTGCCTGGGACCACAAACAGCTGCATATCAGGAGCCAGGTTCTGCTCTCAATTACAATGCCAGTGTAACTCCAGTAAATCAGCAGTTACCTGGATAGACACCAGTGTGACCTGAAGCAACAGTGAGCAGAACCATCCCCACAGGCCCACGTAGTTTGCATCCCCCCTGACAGCAGCGGTGTCTATTCCGTGCCCTCCTCACGCAGCAGAACTGCCCACGCTGGGGCCCCTGCAGCTGCTGCCATGGGGTGGGAGAGCATCGGGCCCCTTTCCACCCCACGGCGGGCCCCTCCACTGCCAGCACTCACCAAACACCGGCAGCTTGGGCTTGCCCGGGTCCGCGCGGGCGGAGGCCTCCGGCAGTGGCTGTGGGGAGCGAGCGCCGCGGAAGCGGGGCCTCAGCTGCGGCCCAGGGGGCGGCGGGGCCCGGGTGCAGCCGCTGCCCCCTGCAGGCTCCTGCCCGCTGGGCGCGTGGCCGCGCAGAGACAGGCTCTCGGGGGCGCCGAGCCGGGAGAGCGGGTGCTGGGTCACCGGCGGCAGCCGGGCCGACGCGACGCTGGGCGCCTGCGGGCGGCTGGGGGGCACCTCGCCGCGGGCGACCATCCCGGGCGAAAGGGGACACGAGACGGCCGGTCCGTGCCAGGCTGCCGCCCCCACCCAGCCACCAGGGAGCGCCCCACGCGGGTAGCGCCGCTTTCCCTTTCCACAGGCTGCTCGGCCTCAGGGCACGTGTCGGGTTCCCGCCTGGGGGAGCCAATTCCTGGGCCCAGTGCTCAGGGCAGGCTGCTGGGCCAAGGGGCCCCTGGGAGCCCCGAGCTGCTCCCTGGCCTTTCCCGCAGCAGCCCAGCCTGCTTGGAGCCGGTGCGGTTTCTCGCCTGGAACAAGGGGACGTTGCCACAGGCAACAGAAAACGCCGGAATCCCTTTTCGACAACATTTCGGCCAGAGCCAGAGGCTCCGCTGGCAGCTCCGGCTGCCTGCCCCAGCCCCGTGACAGAAGCCATGGGAGGAGGGGACCCCTCTCAGCTTACCCATTGGCCCCTCCTCTCCACACAGCCCCCAAGGAGCGTTCCCACCGAGGGGGCTTGCATACTGTACGGAGAGTTTACGTGGGGCTCCCTTGGTGATATAAAGCCAGTCCCTTGGCACACGTGCGGCCATTAAAATAAAATACAAGACTTGAGCCACATATAAGAACCTAACGCCCATCCTCGGGATGCAGCTGTCTACAGATTTGTGGCTGCAACCCGAGTAAATAGATCTACCTTACATCCTGAAGGTCGATAAACTTGGACTCTGTCCAATTAACCTGGAGACAAAGTTGACAAAGGTGCCTCAGCAGAGTGTTCAGTTCCCAGATCTTTAAAACTAGGGACTGGAAGAATGCCCTACAGTTGTTAACTATCCGAGGAAAAGGGGTTGTCTATGGATAGGACAAACCATAGGGATTTACAAAGATGAATATCAGGTCAGCATCTTTAAAAGCACCCAGAAATGAACAGAAAGTCAATGCTTATCTTATAGACCTGGTATAATTATAGACCACAGCCTCCACCATTAAGTAAATAAGCAGTCCCCTGTATTTTGCAACCAGCTGTAACTTATAAATGATCCACAAAGATAACCCTGGGTAAAGGATGCTACAGTAATCCTGTGTTGAGGTGATAAAGGAATGGATAACAGTAATTGGATGGACATCAAAAATCCATGGTCATAATCACCTTGATAGATACATGGGAAAAGCTTGTATGGCCATAGACATTTCCCGCAGATTCGGAATAAAAATTAATGATGTACACTAAGGCTACATCTACATTGTCAAGATTTTGCGCAAATATTTTTAACGTAAGAGTTTTTGTGTTAAAGTATTTGCACAAGAGAGCATCTACACTGGCATGTGCTTTTGTGCAAGAGATGTACTTTTGCACAAAAGCATCCATGCCAGTGTAGACGCTCTCTTGTGCAAGAAAGCTCAGATGGCCATTTTAGCCATCATAGACTCATAGATTTTAAGGTCAGAAGGGACCATTATGATCATATAGTCTGACCCCCTACACAGTGTTTTTGCAAGAAATACTAGAGATGGTAATACTAGCCTATGATTCTGCCTACAGTGAAACAGTTTTTTCACCATGTTTGGGATGATCTGAGAGGGAACCTAAGGATCAGGGACACAGCACACGTGATGAAGGAGACAGGGAAGGGCCAGGGTGTGGGGGAAGGAGTTGAGTGGAGGCAGGACAGGGACAAGGGGGTTGAGCATCCCCCCAACACCTATATGACTTACCTAGTTTCTGGGCTAGTGAAAGAAAGGGGAAAAAAAAGAGAGAGAAAACATGACAGCCTGATGGTTAGTCCCCCTATTTAATGTACTAGAAGGTTCTCCTGGTGTTGCTCAGGTACTTAACTCAATTACGTTTTTTTAATGAAATTAAAATGTACATGCTTTATTTAAGTGATTGTATTTTTCCAAAATTAAGAGGAAAAGTTTGTATTAATAAAACAATTAAAGTGATTCAAACAGTAGATAGACAATATTTGTTATTCTCCTGTTGCTAGACAGTATTTGTAGTTTTTCTGTGTTTAGCTAGAATAAACAAGTTTTTTCCACTTCCCACTCTCAATGTAGCAACATACAGTTGCCCATGTCCAAAGCAATACACTCTGTCACACATGCTCAGTGCCAGAGGACAGCCTGACCCATATAAAGAAGAGCTAGGGTTAGTTTCGCTTTTGTAACTTCTGAGTTTGGGAGGCGAGAGCATAGGTGAATAGCCCAGGAAGTCTCTGCTTGGCTCCCAATATTCATAAAACTGCTAAGAGGTCTAAAAGATGGCTCAGGTAGCTCCAGCTCTGCAGACACTGTGCCCCTCTAGGGGTAAAAATACCCTAAGGGTGTGTCTACACTCCACTGTTACTTTGAGATAACTAGCGCTATTTTGAAATAACAGTGCAAGCATCTACACAGCCATTCCATTTTTCAAAATAATTTCAAAATAATGGACAGCTTATTCTGAAATCTGTAAACCTCATTCTATGAGAAATGGTACCTATTCTGAAATAGCTATTTTGAAAGAAGGCGCGAGTAGACACTCCACTACTACTATTTCGAAATGGCGCCTCATCAGGACCATTCTAAGTTATTCTTCCCCAGTGCCTCCTGGGGCTCTAAATCGAGATAGCATATCTACGTTAGGGAAGCCTGCCTCAGACTAATTTTGAGGCTTCTCTCAAAATAAGCTATTTTTGAATAACTATTCCATAATAGCTTATTTTGAAATAAGCATGCAGTGTAGATGTACCCTAAAGGAGTCGGTTGTGTGTGTGTGTTTTTTCCAAGCCAAAACATGTTTGTAGTATTGCTATATCCATCTTCAGCCTCATCCTATGCAAACCACTCCCTGGAAAGGTGCCTGAGAACAAGCTGGGAGCAGGGGTATACTTGAGACTATTAGAAGGTGGCGTGTGTATGTGTGTGTGGTGGGGTGGAGGTGTTGTTGTTACTTCTTTTACTGCTTGCAAAGTGTGTTATTTTGGGTTTTTGACTGGTCTGTGCATTTCGTAATTTTAATTTCTCTTACTCTTAAATTTAATACTTTGAGTAGTAAGTTCTAAAATGCCTAACCTGCTGTGGCTGGAGTAATTATCCCTGTGGCAATTGCTGCCTCTGGAAGTGGCTGGCATGTCCCTGCAGCCCCCGAAAAAGGCAGAGCAGGGGATCTCCACATGCTGCCCTTGCCTGCAGACACCATTGCTGCAGGCTATGTCTACACTACAGAATTTTTTCAGAAAAACGGCTTTTTTCCCCAAAAAACTTCATTTACATCCACACTACAGTTGTATTCTTTTGAAAAAAATCGAAAGAACAGAAAGGTTTTTCCGACATTGGTAAATCTCTTTCTACAAGGAAGAAGCCTTTTTCTGAAAGAGCTCTTTCAGAAAAAGACGTGTGGATGGGGAACAGGGAGTTCTTTCAAAAGAAGAGGAAAGAAGAAAAAGCACAGGTGCCCTGGTGGCCACTCCGTCCATAGTAATCACAGCTTGAATGCGAGATAGCGTTCAATCAACATGGATGCTATCTTTCAAAAAAGCAGATTGCTTTTTTGATGCGCTTTGGCAGTGTGGACACTCTCTTTTGGAAGAAGTTTTTTTGGAAGATCTCTTCCGGAAAAGCTTCTTCCGAAAGAAACCTGTAGTCTAGATGTAGCCGCAGCTCCCATTGATCAATAATGGAGAACCATGGCCAGTAGAAGCTGTAGGCTCAGTGCCTGTAGATGAGGGGCAGCACATGGTGCCATGGAGCCATTGCTGTACATGCCAGCTGCTTTCAGGAGTGGTGCAAGGCTAGAGCAGGAGTAAACCTGCTTTAACTCCACTGTTCCACCACCCAGAAGCTGTCTCAGTTAATTGGTGCCCAGACAGAGCCTGCTTCCTGAACCTCTGTCCCAGCCCTGACCCTCCTCCTACACCCAACCTCCTGCCCCAGACGTGAGTCCCTCTGTACCCAAACTCCTTCCCTGAACCCTCCTAGACCCCAATCCAGTACCTTGAGCTAACCAGGAACCCCTCCCACACTCCAAATTCCTTGGCCCAAGACCAGAGCCTGCACCCCAGTCTCCTACCCCAGCCTAGTGAAAGTGAGAAAGGGGAAGCAAGGGGAATGGAGTGAGCAGGGTGAGGCCTCAGAGAAGGGGTGGAGCAGGGGCAAGGCCTCAAAGAAGGGGCAGGAAGGAAGCAAGGCAGGGGTATTTCGGTTTGAGGTAGATCTTACCTTGCACTTAAATTGAAAAAGTAATCTTGTGGCTAAAAAGGTTGGAGACGACTGCTGTAAAGTTAATTTTTTGCACCAATTATCATTGTCTTTTAATTTTTATAATAAACAATAATACATTCCTGGGAAATGTGAAACAAAATAAAAAACTGAAAGACTACGTCTACACTGGCATGATTTTCCGAAAATGCTTTTAACGGAAAAGTTTTCCGTTAAAAGCATTTTCGGAAAAGCACGTCTAGATTGGCAGGATGCTTTTCCGCAAAAGCACTTTTTGCGGAAAAGCGTCCGTGGCCAATCTAGACACGCTTTTCCGCAAAAAAGCCCCGATCACCATTTTCGCGATCGGGGCTTTTTTGCGGAAAACAGTACTGTGCTGTTTACACTGGCCCTTTTGCGCAAAAGTCTTTCAGAAAAAGACTTTTGCCCGAATGGGAGCAGCATAGTATTTCCGGAAAAGCATTGACGATCTTACATGAGATCGTCAGTGCTTTTCCGGAAATTCAAGTGGCCAGTGTAGACAACTGTCAAGTTTTTCCGCAAAATCATCTGCTTTTGTGGAAAAACTTGCCAGTCTAGACACAGCCAAAATGTAAGGCCTTAGAATAGAGCACACCTAGAGCAACTGATCAGTTGGCAGAAAAGTTAGATGGTAACCATAAACCTCTGAACAAAGCAAAGCCTAATTTCTAGGGCCTAGAAAATCAAGGGCCTTGATTAGGCAACTAGAATCCCTATAAAATTAATGAGGATGAATAGACTATTGACTAAGAATAGACTTCACAAAAGCCAGTGGGGGAGCCACCTAAATTACCGTATAGGAGAAGCCAACAACAGAGGTATGTCCTAAGTTCTGCCCTCTCACAAATCAGACACCCCGCTACGGGCTATATCTGTATTTATATACAGAGCACTTCATCTATATGTCTCTGCGATCTGCAGCCAGAAATCCTCATGTGGAGTTAGGCAGCTTAGGCACCAAAGCTATTTCTTCCAAGAAATACCAGTGGTGGTACTGCTGTGGTCTCCCCCATATAACTTTTATCCCAGTGGTTAGAGCATTTACATCTGATGTGGGAGTCTCAGGCAGAGAGGAAAATTCAAGTTGGGCACTCCATATCTTTTGGAAGTGCATGGGGCTAAAAGTTATGGGAGGTGGCACCTCCATCCTCTGGATTTTGACTGGGGTGCAATCTAGTAGATATGTTTGGAGAACATTTACAAGCTCAGATTTGGTAGGAGGCATAAGCATCCCCCCACCTAGTTCCACTTGATTTGTGGCTTATGCTGGACCTAGATGTGAGATAGACATAGAGTCAGGCATCAGTATGTATACCCACAGGCAGAAATATAGGGAGCTTTTCAAAGAAAACTTAGGCATCAGGTGAGCTTAGGTATGTATAGGGTTAGTTGGCAGCTAAACAGGGGTCTATTTTGATCTGGGTTTGAGGCATCTAGGTATCTTTGTGGATTTGAGCCACTATACCTCCTAGAAAAAGTCATCAGGATCTCATCTCTTACTGTTAAGTTCCAAAACATTCTTAGTTTAATTTCTCAGCTTCACTAGTCCTTTGGTGCTAAAAGGGGAGGCATTAATGATGACTGAAGTACTAGAGGAAGAAAAAATGAGTGTCAAGAAACTAGTGGCACTGAAAAGCAACAGTAGTTGCCCAATGTTCTCCTTCAGGAAACTGTGCAGAAACTAATAAACTCCAACTATGCAATATCACTATGCTTTCTAGTTCTGCAGTTATCTGAGACAACACATTTGTCATCTTTTGTGCTCAGACACTCACAGCTGTGGCTGCTTGCTCTGTCCCAGGCTTTCACTTATTTTTGCTAGGAGTTTGTTCTTTACATTGTTCAGCAGCTGTGGAAACAACATTCAAAACTGTCCAGTTGGAGACCAATGGTGGGTAGGATACTAAAAGCTTCAGAGAAGTGGTTTTGTTTGGAGTCAAAGGTCTCAGAAATATCCTAGAATGTATACCTGTGAAAAGAGCCATCTTTACCTTCTGATGTGTTGCTGCACATGCCCCAGTTAGTGATGGTATTAACTTCTTAGGGTTTCAGCCTTCCACGGCAGGAGACAGGAAGGGATTTTCCCCCAAATGTATTGAGAGGAGACTTTTTATCTATTTAGTCTGAAGCATCAGAGGTGGCCCCATCCAGAGATGGGAAATGGGGCAAAGAGCACAAGTGGCACTGAGCATTCTCTCTCAAGTGCTGGTTTACATTTGCCTGCTGGGGTCAGATTTGGGGTTAGGAAGCTGTAGTTCCCCAGGTCAGATTGGCAGTGGCCTTGGAGACTTTTCCACCTTCTTTTGTAGTATGTGGGGCCAGGTAAATTACCAGGATTATCTAGGTAGATCTCACTTAATAATTTCCCTGACATTGCAGCAGCCTCGATGCACCTCTGTTTCTTTTATTCTCTGTCTCTGGCACATAATGTAGTAGTTTAGTTTTCTTAACACTGTACATGGGGCAAGAGGAAGGGGGATGAGCCACAGGTGCTCAGATGTTTCAGTAGTGAGAGGAATTTGATTTGCATTCAGAGAATATCACTTTGTAGGGAAGATCAGTCTGTTAGTTGCCAAATTAATGTGAAAGTCAATTCCACCAATTATTATTATTTGTATTTCAAGTCCCAGTTGAAACTCATGTCCCATTGCATTAGGTACTCCACAGTCTATGTGCAGTATTTACAATCTAAGGTTCTCCATCCTGAAAAAAACACCTACTAAATATTACAAGCACAAGTAGTCCCAATGATTTCAGTGTTCAAACCTTTGTGGGATCAGGGTCTAAACAGACAAGTCATGCAAGAGATCCGGAAAATATTAGTGACATTTTATGGATGGAAGAGATGGGACAGTGAGGAACAGAAAAATTAGTTAAGAATTAGGCACTGAATGCACACATAGTGTTATTACAAATGGTTCTGCTGTTTAACATTTGGTTCGGCTCATGCTCTTGAATTTCCCAGGGCACGTGATCCCTAGAGCCCCCTCAACCCTCCCTTTCATGTAAGTGACCCTACTTAGCCCGTTCTGCCTTCGCCTGTCTCATGCAGAATCTGTCCTTAAAGAGACTGGGTACAGTGAGGACACTGGCAGTGGCAGAAAAAAGTGCCTCTCCTCGTCAGGAAATCTAGGATTAGGGATAACATGTTAGTATTTTCAACAATCTGTCAGACCTTTAAGACTTTAAGCAATGTGTTCAATCGTAAAAAAAAAACCTTTGTCCTCCACTTAAAAAGTTCTAACGCAAATCTTCAACTCACAGCAAGGCGGCGAGCCTCATTCTATCTCTTTGCCTTGTTTTATCAAATATCCATACTCCCCGATGTGTTGGTGTGGTTTGTGTCCCGCTATCAATCAGATGCCCAGTGTGCTTGCGCCTTGCTACAGACTAGAACAGCAGTTAAAACACTGGCTTGCGATAAGCTTTTATCTAAGTCCCGTTTGATCTGTCTCTTATTCCTCGTGGGTTCCCAGCGCGGGCTGCGAACGCAAACCCTCCGAAGTATGCTCGCAACCTCCCCCAGTCCTGTCCCGCGTCTCCGCAGTGCTATTAATACAGCAGGCACATGCTCTGACATAGCGTTCTCCAGCAGGGAGCAGATAACTTTAATTTGCCCTTTAAACGTCCCTAGCACAGGGCAGCCTCACCGCCCGGGCGGCCTCTGTGGAGCAGCATGGCGGCTTTGCCCCCATGCCCTCTGATGACTGGGGGGTTCCTAGCCAATGCGTGTGCCCCGGGGGGACCCTCCTCTTATCGCGAGAAGCAGGGGGTATAAGTAGTTAGGGGAGCGGCGCTATCCCATTTGAAGCGCGCTGCAACAGGCCGGGGGCAGCTGTGTGGGGGAGGAGCGCGCAGCAGCTGCTTTTGCCAGGAGCTCTTGGGGGGTCTGTTTGCCTGAGATCCGACATGAGTAACCCAGTCGTCAGCTTCCTGGTGGACTTCCTGGCGGGCGGTGTTGCTGCGGCTATTTCCAAGACAGCTGTGGCCCCCATAGAACGAGTGAAATTGCTGCTGCAGGTAAAGACGGGCCGGGAATCAGCCGAGCCCCTGTGCACTGTCCGCTCGCCTTGGCTCGTCGCTAGAGCGCGCGGCTGGCTAGCTCGCTCGGCTGTGAGCGCTGCGGGCTCTTCCCCTGCGAGTGGGCATTGGAGCAACAGGTGCCGCTCCTCAGTCGCGGTGCGGCGCTGCCCAGCGAGCAGCGCTAACGGGGAGCCCTGGAAAGGCAGGGGGCATGTTGAGGGTCGGTTCACGGTGTGGTCATTTGTACAGACTCTGTTTCCCTGGGCGCTTGCAAAGAGCCTGCCTTCCCTGGAGGGGAGCGTGAAGTTTGGCTGGCGAGCGGTGCGGCCGCAGGAATAGTGTGAAGTGGGCGCCAGCTGGAAGTGCCTAAATATGGCAACTAGCTTGGGAGCGTTGGTTACGCAAGAGCAGCCCAGCTCCTTTCCCTTGACTCTGTTTATAGTCGGGACTCTCTGCACTGGGGAGAAGTGGCTCAGATCCCTGCCTCGTTTGTGTCCGGGCTGAGCCCCCGCGCCTCTAGGCTTGGCAGTTCCTAGCCTTGGCAGCTGGCCCTGTCACTTATGAAAGTAAAAAAAAAAATGCTAAGTTGCTTGAGCCTGTTACAAATTAAGCTTCAGTGGTCAGCATTGTTTCTAGGGGCTTCTTGTGCTGACTACAAGACTGGTGGCCCAAACATGCTAAGAGCCCACTTGTTACCTGACTTGAAAAGTGAAACTGTAAAGCAAGCACTTGTATGCGTTTAAAACACTTCTATGCCGTTGGATAAGCTTTTTGGTGGAACCCTAGAGTCTTGATCTGTGTCTGCTGGTGAGTAGGGGGTCAGTTTTAAGATCCCAGCTTTCATTCAGTGATTGGGTCTAGCCAGCTAGAACAGAGGCACAAAGCTCGTCTAATAGCTGTGATTAAATACACTTGTTAATCTCTAAGGTGCCCCCATAGGACTACTAGTTTGTTTTTTACGTTACAGACTTAACACACTGTTGAAGACAGAAATAGTTTCATGTGTCACTAGTGCAGGGATGCTGGAACTAGTGGTGCTTGGGGTACTGCTGCTCAAATGCAGGGTTTTTTCATCATCAGGACTCTAACTATAAAAATAGTTCCAGCAACATTGCCTTATTTTTGTCCTCACTTGGGAATGTGAGCTATAGAAATCAAACAGTAAGTATTCAATCTGCAAGGGAAAAATCTTGACTTTCAGCAAGGAAAGTACTTCCCCCATAGGTTCTGGAAGTAGGGGTGCTAGGCACCCATGTGCCTCAAGTGGTTTCTATTACATACAGGATTTACAGTTTGGTTCAATGGTTTTCAGCACCCCTCACTTTGCCAATGATTCCAGCACACCTTATTTCCCTAGGTGTGGTGATAGTTTCAGGATATCCCTGCAAATGCTCAGTTTCCTCATTACTAAACCCAAGGAAACTGGGTTTAAGTTTGTGTAAAACAGGTAGAGGCTCTTATGTTGAATTGTAAAGTTATGAGATGGCTCCATGTATATTTTTTTCTCCCCATGAGATGTATATTTAATTACATCTCATGGGGAGAAGCAAGAATGGCTGATCTGGTTCAGACCACTGGTCCATCTAACCCAAACCTTAGTCTTCTGACCGTTGCTGATGCCAGATACCACAATGGGAATGACTAGAACAGGGCAACTTTCAAGTGATCTATGCCTTGTCCAGTCCTACTTTCTGCCAATCCTACCTAGGGACACCAAAAGCAAGGTTATGTCCCTAACCAGCTTGGTGAATAGTCATTGATGGTCCTATTCATTCATTGATCTGATTTTTTTTTTTAACCAGTTATACTTGTTGCCAAAGGGGTGTTGTGAAGGCTAAGAATTCCACAGGTTGACTGAGAGGTAGCTCTTCCTTAGTTGTAGTCACTTTTTAAAACCAGATGCCTCTTGTTTATTGGGTGACCCCAGTACTTGTACTAGATGAAGGGTTAAGCAGCACTGTTACTCCTTCTCCATACCATTCATGAATTTATAGACTATCCTATCCCCCTGGCATCTCTCTGCCAAACTGAACAGCACCAGTCTCTAATCTTTACTCATACAGGAGCTGTTCTGCACTCTTAATTTGTTGCCTTTTTTCTGTACCTTTTCCAATTCTAATCTCTTCTGAGCTGAAGCAGTCAGAATTGCATGTGGTATTCAAGGTGTGGGCATACCATTGGTTTATATAGTGGTACTTATGATATTTTTCTGACTTACTATCCTATTCTATTTCTTCACTTTAACCAATTGGGGTCTGTTTGCAACAATTACTTTGCACAATGTATCAATTTTGTCTTTGTCTTTCTCTCGCCTGACAGGTCCAGCATGCCAGCCAACAGATCACAGTCGAGAAGCAGTACAAGGGGATCATTGACTGTGTGGTGAGGATCCCCAAGGAACAGGGCATCATTTCCTTCTGGAGGGGCAACTTGGCCAATGTCATCCGTTACTTCCCCACCCAGGCCCTCAACTTTGCTTTCAAGGACAAGTACAAGCAGATCTTTCTGGGGGGGGTGGACAGGCACAAGCAGTTCTGGCGCTACTTTGCTGGGAACCTGGCGTCTGGAGGTGCTGCAGGAGCCACCTCCCTCTGCTTCGTTTACCCTCTGGATTTTGCCAGGACCAGGCTGGCTGCTGATGTGGGCAAAGGGCTGAATGAGAGGCAGTTCACAGGGCTGGGTAACTGCATCAGCAAGATCTTCAAATCTGATGGCCTCCGGGGGCTCTACCAAGGATTCAACGTGTCAGTCCAAGGCATCATTATCTACAGAGCAGCCTATTTTGGGGTCTATGACACAGCCAAAGGTAAATGGAGGAAGGAGCAGTGATAACTTAAAGAGAATCCCACAAATATAAGGAGTGCCTGCTTCAGTGCTCTCTTTTACTGGCATTGGCTCTAGGGACTTAGCTAACTGGCAGCTTTGTTTTAAATGTATACAATAGATTATAAATGTTAGCACACTTCTGAAATTGTCCCATCTGTTTTGGTTGATCCCTTGCATCACTGTTGGATTCGTTTTTCAAATGCAGATCTCCTGATAAGTCTAACTTAACATCCTTTCTAGTGCGTTCTTTTTAGGTTATAACCATGCTCAATCCTCTTCTTACAGAACTGCACTAAAGCAGTATGAAACAGCTTTTAGAGCATAGAACCATAACTATCTCTTGATTGACTCTTTAAAAATGGCTGCTGGCTGTTCTGAATGAAGACTACATGGCTCTGCACAAGATGTAGCTGAAGGAATTGAGTGGCTTTTTGAGGGGGGGAGGGAGGAGGAAGAAGGCTCAATCAGGCCATGTGCATGAATAAGGTCTGGGGTAGGAATGATTCTCCCTTCCTCCTCCCCCCCCCCCATACCAATCTTCATTTACTCTTGATGACAGGTATGATGCCTGATCCCAAGAACGTGCACATCATAGTGAGCTGGATGATTGCCCAGTCTGTCACCGCTGTGGCAGGGCTGGTGTCTTACCCTTTTGACACTGTCCGACGTAGGATGATGATGCAATCTGGCCGAAAGGGAGGTAAGAACAGCCTTCACTCAGTGTCATAGCAGCAGAGATCTTATTGGCAGATATTTATAGAAGTATTTTATAGATGCTACAGAAAACCTTCTATAAACTTATTGGAACAAATTTATCACTATTATTGATTTGGTCTTTCAGGTTACGTCTACACTAAAGGCTTCTTGTGGAAGTGTGTCCACACTGCAGAATTGCATTGGAAAAGCAATGCACTTTTGTGCAAGTGTCTAGACTTCATGGACGCTCTCTCAAAGCTCTGATTGCCATTAACAGAATGGCCGCCAAGGCACCTGTGCTTTTGATACAGGGTTTTGTGCAAAAACAGTGTTTTCTGTCCCCACACACCTTTTTGCGCAAGAGCTCTTGCACAAAAAGGCTTATTCCTCATAGAAAGAGGAATATCTATACTGCAAAAACCCCTGTTCTAACAATTTGTGGTACATTTTCTTGCACAACACACTTGAGGTTGACTTTTCTTGCACAACACACTTGAGGCTCTGAATTTTTGCACCAACTCTGCAGTGTAGATGTAGCCTCAGATTGCTATGAAGCACTTTGCTAGAACTGTGTGTGTAGTAAATGTATTTGTAGCTGAAATTCTCTAGGGAGCCTACTTTGATATGACTTGCCTGTATGAGTCAAGAGTTTCTAATGTGCACCTTCTTGTCTCTACAGCTGATATTATGTACAAGGGCACAATTGATTGCTGGAAGAAGATAGCTAAAGATGAAGGAGCCAAAGCTTTCTTCAAAGGCGCCTGGTCCAATGTGTTGAGAGGCATGGGCGGTGCTTTTGTATTAGTATTGTACGATGAGATCAAGAAATTTGTCTAAAGAAATAAAGCTATTCTGTTCAGTCATTTAGAGCAACTGTTTAATGGGCAATAGTATTTCTTCTGGAAATAGAGATGGCTGTCATGAGGCACATCTAGTTCAGAGAAAGATGCATAACTGTGTAATGGTTGTCCAATGGATCAGTTATATTTTGTCTGAAAAGTCCTCACACTTACTGGAGCCATTACGTGATATTTGACACTTATTTATTCCTGTGACTAGAGTACATTTCTTAAAGATTTAGATGCCTACATGCATAACTAGGTTACATTTATAGACTTAGAAAACAGTCAAGGATCTCAAGTACATATTTATGTTGGGTAGACATTGAGTTTAACACCAGGACATTCAAAACACATGGATAAAGGGCATTCTTCCCCTATGAGCCTGCCAGATTGGATGACTGGGGTGGGGGGAGAATGCAACTGCCTTGAGGCCTGGCAGCTCAGAGCCCAGAACTCCCAGCTGCTGCCACCACTGTAGCAGTTGGAGCCCTAGAGCCTTAAATTACTACCAGTACCACATGGTGGCTCCATGGGCTGGCTGGAGAGGGGCAGGGGAGAGAAGATGGGTCACTATGATGTGGGTGGCACTGACCAAGGCCCCACCCCTTTTTGGGAGCAGATTGCTACCCAGCACTCGAGCTTTGACTTCTAAAAAACCTGATTAAAGTAAAACAGCATCTTTACAAATACTTAGATTATCTGTAAGTACCAGGAAATGTTCTCACTACTCTTGCTCTGAATAAGTCCTCCCTGAATGTGGAGTTCAATTCCTCCTAATATTCTAAAACACTAGAAGACTGAAATACTATGTTTAAGACTAAGTGCCAATCTTCTTCCAACAGACATTGATCTTTCTTTTGAGGATTCTTAATGTTCCATTCAACTGAAACTAAATAAACCAGTGTATTAGTCAAATTCACCTCTCCTGTTTCTGATACTGTTTCGAGATTATCCATGTTGTGATAAGTATTCTGTACTTGAGTATGGAGTGATGATAAATGTAACAATGATCTAATACACTGATTACTTGTCCTTTTAAGACTAAGAGCTTATTTTAGTATGGGGAATGAATGATTGACCTAAACACCATAGCAATCATGCTATAGTTTAAGTTCTATAAATTTCTCAGTTACCCTGAAACACAATTCTCAATTATTTTCAACTAATTTTAACACTCCTTCAGGGTAAATGAGAAGTAGTGGAGGAAGAATCTGGCCACTAAGTTATCCCTGAACATATATGTGCTTAATTGCAAGTTATTTACACTTCATATGGTGTATGCCTAATGAGAGAAACTGTTCTGCATTTGGAAAGGACTAGTACCTGAAAACTGTATATGCTTGCACATTCAGGTCATCTAAATGTCCTGTCTGCTATATAGCAAGCTAGTAGTTAGACTTTCAAGATGGAGGCTTGTATTACATAGTACTGTAATACAAAAAGACTGACATACAAATCAAGTACTTTTCACATCTTAACAGCTGGAAGTTAAATACAATGTAATGTGAATTTGAATGTAAGTTTATATAACAGTTGCTTCCACTTGTAACAGGTATGCATGAACTAAGAGTGGGTTATAGTGAAGTGTGTGGTTTTTTTTTTTGGGGGGGGGGGGGGAATAACCTGGGTTAGTTGGGCATTTCCCTGCTGGAGGTAAACATCAGAGTAGTGGTCTCATTGTGACCTTGAGTAAATCACCTTCCCATTATGCTTCCATAAACCCTAATGAAAAATGGAGGAAAGGCAGATGCTTAGTCACCAACTGCATCTGTGCCAAATGCTCCTGCATATTTGAGTAAGATGTCAAAAATGAATCTGACCTTTCTAATACTCTACAAATCTTCAGGCTTTTGGTGTATTTTTAAATAGGACTGATAATCCAAATGTCTGTCACTGGACCGGCATGGTGTGGTTTTTTAAATTGTGACCAAAGGTCAGTCTAGTCCAGTTGTCTTCCAACAGTGGCCAATGCCAGGTGCACCAGCAGGAATGACTAGTGATCCTTCTGTTTGAATAGAGATTTTTTTTTTGCTGTTCTGCAAAACAGAACTGAACCTCATCTTTCAGTTATCTTAGTTTGTGTGTGATGGCATTTATTTTAAATTCCTGCAAATGTCAGCCACCTTAAACTTTCTTAAAATTCAAAATTAAATACAGCTTTCTTCTTGTTCCCCTAGACCTTATCTATAAAGAAAAATTAGTCCTGCACTTCACTACTGCTGCAAATCTGTCCACCATGGCTACTACTAGCCTCTTTAGTTTAGAGCAGACAGAAGTTACAACTAATCATGCCATATCACTTTAGTTCCAAAAGTGGGTGATGCCCAGGAGAACCAGTCACTTCCTAAATCTGGCCTGTGAAGCTAAGAGACCAGAGGGACACTTCCACTCAATCATGACTAAACCAATCCTGTAGTACCCATTTGAACATCCAAAGGTAGATTGAGCTGTAGCCTTCCCTTTGCCTTCTATTTTCCAGCTATAGCAATAAGGCCTTGATCTAGTGGAGAACCAGCTGGCTCCCTCCTTCTGTTGGGGACTAGTTGCAGTGGTTACACTTATTTTCAAACTTTTCAACTGACAGCTAGAACTGAGGCCACATTATTTAAAATGAAATTCTCCACTGAAACTTCAATTTTGTGAATACAGGACAGCTTTCAAATAACTTGCCTATTTTAATTGGTCAGAGGTTATAAGCCCTACTTGTTTCCCAAAGGGTCAGATCATCTTCAGTTTTTGAAGAAAAGTATGTCTTTATTAGTTGTCAGTGTTCAAAATTTTGGGATAGAGTTGTACAGGCCAAGCCAAAAAATGTTTTGTCTGCTGTTGAATGAGAAATGAACTGTGCATAAAATTCGAGTTTCAGATACTCCACCCTTACAGGAAAAAAAAATCTAAACTTACTACAATACTCACCAGCTACATATAAAAAGGTGTAAAGGAAAAAACTAGTCTGAGACATTTCACCTTTAATAATTTAACATGACAGGAAATGTGTGTTAGTGTTTTAGTCACTATTAGGAGGAATGAAGAAAATTTGAATTCAAGAGGAAAACAGCCTTCTTCCAATAGGAAAATGGAGAAATTTTCTAAGATAAAATGGAAGAGACCAGTAAAAGAGCACTGAAAATAAATTGAAAGTTCAAAGGAGGACTTTACTATAAATACCAAGGAGAGAGGATTTTCTACTAATGACCCAGGACAACAGGTCTGGCTCATAGCTAAACATTTCAAGTAAAAAAAAAAATCCTAACAATCTCAGAAGTCTGAGCAGAACATATAATTTCCTTCATCAAGAAGGAAAGGAGATTTATATGAAGAGGAATTGCTGCCTCCTGAGCAAATCAGGAGGAAAAAGTTTAAGACAAAAAGGGAATTACATTTAAAGCACCTGACAAACTATTAAAGCGACGAGGAGTCCTGTGGCACTTTATAGACTAACTGAAGTGTAGGAGCATAAGCTTTCGTGGGCAAAGACCCACTTCGTCAGATGCATGCAGTTAGTCTATAAGGTGCCACAGGACTCCTCGTCGCTTTTGCAGATTCAGACTAACACGGCTACCCCTCTGATACTTGACAAACTATTATGAGTCAGATTTAAAAAACAATCACCCATACATGAGAGAGAATCCCAGAGCTTATGTTGGATGTAAGTCTGCACTCCCCTGCTTCACTAAGTGGTGACAAACAGCCAGTTTCTTCCACCATCCTTTACAGTTGTTGGATAATAAACACAAAATGCTCTAAGCATCTTATGCAATGATGAACACTGATAATTCATCTTAAATATTTTACTTAGAATTTACAAAAGGAGTGATACAAAACTAACAAATTCCACATACCAAAGTAAATATTAGCGGGAGGTAGGAGGGGTCAACTAAACTAGGTCCATTTTGTTAGTTTAAGAGAAAATAATTGTTATATGAACACTCAAAAGTGCTTAATATGTGACCTTTGATATTTTAGTTTATTTGGCTCATTCAAAAACACTTTCAATGGTGAATAATTTTTAATCAGCATATTTATACAAATAATTCCAGCAGTACTATCCAAGGAACACATTACAGTCACAAAAAGAACAATTTCAATGATAGTTATTTGCCGTACCACTGTTTAAAGTTAAAAACTACTAATACATTCTCACGTATATAAAAATTTAATCCACAAAAGTCATCAGATTCAGAGGTGAAGCTGCTTTAACTCATATCGTTCAGTCAAGTTATTAAAGAGGACCAAAGAAACTGGATGATCTTTTGTCAAGTGTAACACATTAAATATTTAGAAACTTATGCCGTTGTGCTAAACACGGGAGGAGAAAATGGATCTGACTTTTGTAGTTGTAGATCTCAATACTATTTAACAAAATGTTTTCTTATTTAACACAAAGATCCCCAGAATTTCTGAAAGAAAGGAGGCAGGACAACAAGCAAAGGTACAACAGTAACTATGGTTAATGGATCATAGTTCATGCTCATCATCAAAGAAAATCCCACAGCCAGTGACCAAAAAGCTTGTTGCAGTAGCTTTCCATTATCACTTCCATAAAATCTTACACTATGTAACTCAAAACTCATGCCATGGTTGGTCTTCACCCACTTAAAAGACCTAGTATAAAACACAACATTAAAATATAAGCTCAAGAAGCACAACTTAAGATGTATCCTTATATTCTACTTTGTCCTCTTTTCTAATTTTGGTTGATAATCTCTCTCAAAACTTGGATGTTATTCTACTGAATTTGTCTTACAGCTCCATGACTGTTCCCACCAGTTAGTGAGGGCAGAGTAGTGTCATCACTAAAGGCAATGGCTATTAACCAAGTTTGAGGAGTAGTTGAATTTTCTGTTTTTATTGGACCTCACATTAGAATTTCACTTCAAATTTATTCTCCTATCGAACACACGTTTCCACCCACCATGGTATGTTTTTTCCTTATGTTCCCTTAAGTCAGGGAAAGACAATTTCACACCAGAATGAACACCGCTTTATTCAGCTAGAATGATCTGCCATAGTTGGAGAACAAGACACTTCCTACAACCTCAATATTTTAGTTCGCTCATATGAAAAGTGCTACTGCTGTGCAACCAGAATGGATATGTTGCAGCACTATAAATTCAGATATTTATATACTTACTGTATCAATAAATAGAACATATAGATCTACATTTTATTGAAAACATTTGCACAAACTGTAGTAAAAAGAAAATGCTGAGCCATTATTGCATGACTTAGAAGTTCTGAAGACCAAACAACCATGAAAAATTAGAACCGTTTATGATCTAAGTACATGCTTGAACGTTTATTGCAATTTAAAAAATTAAACTGTAATTTTTACATCTTGGATCCAAAGCACAGCAATTCCATCCTTCATACGTGTGAACTTCATTTGTGCTTTGTAAATGCAAATCCTTTGCAATTTCAATTTTCCCATCTCTTTGTCAAATACATCCTCACAGGAAACACTGATTCAAGTGAAATTGTCCATTTAAAACCGATTTACAAGAAATTACACCACAATGCACTTTAATCAGCAAACAATGAAGATGACAATACTTTTGCACAGAGATATCTACAAAAGCAAAAGAAATAGAAGTCTGGCGATCAAGTAAGAACTCTGGGCAGAGTACAAGTAACTTATAACCAAGCAGCACGAACATTAGTGGGCTTAGGTCTCCGTAATGCCCCACTAGATGCATCAGAAACTGGTCTCTCAGTCCTACGACTGACTGCACTGGATGTTCTTGAAGCTCCTCCTATTAGAGTACAAGGAAAACATTTATTAACAAATTATTCTGTTATCTTGGATGCTTGGATCAGTAGGAAGTCCTATTGCTTCCTGTCCCCCCATATTAACAAAAATGGCTGTCATTATTCTATAGTTTGGGGGACAATCTAGACCAATGAAGATTGTGTCACTATCTGGTCTGTAAACATGGGTGCCTCACAATGCTTTACTGCTGGAGCTTCCAACCTGGGCTGTTCACAATTAGCCTACCAGCATGCAGGTCACACCCATAGCATCTGTGTGCTAGACAGCCCTGGTTCAGCTGTTCTGACCCAGCAGCCTCTTTACAACCCCAGTCTGACTTCCACTAGCCTTAGGTACAGTCTGCAAAAATAAGACCCCAATGTACTCCCAGTACCAAATTTCCTCAAAACCACGTGCTCTGAAGTGTCCAGCCCTCTCCTGGATAGCTCAGAGAAATAAGATTCTAGGGAGGTGAATGAATAGTCGACTATCCGATAAGCAAATGCTTATAGGACAGTCGATTGGTCGTCTCCCCCACTTGCTGCCTCTATCAGAGGCAGCAAGGGGAGGGGGGAGAAGAAGGGAGGAGCAAAGTGGCAGTGCCACATGGAGCCTGGAGTCAGCTGTTCTGTGTAGTGCTGCCACTTTGAATGCTGTTGGGAGCCCAGCATCAGGCTCCTCACAGGGTTTCAAAGTGGTAATGTCGTATGGAGCCCAGGGTTGGTAGGGGAGTGCCCAGCTGACCCCGGGCTTCGGCGCTTTCGCCTTTGAAGTGTAGCAATAGCCCTAGGACTTCTGATACACTTCAAAGACGGAGGTGCGCTATCAACTAATCGAATAGTCAATGCAAAAATGCATCAATTAGTCAATTACCTGATACTTAACATTCTCAGAAGATTCATTGCTCTTGTGAAGAGACAAAATTACATCACATCTTAACAACACAATTTGGGCAAATAAACCCTTTCAACACAGCACTGCATTAGTTTATGGTACAAATGAAAAAAGTTAACAAAATATGTGAGATCAAGTAAAAGAAAAGAAAGAAAGAAAGAAAGAAAGAAAGAGTTGAATAAAATACACTTCTAAAGAATCTAAAACAATCTACCAAGAAGAAGGTGTGACAATTCCCCTCCTCCCCACACCCTTTATGGAATTTGCTTATGAATATGTATAACTTGAAGATGCTTTGGACAAAATACCTCATGTAACTTGTCAATTTTAATGCAGATTGTAACATCTTATTTTGAGGGCATGTATAATTCTTGTACATAAAATTAGATATATGAAGCATGAAATTGTTTATGATTTTGTGTGTGCAAATGAGAGCCATCAATGATGCTCCAGAAGCCTTAATGACTGGGTGACCAGGTTAATGACTTGTGAACAGTTGTTTTTGTCCTCTAAGTAAAAAACAGTGACTGGTCCTAGGAAGACATGTGACCATACCATCTTGTACTGGGATACTAGTTTGACCAGGTATTTTCCATGGAAGGGGGGTGGGAAGGAGGGAGATGTAGAACAAAAGATTCCTGTCCAGGGAAAAGTCTATAAAAACAGTGAGAAGCTATCAGTCCCTCGGTTGGCGTGGCACTCCCCCCCCCCCCCCCCCCCCCCCAAAAAAAACCTGGGGGAAACCCAAAGTCAGAAAAAAAGAATTTTTTTTTACTTGAAGGCTTGCCTGAGATAGGAACAGGCTTTTCAGTAAGTTTGTATGTAATATGTTTTAGTACAGGCAGTACCCGACTTACGCGGATCCGACTTATGTCGGATCCGCACTTACGAACGGGGCTTTCTCGCCCCGGAGGTCGAGGTAGCGGATTGCTACCTGCGAGCTCCGGGACGAGAAAGCCCCGTTCGTAAGCTGCTCCGGTGCCCCTCGTCTGCTGGAGACCGTCTCCAGCAGACCAGGGGCACCGGGCGGGTTCCCGCGCTTCTGAGGCTTTGCCAGAGCAAAGCCTCAGAAGCGCGGGAACCCGCCCGCTGCTGCCGCTTGAGTCCCGGTGCCTGTGGTCTGCTGGGGACCGTCCCCAGCAGACCACAGGCACCGGGACTGAAGCCGCAGCCGCGGGGGGGGGTGGGGGGTTCCCGCGCCTCTGAGACTTTGCCAGAGCAAAGCCTCAGAGGCGCGGCACCCCGCTGCCGCTCTGCTCCCCGTGTCCCTGGTCTGCTGGGGGGGGGGGCGCGGATAGTGTGCCCCCCACCCCAGCAGACCAGGCTTTTGTTTTGGACCCTGGAGCAGAGCAGCTGGGGCGCTGCGGATTGGTCCTGCAGCACCCGCTCTGGGCACTACTGGACCAACCCGGCAGCACCCCAGCTGCTCTGCCCCAGGTCCTGATTCAGCCGCTGCTGGTCAGTTTCAGCAGTGGCTGAATCAGGACGCCTGGGGCAGAGCAGCTGGGGTGCTGCTAGGTTGCTCCAGTAGCGCCGAGGAGCGGTGCTACTGGAGCAACCCAGCAGCACCCCAGCTGCTCTGCCCCAGGCGTCCCCAAGTCAGCCGCTGCTGAAACTGACCAGCGCTGACTACAGGAAGCCCGAGGCAGAGTTGCTCTGCCCCAGGCTTCCTGGAATCAGCGCTCATCAGTTTCAGCAGCAGCTGACTTGGGGAAGCTTGGGGTTCTTAAGTTGAATCTGTATGTAAGTCAGAACTGGCGGTCAGTTTCAGCAGCGGCTGAATCTGGACGCCAGTTCCGACTTACATACAGATTCAACTTAAGAACAAACCTACAGTCCCTATCTTGTACGTAACCCGGGGACTGCCTGTATATGAGAACTAGCTATGCTTTTTCTTTGAATTTTATAGTAACTTAATTTGACCTGTGTGTTTTCACTTGCAACCACTTAAATCCTACTGTTTGTACTTAATAAAAACACATTTGTTTACTATCAAGCCCAGTGTAAATAATTGTTACCTGGCCCTGTGAAGGTTGGGGTGTGGGGGAGAGGAGACAATCAGTGTGCATATTCTCTCTTTCATTGATAAAGAGGGCAAACATCCTCAAGAGCTTTCTTCGAGTAAAATTCTCACACAAAGAGATGTTTTTTGTTTTTTCCCTCTTGGGGGTTGGTTTCCTGGGTGCTGTGCTCAAAAACTGCATTCTCCTAAAGCTGAAGTGGTTCATTGTCTGCATTGCTCTTTGGAAGGGGGAGGAGAGTGGCAGTTACCTCAACTCTGTGCCTTGTCTGGGGGAAAACCAGAAAATCTTGTCAAGCAGGACAGGATGGTGCGGAGCCCAAGAGAGCAAGAAGGCAAGTGTTAGTGGAATAATCAGCACACTGGGGAACAACTCCAAGAGGTCTTCAGTGACAGCACCCTGTCACAACAGGCTTTATTCAAGATGGTTTCTGTCAGTCATTCTTCTTCCCACCAATGGCTAGTTTTCCCTCACAGCATCAACTTTCTGAACAAGTATAACATGCTGGATTCCCTTGTCATCTTAGGTGAAAGATCTCTGTGTAAGCAGGTTGCTCACCTAAATTCTGTTTCCAGAGACTCCAACTCCTTGGTTGAAGGACCCAACCTATCTTTTTCAGCTCATGAGAACTGTTTCTGTGTGTATGTTTAGTGATGGGTGCCAAAGATGGGCTTCCCATCCCTTTGGGTCATTTCAGTGAAAATGGATCTTCCATTGTATTTGATTCCACCATGTTTACTTGGTGTTAACATTTCTGCCTGTCTGGGCAGATTATACAGCCTAATATTAATGAATATCCATAACTATTACAGTGTTGAATCATATATTTCACAATTAACAATGTGCCATACATTTTCAGAAAAGACCTTACTTGATAGACTTTTATAATACAGTAATATTGTATGCAATCAGTTCAGTTTCTTATCACTTGAAGTTCAGCCATCATCTCTCTTCATAGTTCAGATAAAGTTCCTCTTCTCTGTTGGGAGTACACCAAGCTGTCTCTCCCCCCAACTTCTTAGTGTGACAGCTTTGTTTATCTGGTATGCGATTGTGCCTTTATTGTCTTTGCCTGACAACTAAGCTGGAACAGACCTGCTGACCCCCAACCATCTGATCTTCCATGGTTGTTTATTGCACATGTAAATTGCAATCCCACTGTCTCTGGTCAACCCTTCTTCATCTGTATTCAAAACCTGAGCAGACCTAGTCATAATTCCAGCATAACCAATGTTGCCAACCCTCACTACTGGAAAAATCATGTGTCAGACCCACAAAAAACCATAAGATAAAATAATGAAAGATATTTTTAAAGACAATGAAATACAGGTTTTCTATTTCTCTTTTGTTTCTGACCCTTTAAAGTGTTCTAAGGTCACACTTCTGGCTGACAGTGGGAGCCCCACCCACTGGAATCTGACAGCAAGAGCCTCAGCTGATTCCATCTGACAGCAGGCACTTCTTCTTGTGGGGGCCTTGTGAGGAGGGGCTCCCACTGTCAGCCCTGGGTGAGCTGACAGAAGGCACAGCAGGCTGGCAGCAATTTCTAAGTTAAATTATTAATGCTGATTCATGACCTTAGGACAGAACTGTTAAATATCAGGATTATTTTCTCCAGCTATGGCCAAGTTCCTCACCCCCCAAAAATCGCCCCTAACATCTGAGAGGCCTATCGTAAGATCATAAGGCTTAATTAATTTAATTAAAATATATCTCTTGAAATTAATTTGAGAGAGTTGGCATGTCTGATTCTCATCTCATATTTTTTATATATATATATATAAAGTGGAAACATAGCATACATATATATTACACACTGCTCTGGGCTTCCTGGAATCAGCCGCTGATCAGTTTCAGCAGCAGCTGATTTGGGGACACCTGGGGTGCTGCTGGGTTGGTCCCCGCAGCGCTGAGGTGCGGTGCTGCAGAGACCTACCCAGCAGCGCCCCAGCTGCTCTGTCCCAGGTGTCCAGGTTCAGCTGCTGTTGAAACTGATCAGCAGCTGTTTCCAGGAAGCCCGGGGCAGAGAAACTCTGCCTCGGGCTTCCTGTAGTCAGCCTCTGGTCAGTTTCAGCAGTGACTGAATCTGGCTGCCAGTTCCGACTTAAGTACAAATTCAACTTAAGTACAAACCTACAGTCCCTATCTTGTACGTAACCCGGGGACTGCCTGTAGTCTGGGCAAACCATTCAAGAATACAACAGAAACTCAGTTACAAACACTTCAGGAATGGTGGTTGTTTGTAATTCTGAAATGTTTTTATCTCTGAACAAAACATGGTTGTTCTTTCAAGAGTTTATAAAGGATCATTGATTTTATATAGCTTTGAAATGTCACTATGCGAAAGAAAAATGCTGTTTTCCTTTTTTTTTTAGTAGGTTATGTTTAACAGTATTGTACTGTATTTGCCTCTTTTTGGTTTCTGCTGCTGTACAATTGCTTACTTACATTTCCAAATGAGATGTGCAGTTGACAAGTTAGTTCATAATTCTGGTGTTCTACTGTATGTTGGAAACAATCTTGCTAATGCAGAATGTTTAACAGTATGCGTTATTAGAAATTAGATCTGGTTAAGAGTAATCATCCTAATAGTACATAGTTCATTTATTTTTATATACTAAGAAAATTTTGTATTGCTTAACAAAGACTACTGAAGATTCTTCCATTGGAACAAGAGAGAAAAAGCAGCTCTGTATGCAAAAATAAAGTATAATGAACACAAATACAAGCATATGAAAATACCAGGTGCACTTACTTGAAGAGCTCAGCTGGCTTAAAGCAGACTTTCCTCGTCTCGTGGATGGTGAAGAACTTAGATACCCCATATGGCGCTGATAGTCCATCAACTGTTCAGAACGCTTCATGCCAACTGTTGGCTTCACTGCTTCCAGTCTCTTTAGAAGAGCCTGAATTTAAAAAACAATTTTGATTAAAGGCGCTATAAAGAAAATATTCACAAATAATTGATCTTCCTATAAATCATATCACCCCACAACCCAAGTGTGATGTGTAAGTTTACACTCAATACAGTTAATTATCAGTGAGGGGATCCAATGTTATCTACTCTTGGGTCCATTCCCCCCCTTACTATTCTGTTAAGCATTTATTAAATTCAAATAGTA
This sequence comes from Pelodiscus sinensis, assembly GCF_052426305.1. NCBI lineage: Eukaryota > Metazoa > Chordata > Testudines > Trionychidae > Pelodiscus > Pelodiscus sinensis. The sequence goes on along the minus strand of NC_143055.1, from coordinate 59,821,961 downwards.
CATTTATTTTAAGTTCTTAAATTATGTTTTTCACTGCATACTATTTTGTTTATTCGATTTTCCATAATATAAATTGTGTGTCTATATAGCAATTTAAGTTAATTGTATTTTATTAACAGTATTATACTGTATTTGCTTTTTTTTTGGTCAAAAACAAAAACTAAAGAAATCTATCACTGAATGGGGGAAGTAAAAAGAATGTGGTTGTTTCAAACTAGTTTTCCAGGGAGTGGCACAAGAAGCCATGCAGCAGTCATGGAACGTCAGCTGTGTCAGTCTAAGTTCAATAAGGGTAGTCTACACTACCCTCCTAATTCGAAATAGGAGGGTAATGTAGGCATACTGCAATTGCAAATGAAGCCCGGGATTTGAATTTCCCGGGCTTCATTTGCATAAAGCTGGCCGGTGCATAAAGCTGGCCGGTGCCATTTTTAAATGCCGGCAGTTCGAACCCCGTGCCGCGCGGCTACACGCGGCACGGAGTAGCTAGTTCGGATTAGGCTTCCTAATCTGAACTAGCTGTACTCCTCATTCCGCGCGGCACGGGGTTCGAATTGCCGGCATTTAAAAATGGCGCTGGCCAGCTTTATGCAAATGAAGCCCGGGAAATTCAAATCCCGGGCTTCATTTGCAATTGCGGTATGCCTACATTACCCTCCTATTTCGAATTAGGAGGGTAGTGTAGACATACCCTAAGTCTATGAACATACAGTTTGTATATGGGAACTTGGAAATGTGCATTGAGAAAGTACAAGAGAAAAAGGACAAGTAGTTGTGGCTTATGGGTAGTATGTCACATGTTTGCATCAAGTGCCAGTCTGTTCATCATCAAACACATAGGTAAGCAAAAGTCAAAGGAAGGACTTTGGCTAGAAATAGCTCCTGCTTAGCACCAATTGCAAAACATCATGAAATATTAGACTAGTCTCTAAATGTTAGCTACAACTTAGTACATATGATTTTATCACCATCTCTTACAGAAATACATAATGTTTATCTATTACAGGAATTCTCAAAACATTTAATTAAACAGACTAAACAGGCAAGCTAATCTAATGAACTGATGATATTCTTCTGTTAAAAGGGATATGTGCTGCGAGTCTGTCAAGGCTGATTCCCCACTCTGGCACAATGAATGCAGAAGTGGAGGCCCGCAAAAGTACTCCAAAACCTTATCTTTCCAGGCTTTGGTATAAAACTCCCCCTCCCCATCCTAAAAACCTAGATTTTTGGGGATAAAAATCCACTGCCACCATCAAGTGCTTTTGAACCCACAAACAGGGGTGGATTCTTGAAACCAATCCCAGGATACCCCAAGCTCTTTTCCCCAAAGAGACTGAAAAAGAAAAGAGAAAATACAAACTGCAGTCTATGGCTGCTATCCCCTAGTCAGAGGCACGCAGATCCCACAGACAGGTTTTCCAGGACACAGAACTGAACCAATACCAGGTTAATAAAAAAGAAATAACTTTTATCATCACAACAATACTCCTGTTACAAGCATGACGACTAGATGGAAAAGTCACCAATTATTATACTTATGGGGGACTCCCAGAGGCCAAAACTTAGTTACAAAGGAGAGGAAAACCCATTTCTAAATGCACAGACATCAGATTCCCATTCCCAAACCATAAAACAATAAAACCTAACTGATTTATCTAAACTTCACCCTACTTACAGATAGTGAAGAGTCTTTTCTTGGGGGGGGGGGGGGAGGAGAGAGAGGAGAGAGAGAGAGAGAGAGACATGCCTCAGTATCTGGAGAGAAATTGCTCCAGGACAAAGGAGGGAAAAACCAAAAATTCGTTTGTCCCGGTTTGAAATTCCTACCTGCATTTCTATTGGCTGCCTGCTATCTGGTTAGGTATAGGGACATAGTCCCAGGCTGCTGGCCATCCCTCATGACCCTGACAGAGTCATACAAAGACCTTATGATTGGAATGTAAATTTACATACTGGGAACATCACGTTAACTATAAAGTATAAGGCATACTTGAAATGATGGTTTATCTACAGGATATGCACACACTAAAGAGTTAAAAGAAAGCATCTAGGTTTGTTTTTAACATGTGCATTTGATGCATAAAAATTTGATTACATTTTTATGTATAGATACAGACAGATTTGGAGCACCTATTCCTGAAGGAAAAAAGCCAACAATGTTAAAATATACATTTTCCACAACTAAGAAATTAAAATGAAGCCAGATTAATACAATTGCAAATATTAAGTTTATTATTTATTGAGGATCAGATTTTAAAGTGGTAGTGGCAGATTCTATACTGCCATAAAAGATCCTACTTTAAGAGATGAGAGGGTAACCTTCATCTCAATCTTTACTCTCTGCTGAGAATTTCATCAAGGGGCATTATCCCACACTATTTGTAGCTGGAGTTTTGTAGTCTGGACAGCAGTCTACTGAATATGTAAATGAACCCACTCCACATTTTAATAGCTATCCTGACATACTGAATGAAGAACTATCAGACTCCTTATATTTTATCATATTTAGTGTAAGCCTTCTAGACCCTTACTAAATAATTTCATACAGTAATTTTGAATTGCTGATCAGAGCCATAGAAACTAAAGGGCAAGGAAGAAGTAAGAATTCAGTGAACACTTTAAGATAGTGTGTTAAAGAAAATATTAACTGAATTTAAGTAACACGCTATCATAAAGTGTTCACAGAATAATTCCATCACTATTCTTACTGCTTCCTTGCCCTTTAGTTTCTATGACTCTGATCCCATACCTTTGAAGTCAAATGGGAGTTTTACTATTCATGTCAATGGTTTAGGATCAAGCCCTACAAAATAAGCTTTTATTGGAATGATTAAGATTTGAGATAAAAAAGAAGTCCTTTACCTTCCTCATTTTAAAATACACCAGCAACACTCTAAAGAACTTGTATTGCAGCTCGCATCATTTTAGCTAAGATGGACTTTAGAAGCTAAATCAATTTATGTCAACAAAATTAGGTAAGTATTCAGCAAATCAGGGCACCACACTGCTTTCTGCTCCTCACTGAAAAAGAATGGGAATGCAGTATATCTGTTACGGTCTCAGCCTATGCCAGTCCAGGAGGCAAGTGACCTGAGAAGATTATAAATCAGAATTTTTTCCTCTCCTTTACCATGTAAAATTAATATTTCAAGTACTGAATTTAACATAAAAGGAAACATACAAGTACAAATTCTGTAACCCCCCAGCATTACTGCATCTTCCTGTTCACCAAGCCTTACATTGATGAGTAAGATTCTTCCCTTTAGAAAGATTAAAGTCTAACGATTTCTGGAGAATTTCTAAAGCATAAACTGTAAAAAGCTGAAGCAAGTACTAGATCACGGACACATGGAAAAAACCAACCAACCAAACATACAAACCAGAAGCAGTATAAAAGATTGGTGCTGTTTAGTGGCTTAAAATGAATGGCATTAATTCAACTTCCAGCACAGTAAGTGAGCACTAAAACTAGTGTAGGTACTTTATTTTTTCAAAAATTCAGTATATGTTTTTCTGAAGCCATTCCAGAGCGGGGGAAGAGAGAACTCGTAAGTAAAATTGAGTATATAGCTCCATACATTTCATTTTAGAGGAAAGGTTAAGCTGCTACTTTCCCTTGTTTTATGTTGCTCTTTGGATCTGCATAGGCTTCAGTTTCACCATCCACTGAACACCAAACAGCTGACCGTTGTGCCTCAACAGCTGTTCAAGTGTATTTATATTATGACTTCTCTAATTTCATTCTTATTAGAACCACACCATTGCTATGCAGAGCAGAGATCTAATACATAACAGTGCATTTGAGGACAGATTCTTTTTGCTCCTTCTGCATGGACTACTTTCTAATTTTCTTCTGTTGTTACAGTGGCATTAATTGGTTCTGTACTTGTCAGTTAGTTGTAAATAACTGACAAACTCTAAAGCTCTTTCATCTAAGACAGATTTTTTTAATGGAACTTTACTCATTTTTGTGAATAGGATCCATGAAAGAAAGCTAAAAAGATAAGCAGCAGCATAAGCGAAAAGGACACAGTTTGAATATCACAAGGAATCATTGTTCAATACCTTCTCTAGCTTCAGTGTATCTAGCCAGCCTGTAATGATTATTATTGTAGCACCTATGAGTCCCGGTCGTGGACCTTATTGTGCTCAGCAGACACTGTACATAGACTGAACAAAACCATTGTCATCCCCCAGGAGCATACTATTTAAATAAACCATAGATAACACTAAGATTTAATCACGAGTATTTTCAGTAAAATTCAAGGACAGGTCACTGGTAGTAAACAAAATTGCATGGCCTGTGACCTGTCAGTGACTTTTACTATGCACCCCTGGCTAAAACTTGGGGAGTGTGAGAGATTCACTGGGGAAACCTTGAGGGCCCCAAGTGATAGTTTGGGGGCACCATGGATACTCATGAGAGACAGCCTGGGAATGGGATGAGGGGAGTTGTGGGATTGATTCCCTACCCATCTCCCGGATAGTGTCAACCCCAGTTCCTAGCTCCAAGTGCTGCCTCCCCCGGTCCTGAGCTGATGCCCCTCCCTAAGCTCCTGGTGCCGGAGATGGAGGAGCCTGTGATTGCCCCAGCAGTTGCCAGTGGGCCTAGCCTGTGGATTGCCCGAGCTGCTCAAGTGGCCCCAAAGCCAGGCATACCAGCTGCTGCAGAAGTCACAGAAAGTCATGGAATCTCTGACCTCTGCGAAACATGGAGCCTTAATCACAGTTATCCTACTTCATGTGATTGGCACTGTTACTAGTGCCATGTCAATACGCACACCTGTGCAACTATCCAAACAGCCCCTTTTAGACTTAGCACAAGCAAGCATATTTGCAACCCCTACCCCCATATCTGCATTTCTTTACTCCATCTTCCATCCCCATGGCTTTGTGCCGTGGGTGGCTGCCCTGCAATGCTTATGGCCCTGAATCAAAGAACCTGATATTCTTCCCAAGTGAAAAAAAGTTACATCATCTTTTCCATGTGACAAGATTTCTAATTATGAAAACTCCTGCCTGGAGCTAAACCTTACCTTGGGCTAGATGGACTCCTATCACAAGATTGCCTTTGATGTAGGTTTTTACTGTCACAGAGCAGGTCCTTTTGACCATGGCCTTGTGCGCGCATTGCCCATTCTGCCACACAAAGGCCCCCCCTCACAGAAAATGTAGGCCGCTGACACACTCTGAGAAAGCATAACTTGTAAGCGCACAATGCAGCTTTCTGTGAATGGAATTTATCCTTATAGGCATCTAAGAACAGGGAGGTGAGCATGAAAAGATAGAACACAGCTGCAAGAGATAGTTAAGACTCTCTTGACCGGTCCTTGAAGGTAGGGAGGTAGGCATAGGGAGATAAGACGCAACTGCCATGCACACTGACCATGCCCACACCCGGCACTGTCCACGGGGCCATCAGACGGGCATCATGAAAAATCCTATAGGGCAATATTGCACATTACCTCATTACTAGCCTATCAGGCCCGGCCAGGGAACAAATCCTAATAAGGTACCGGATATCAGGTTATGTTATAAAAGGCCCTCGACCCCTTTGTTCAGAGAGGTTCCAAGTGTTGAGGGCACGTGTCTTTTTTGCCGGGCTGAAGGATTGATCACCCTGAGGCTGCCTCCCCACCCTTCGAGTCAAAGATAGAGGTGCGCGAGTCCTCAGCATGCCCTGAGTTCTAGTGTGTCTTTACGCTGTTATCGTTGCTGGATATGTAAGTATTGCTTAAATATATTAGTTATTGGTTTAGTTAATAATTGAATCATGTTAATTTCACTGTGTAATTCTGTAGAGTCTAACTGAGTTCTATTAACCACACTGTGTAAATTGTATAATCTTGTGTTGTGTAGTGGTGTTGTATTTAGGCCAAGTATAAGTGTTAGAAATAGAAACCCAGGAGTTGTTAAGTTGTAAAGGTAGATTTATGACTAACTCCACCAGCTGCCCTAAAATTACCATAGAGGGGCTGGCTGTGGATAGAGTTTTTATCATCATTATATTGGCTATGTTTTTGTATTTTTGCTTGCATGCTGCACTGCTTTGAGCGAATTAGAGATAGTGATTTAATATAATCGAATTATAATCACAAAGTTTGTAATCAGTTAAGTGCAGTTTGGTTCAGTTTTCCCCTCCTGTAAAAGCACTGGGCAATTGCTAGTTTAAAAAACCATTTGCTAGTTGTTGGTTTTGATAAAAGAATCATTCCACTTAATAAAGATAATTTGTTTTACACCATCATCCAGTAGTTTTCACTGGGTAATCGGCTTTAACCCTCGAGGCTCCCACCACATCACTGAACCAAGGTGCAACATTTACTACTTTACCAGATTAAAGGAAATCCTAAATATTTTATTTTAGTAAAACACTCATGAAAAACAAAGCCCTAAGACAATGGTTTTCAAACGTTTTTTCTCAATCCAATTGAAGAAAATTGTTGATGCCCATGATACAACATAATCTGACTACAGGGTGAGTGCCAGAGTACGACTGAGGATGACAGCTTTGGGACGTAGGAGGGAGGAGTGTGTGTGTGTGTGTGTGTGTGTGTGTGTGTGTGTGTGTGTGTGTGTGTGTGTGTGTGTGTGTGTGTGTGTGTGTGTGTGTGTGTGTGTGTGTGTGTGTGTGTGTGAGTGAGAGAGAGAGAGAGAGATCTCAGAGCTAGGGCCTCGGGTCAGTGGTGCAGTGAGGGTGCTAAGCAGAAACAGCCAGCAGCAGGTTCCCAGCCAATGGGAGTGCAGAGCTAGGGCAGGGACAGTGTGCAGATCCCTGTGCGCTCTCCCCACACCTAGGAACCGGGCCTGTAGCCAGCTGCTTCTAGGGTGCAGTATAGTCTGCTGTGCCAGGAGAGGTAGGTAGCCTGCCTTAGCATCCTCATTGGTCACCTGATCACACTGCAGCAACAAGTCTCAGTACCTGACATTTCACTACCCAGTACTGGGATGCGACCCATAGTTTGAAAACCATTGCCCTAGGAAGTATTCCCATTTGCCGCAGCCTCTGAGCTTCTGACTGCAGCTCAGTTTTGGAGTACCTGTGGCATTCCACATTCCAGGACACTTCGCAATTGCATTCTGTTGATCTTTTTCCTTCAGACAAATTGGGGCTAGTGAGTTAACAGCAATCTCAGTACTGTTCTTGCTGCCCTGTATATGTAATCACCACGACAAACACTGAAACAAAAACCTTAAAATTTACAGCCTTCTTTTTGACATCTTTTCCCTTTCCAGCCTCCCCAAAATGTTGCTGCTAAAATCATCTTCTAACCCTGTCATTTCAATCACATCAAGTCATTTCACTAGTTTCCTATCTGTTCCTTAGCAAAGTTCAAGCTCTTCATCCTTACCTTCAGGGCTCTACTCACATGGATCCTCCCTACGTCTCAGTTCCTATCTTTTTGCACACCACATTTTGGATGCGCCTCTCTAATGATCCTTTGTCTACTCCTCCTGACCTTGTGTATTTCTAGGATGCCTTCAACAGCCAGGCATGTCTCCTTCTTGTGCATCAGCAATCTAACTTTCCTTCATAAAATACATCTTCAGAACTGTGTCTTCAGCTAACTTTCCAACATTATCTACTAGAAAAGGAGAATAAAAGTACTTGCCTTGCTTCTCTAGTAAACGCGGCATTGCTTTACAAGAAATCCAGACTATATACCAGTGCTGGGCAATAATCTTTGATGGGAGGCCACTCCAAGTTTTTGTAAGTGGTCAAGGGCCACACTTTTCTATGGAAGGTGTGGGATGGAGGTTGGGTATAGAAGGGAGCTTAGGGTAGGGCACTGGGATGCAAGGATGAATGTGGGGTCTGGGAAGGAATTTAGATGGAAGGGACTGGGACCTACGGCAAGGGACTGGGGTGCAGAGTCAGGAAGGAAGTATGGGTGTTGGAGAGAATTTTGGCCTGAGGGAGGGTTATAGAAGGGGGTATAAGGTCTGGGAGTAAGTGGGGTGTGTGCAGAGGATTTATGCGTTGACCTGCGATAGGAGGAGGTGGTGACCTGGGGCAGAGAGCTGTGGTGTGGGAGGGGGTGAAGTGCCAGAGGCAAACTGCCTGGGAGGTGCTTACATAGGCATATCCCAGCCATCAGCCCCTAAGGCAGGCTCCCTGCCTGCTGCAGCCCCATGCCACTCAAAATGGTCAACTACTCCATATGGCTCTCTGTGCCACACATGGGGGGAGGCACTTCATGCGCTGACCCCAGCCCTAGCACAATCTCTCAGCACCAATTAGCCAGTTGCCAGTCAATAGGAACTGAGAGATTGTGCTGGGAGCAGGGCAACACGCGAAGCCTCCGTCCTCCCTCCCCTGACACAGAGAGCCACTTGGAGCAGCTGACATATTGTGGGGCTGCTCCATGCTTGACGGCCTGGAGGGGTGGGGGACAGGCCAGACTGAAAATTTGTAATTCTGGTGTTTGTAACTCTGAGGTTAACTGTACTGAATTTAGTTATGAGTTCATTAACTGTGCTACAGAAATAAGAATTCTTATGTATCAACAATCAGTGGCAGTACAAATTTCCCTGCACTGCTCTCCCTCCATCAGTATTATAAGAACTGTTCTGGAAGGTATCACTTCCAAAGATGAGAGAGTGGTTCTGACCAGGGTCATGCACATAACAAAAATTTATTCTGCAACATGAATGGAAAAAATAGAGGGAACACTGTGAAAGACCACTGCAGAAACTGGAAGATTTGTACTGAATGAAGCAGAGAGGGGATGGTTCTATGGTTAAGGCAGCTGAATGCTACTTGGAGAACTGAATTCTACTCTTGCCTCTGCCAAAACATGACTAAGGGACACTATGCAAGTCACTTAAACCAAACTTTTCACAAGTAATCACTAACTGCGTGTGTCTCAATTTCAGGGTGTCTGACTTGAGACCTGCAGTCTGATTTGCTTACGTGCCAAGCACTCACAGCTGCAACTGAAGTCAATGATAGTTGTGCTTGGAATAGTTGAAATGCTACATACTACTAACAATGCTGAACAAATTGGTCCTAGGTATCTCAAAATGGGCACCCAAAAGTTTATTTTCATGCAAACTACTAATCTACTCAAAACTATGCATCAAACACACACAAAAAAAAACAGTTAAAAGGAACATTTTTAAGGTAGTAAAGTCAAGCAAACTAGGAAATACCAGAATCAAGGTTGCTTGTGCAAACATAATGCAGGTTCCTTGTATGTATGGATTAAGAGACTATTTCCCCTTCCCCACCACTATACCCCCTGTCTTATTCAGCACTCAGAATGGATGATGCTCTCTTAATGGCCAACTTTTCATTATTGTTTCTCCTCATTGGTCAGTATATGTGGTCCCATGCTGTGTTTACTACACACTTTTCAAATCTTGCCCTGAAGACAGAATTATTCATGCCCTATAGGCTTTTCTATGGTCCTCAGCACTACAGCATTTGAATATTTTACAAGCATTAATGAATTTATTTTCACAGCTAATGCTGGAGTTATGGGGATTTAGTCCATTTTACAGACAAACTGAATCACAGAGAGATTAAGATCTAAATTATCCACTAATTCCAATTTGTAAGGTTCTTTAGGATACATTCCAGCTTATATTAGAGATGTAAAATCCAGTTTAAAATGTTAGCAGGTTAAACTACATGCTCTCACCCACAGCACCGTGTGGTAGACCAGCAGGTGGGCGTGGGTTGCTTGGCAGGGCACCATTTAACCAGTAAGCATGCCAGTAAGGCAATGCTTACTGGGTAACCTGTTACCTATTTACATCCCTAGTCTATATGCTTTAGGATGCTGACAATAGCATACTAGGCTTATATTCACACAGCATTTGGTTCAATTTGTGTCAGTAAAGACTGAGATATACACCTGAAGAAGTCTGAAAGATTAGAACATATCAGCAACCTCTGTTCTACATTCCATTAGGAAAAAATAGATTGTCAAGGGGAAAAAAAGAAAGACTTACTTCATAAGGATAAAACATTTTGTGAATCACTAGTGTCCTCTACTGGTCAGTTACATTTTGTTCTTGCTATTTCAGATGATAGTCTACAATCTAAACAAAATGACCAGAAGTGCCTATTTAACAAAACAAAACAAAAACAAAACAAAACAAAAACAACACACCCAAAAAACCCCATGGGAAAAGCTTGACATCTATGAGAAATCAAATTGGAAAGGTTAGTCATTAAAATGGCCACGTAAAGAAAGATCTTAAGGCTGTACCAGTGACATAGCTATATTAAAGAGTAAAATATAAAAATTGAGTTTAGGGCAGACCAGGGAGACGGAGCAAAGCCGTGGAGGACTTGGGCGGTCCCGCCACCCCCGTCTCCCTGGTCTGCTGGGGGGGGGGGTGCAGCTAGTGTCCCTCCCCCCAGCAGACCAGGCTTTTCTTGTCTACCCCTGAGGTAGAGCAGCTGGGGGCTGCTGGGTTGGTCCTGCAGCGCCGCTCCGGACCAACGCGGCAGCACCCCAGGTGCTCTGCCCCAGGCTTCCTGATTCAGCCGCTGCTCGTCAGTTTCAGCAGCGGCTGAATCAGGACGCCTGGGGCAGAGCAGCTGGGGTGCTGCTGGGTTGCTCCAGTAGCGCTGAGGAGCCGCGCTACTGGAGCAACCCAGCAGCACCCCAGCTGCTCTGCCCCAGGCGTCCCCAAGTCAGCCGCTGCTGAAACTGACCAGCGGCTGACTACAGGAAGCCCGAGGCAGAGTTGCTCTGCCCCAGGCTTCCTGGAATCAGCCGCTGATCAGTTTCAGCAGCAGCTGACTTGGGGACGCCTGGGTTTCTTAAGTTGAATCTGTATGTAAGTCAGAACTGGCGTGCAGATTCAGCCGTGGTTGAAACTGATCAGTTTCAGCAGCGGCTGACGCCAGTTCTGACTTACATACAGATTCAACTTAAGAACAAACCTACAGTCCCTATCTTGTACGTAACCCGGGGACTGCCTGTATTACTAAATTTGTCAAAACTATGGAAACTCCAGCTATAGCATCAGGCAGAAGAAACTAAGCTTACAACTAAGAAATTCGTGGGTTAAGTGAGTTTTACTGCAATGCACCTAAAAAGGAATCACTATCAAAAGGAAGGACTATCATAACAAGCAGCAAAAGAAAAACTTGTGAAATTTACACATGAGGTAGAATGGCATTCTTAAAGATCCATCAACATGATTCTTTGAAGATGACACCAATGAGCACCACAGATCTATAACTTTTACTTATGCCAAATTCTTCACAGTGAAACTACAACTTTAAAATGCTATACTTTATGCATAACTTATTTTTGAAAAACATTCGGACCTAGTGATGACAAATATGGGGATGAATCTGGGCCACAAGAAAAAAATGCATCTGGGATTTCTGAAGAATTGGAATTAGGATTGCATGCTCTAAATAAGTTCTCAGATGTTTAGAAGCCTCTTTTGGACTAGTGTTTCTGCTCTACCCTTGGCAATGGTATGAGAAACACAGTTTGGCAATCCAGAATATAAGTGGCCAAAGGAACATATAACTGATTGATATGTAGTTTAAATTGCCTATTATAAAGAAAGAAAACCAGCAGAATGTCATCTATATCTCAGTTAAATTTTAGAAAACAAAGAAAATTCCACTATATTATTTTTTAATGGACAATTTGATTCCCTCTATACTGAACCAGAGTATAAAAAGATTATGTAATCTAACAAATTTCTATTAAATCTCTAACAATCCAAGCACAGGATATAGGACTATAGCTTAGACATGGTGATAGCCCCCAGAGACTTGTAATGGATATTAACTTCACCTGATCACTAAATCCCCAAGAAGTATTTTTAATCCAGATAAAAACTGGACGTTAACAAAGGAAAGTATGTATTTAGATAGTTTTATGCAGTATCTTCCTTTTTGGGTCAGCAAATCAACCAAACCAATTTTCTCTGAGGGAATTCACAGAAAAGCCCGAATAAAAATTTTCAGATTGTGATTATGGATGTTAAATTTAGATTAACTGGCTAACTGAATAGTCGATGCAATTTGCATCAACTATTTGATTAGTTGATAAGGGCGCATCCTCCTTTGTAGTGTACCAACAGCCCCAGGGCTGTTGCTACGCTTCAATGGCAAAAGTGTTGTGGGGAGTGCAGGGCCAATGGGACACTGCCCTGTGCTCCCTGCAGCGTTTCAAAGCAGCAGTGCGGCATGGAGCCTGGGGTCAGATGGAGACTAAGAGTCCCCAGCTGACCCTGCGCTCCATGCCATGCTGCCACTTTGAAACGCTGTATGGAGCGCTTCAAAGCAGCAGCGCTGCATAGAGCCCAGGGTCTGTCCCCAGGCTCAATGTGGTGCTGCTGCTGCTGCTTTGAAGCACCCCCCTCTCTCCTCCTTGCTGCCTTTATCAGAACGAGGCATCTAGTCACTTCCTCCCCGCTTGCTGCCTCTATCAGAAAGAGGCAGCAAGGGGGGAGGAAGTGATTAGTCAACTAGTTCTGTTTGTTTCTGTTGTCACCTGGGAAGTACATTTGATCAAATATTCTAGTTGTTACGATTTCTCCTTCCCAATACACAGTATACTAGAACTTGAAAGGACCTTGAGAAATCATCAATTCCAGGCCCCTGACCTCATGGCAGGACCAAACACGTCTAGATCAGGGATGGTGAACCTTTTTTGGGTCCAAGGCCACTGACCCACAGAAAAATCAGTTGAAGGCTTCACACAAAAAAACCCACACTGACATGACACCCGACTGAGAAGGAGAAAGACACTCCCTACATTTCCCTTGCACACCAGAGCCTGGGGGGCCCAGCCTCATAGAGTTTGTGTGCTCTAGCACAGTTGTGGGGCAGTTGTGGGGCTGGAATGCCAGCACAACCTCCCCAATGCAAGTGTGGGCCTTGAGCTTCAGGGGCCAAATCCAGGCAAGCTGGGGGCCACATCTGGCCCCCAAGACTGAGGTTCCCCACCCCTGGTCTAAATCATCCCTAATAAATGTTCATCTAAACTGCTATTAAATATCTCCAGTGATGGAGATTCCACAACCTTCCTAGACAACTTAACTGTCAGGAAACACTGGAATAAGAAGTTTTTCCTAATGTCCAAACTAAATCTTCCTTGCTGCAATTTAAGCCCATTGCTTATTGTCCTATGTTAGAGGTCAAGGAGAACAATTTTTCTCCTTCCCTCTTGTAACACCCTTTTAGATACCTGAAAACTGCTATGATGTCTCCTTTCAGTTTTCTCTTTTCTAAACTAAACAAACTGAATTTTTTCAGACTTCCCTCATAGCTCAGGTTTTCTAGGCCTCTAATCATTTTTGTTACTATTCTCTTGACCTTCTTCAATTTTTCCACACGTTTCTTGAAATGTGATGCCCAGAACTGGACACAATACTCCAACTGAGGCCTAATCAGCGCAGAGTATAGTGGAAGAATGACTTCTCATGTCCTGCTCAAAACACTTCTGTTAATGCACCCCATCTTAAGCAGGCATAACTCTGATATGAATTTTGACATACACATTAACAAATAATTATATCTAATTTGATTGCAAGTCATTATAAACTAAATTCTGTACTTTTATGCAACATTTAAAATTATTTTACTATTTGATCAGCTGTAGCAATACCCTATTACACTTAAAACTGGATTCATGTTTGTCACTAAAATGAGTTAGTACATAGAGGTTCAAAATAATGGGACAAGCAGAGAACTACAGATATTGAAAAGGATGACTGATAATACGCTTAGTTATTTATGATTTAGTTTATGTCATAATATTTATTCTCTGTATATAGCAAAATACTTAATGGGTCCCCTTGTAATTGCATAGATAGTTTTTATACATGTCTCGCCTTTATACATGCCTTGTCTTAAAAGGAGGGGAAACCATAATACATGTGTTAGATTAGTTTACTTAATCTTCCATCCAGAATTCAGAGTACATTAACAGATTTAAACAAAAGCTGTGTCCCTCAAGCAGAAAAGTTTTACGAGGAAAAAGAAGCCATACTGTTTAAAATCCATTTCATATATTAAAAAAATAACTGTTTTGTCAAAGTAAGATGATATTTAGGGATGTCAGAATGTGTTTAATTAACCGCTGACATTTCCAGCGGTTACATGCTTACACACAGGAGGTTGGGGGATTTCCTGACAGCCTGTCCTCTCCCCCCCCACATTGCTGCCTCTGATAGAGGCAGCAGCGCAGGGGGGGCAGTTGGGTCCTTGGGAGATGATACACATGACTCATCAGTTAATCATGTACAGGGTTACACTTTCACATCACTAGACGGATATATTTCTCTTACAAATGTATATTCATACGGTGTGTTCAGAAACTAGAGATGGAGGTCATACAAGTATGTAAGACATTATTTCACACTTCTGCCTAATTACATGTGGCTATCACTGTTATTGAAATAATAATTTATTCTGGACTTAATAGAATAAACATTTAAAAAACTGAAAAGAAACTTCAAGTGCTGCCTTACTAAATTGTCAGCAATTTAATAGTGGCCCATCTGGTACTAAGCAGCCTACACTGATCCAAATCATGTTTTTTAACTTACCAGATTCTCTCTTTCAATCCTTTGCTGCTCCTTCTGCCTGTTGAGGGCACTATGGTATAACTTAGGTGGCAGGCTATCAGGTTTCTTCAGAGTGGCACTTTTGCTCCTTGGCTTTTCAGATTGTCTGGACAGTTCTTTTAATAGCCTTTGGTTTTCCCGATCAATTTGTCTTACTTTCTCATTTGTGAAAGAGTAATTTTTCCTTGACCCTGGAGAAGGCTGATCAACGACCAGTTGTTGCTGTTCTTTTTTCTCCAAATGTAGAAAAGCTTTAAAAACATAAAAACAAAGAGCACACGCTCAGATGAAAGACACCACATGCAAATTATTTTATATTACTATGCTTTATTTATAGACCTAGGAAAAATAAGTCAGAATTTTTCTACACATGGACCTGCAATTCAGCATTTAGATACCTGTAATAAGTGTCCTTATGTTCATAACTCTCAAGCGCCATCACCACATTTAGTTTAATAGGAGCTGCCTGGCACATCTGCAAATCATGCCACTTGTTCAGTTAGAAAATGTTAGCCATGACATTTTCTTCTCTGAGGGCCTGTGGCTGAAAGGTGCTAAGCACCTAAAACTCTCAGGCTAGTTATAAGGTGCAATTAGTTTATTTGTTTTTTTTTATGTTTTTCCTGTTACAGATCAACTTGGCTACCCGCTGAAGCTTTCAATATTCAAATGAACCATCAGTATGTAAATACACACTATCACAGGCATGTGCAGCACATTTCATTAGGGTGTGCACCCAAAGAATTTTTTAAATGTACTTTGACCCCCATTAGCCACACCCCTGACGCCCATTGGCCACACCTCTGGAGGTAACACTCTCCGGACAAGATGGACACATGACCAGAAGTAAAAGGTGTCATGTGATCTCCTTCTAAGGACTTTCCCCACCTTCCTTCTACCAATAGGGATTAGTCCCCCCCCCAAACCTCCCTCATGCAACTGTCCTGCAATTGCATTCCCCCAGCCTCTCCACCCCCAAGTTAATGTGATACACACTGGGGTAAGTGTTCCCTCTAAGAGTTTCCTCCCATGAGCAGAATGAATTTTGTGTTGTGCACCTGTACTGAGTTCATGTGGCTTGTTTGGATGTGCCACTGTGGCACCCAAGTTATTAATAAATCTCATAAACCTCTACCTTTTCCCTTTGTTGACATGTCTCCTCCCCTTGCTCCATCAGCTCCCCTGGTGCCTGCTGCCCCCCAACCCCTCACCCTCCTCTGCTGTCACGACTCCTGCCCTTCTCACTGCCTTCAGCCTTCCTGCGACCTTCCCGCCCCACCAGCCCTTCTCTCCCCCCGTACCCACTCCTCCAGTAGCCCCACTCTGATCATGTGAGCTACCTCTCCTCCTCCCCTCTCCCAACACCTCCCTCTACATACCTGCCCTGCCTCTCTTCTCTGGTGCTGGTCTCCCCCCCTGCAGGTGTCTGTCCTTCTGCTTCACCCCCAGAATCCCCTGGCACCAGCACCTTCCCTTACCCCTGCACCCTCCTGGTACCCCCCTTCCTCACTGCCCCTGCCCCCTTTTCCCTCTTTTTCCCTGATGTCCACCCCCTCACCACCCTCTGCCCCCATTCCCCTCATGCCCCTGTGCCCTCACACATGCCTTGCTCCATCCCTGCCTTCCTCATGCCCACCCCTTCTTTCAAGCCTTCTCCCAGCACCTCCCCCTCTCCCCTCTAACTCCCAATGCCCTTACCCTCTCCTCTCCCAGCATCACCCTGTCTCCCCACCCACTGACACTTCCCCTCCTGCCCTTTTCCTCATTGTCTCAGACTTTAAAGTCAGAAGGGACCATTATGATCATCTAGTCTGACCCCCTGCACAGTACAGGCCACAGAATCTCACCCACCCCTCCTAGAATAATCCTTTCACCTATATCTCAGATATTGAAGCCTTCAAATACTTTGAAGACCCCAAGATGCAGAGAATCCTCCAGCTGTGATCTGTACCCCATGCTACAGAGGAAGGCGAAAAACCTCCAGGGTCTCTGCCAATCTACCCTGGAGGAAAATTCCTTCCCAACCCCAAATACACTTGGCCCCCTGGCATTTGTGTCTACTCTACCCTGTCCCTTGATGCCTTCTCCTTTCTTCTCCTGACCTGATCCCTTCCCCTCAGCACAAGCCCCTTCCTCTCCCACCCCTTCCTCTTATTTTTCCACCATCCTCTCCCCACCCCTCCCTTCCCTTAGGCTTCTGCCTTCCAATTCGCGGGGCTGGACTCAGAGCTGGCTCAAACTACAGGCCGGCCGGCCAGGCCCTAGCCTGGTGTGTCCCTGGGGTGCTGTGTGGTGCCGCCGGGACGTGGCGGGGTCCAGGTTGCAAAAATGGCTCGGGCCAGCCAACCTCTGTACTCGGGCCCAGCTGCTTCTGGAGCTGGGCTACGCGGTTTTAAAGTCCTGGGCCGTGACATCATGCCACGCCCAGGCATCTTCCCTCTTACCTGTGCACTCTCTGCCCCACAGTGCCCCGTAGATGGCTGCGGGGAATTTAAAATGAGGGGCTGTAGTGCCCCGTCACAAATCCCTCTCCTCCTCCAGCAGCCACTAGCCAGCCCGAGACATTAGGGTGTGCCTGGGCACACCCGGCACATCCCGTGCACACGTCTATACACACAATCTATGCTGTAGATCAGGCCTGGGCAAAACACAAAACTGTGGGCAGTCTCAGGCTCCCCCACTCCATTCAGAGGAGAAAAGCAGCTGCTGCAGAGCTCTGTTTAAACAGCTGAATAGCTGCAAGCTCAGGGGAGGGGAGAGAGGTTTCACACTGTCCTCCCCTACCCCAAGCACAATCTCATTGGCTAGTTTCCAATGGGAGTTGCCTGCTGTCAACAGGCAGCTAGCTAAGCTACCATCCCTGTTCCAGCTCATAGCTATTTAAAGATCACATGGCCCCTGCAGCCAGAGAGTCGGTCTGAGAGGTCTGAGAAGGCTGCTGGCCAGGAGCCAAGCAGGTAAGTCTCCCGGCCAGAGCTTGCCTCTTGCACCCCAACCCTCTGACTCTCACTCCACATAACCCAAACCCTAAGTCCCCTCCTGCCTCCATATTCTATCCGAGATCCTGCCCCAGGTCACACCACCTCCTGTCGCAGGTCACAACCAGTGTTCCCTCTAGGCTGTGCAGCAGCTCAGCTTCACAGATGATTAATCATCCCTGCTCCTCTTCTCCCTCTCCCCGTCAGTGCAAGGGAAATACAGGATAATGTGCCTATTTAAAAAAAAAAAATTCTGGATGACAGGAGGACTTAAATAAGGGACTGTTCCAATAAAAATGGAACAGATGGTCACCCTACCCAGGTCACAAACGTCTCTTTTACCCAAACTCCTTCGCATTCCCCACACCCTCTCCTGTACCCCAGTTCCTTAACACAAGCTCCCTTCTGGACGCACTCTCCAGCCCAGACCCTATACCTCCTCCATTAATATCATGGAAGAGTGCAGCCCTTGACTACTTTCCAAATTCTTGGACTCGTCCTTCATAAAAAATTATTGCCCACCTCTGCTGTAGATACTTTAACTGTTGGGGACATGACAGATGGACATGCAATTAGGGTATCCTATGTCTTCAGACATGGCCAACAGACACACAGGAGCAAACGTAAACTGGAGTTTTCTGTTATGGTTATGTGTCTACTGTAGCAGAAGCTCAACTACACCCTACAGAAGCATAGTTGTACAACACACATTCTCTCCCCCACATTCCAAGGAGTATACACAGATTCTTTTGCATTCCCCTTTATTGTAGTCATCAGTCCTCTCTGTCTGTAAGTGGGTAGCCCTGGTCTTGGTCCAATAACGGCACTCATTGCCCCAGCCCTGTTTATGCTTACCCCGGCCATGACCTTTGTTGCCTTACAAGGAGCTGTTTTTGAGCATTTGGGGCTTTTATCAGTGAACATCTGTAGACTTGCGGTTTAGTGGTTTCCCATATGCATCTTCTACCACTTATCTTACCAGACAGAGCCAATGAAATCTAGAGCCAGCCGCCCTCATTAACAAATTAGAGCAAAGAGAAAAACAGACACTGAGATGGACGCAAATCAGCAGTGTGCAAAGCTGTTTCCCTTTGACTGGCCGTTATCAGCACAAGCTAGGCTCTAGGCAGACAAGAACCTACTGCTTTGTACCTTTACACACATAATCCTACATTCGCTTGTCTAATGAAAAGGATACATGGGGAAAACTAATTATAGTGAAGACAGTTTCTCCTTGAATATGACACCAAAAGTCATTACAGATGCCATAGTAATTACGTGTATGTGTGTGTGTGTGTGTGTGTGTGTGTGTGCACGCGCACGCCACTAATACCATGCTACCATAGCACTGAACCCAGATGTTGGCACAGCAGTGGACTCCTTTATGATACCAACATAAGCCTCACAGAAGTTTTCTAGCAGTTGTAATACAATTTCAGGAAGATCAGGGCTAGAAACTGCTCCATGGCTCTCTGCCCCAATAGTGCAATAGGGAAGGAATCACATTTTAGAAATACAAGTAGTTGCCTGTGTGAGGAATACAGGAACTTCCTAGAGAAATAAAAACATATTTCCTGAAGATTACCATGAATTTGGTACAAGACTCCCAAACAGAAGGGATTTATAAGTGGTCCTTGTTGGGGAAGAGAGAAATAAGCAAGTAAATGTATGGCCACTTAAAAACAAATAATGGAGAAAAAGAGATGAACCTGGACTGGAACTATTAAAATAGTCAGTAAACACAGAATTTTAAAAAGAGTGATATGACACCACAGAACAAAAATAAAGAGTGAAAACACAAATTTCTCACCTCAGAGTTCTTCAATATGCCAAGGAATATTTGGCATTTTCAAATGGGCAGTTTCTTGTATCAGAAATATTTGGTTCAAAGATAAAAGTTAATTAGCAATAAAGGCCAAGCCTCTCAAAAGTTATTATTGGGTGCCTGGCTTGATGCCATTATACACAATTCCAAGGAGAATGATTTTCAGCAAATGCTGAGCACCATCTTTGTAAGAAATCAGGCTCCTTTAAGTATTTCAAATTAAGTTCTCAAAAACTAAGAGTGATCACAAGTCACTTTTGGAAAACTTGGCCTAAGTGCTAACACTTAAAAGAGCCAGAAAAGCTTTTTGTCAAATCCAAACAGTTCTCATAGGAACAATTAAACTCGATCACCAGAAGAACCTCCAATAAATATAAGAATTTAACTTCAGCAACACTATCTGCAGCACAGGTCACATCAGGAAAGACAGTTTAGTCGGTTTGTCAAGATAGTATACAAATTACCAATATATACTACAATGTAAAACTGGTGAAGACCTAGTGTGTATATAACACATTAATAAGCCTTAAACATCTTGACAATGTAGCACTTCATTTATAACAAAAGTGCACTTATTTACCAAAGTCATTCAAAGATACAGATCTGGGATATGACTCACCAGATAAACCTATATAAGCTAAAAAGAACAAAGTATACCTATGCTACATGATTAATGTAGCAAAAACAAAGTGGCAGTGTTCTTTCTTAACAGTATCAAACATATCCCTACGGGACCATGCGGAACTAAAGCTGAAGAACATGAAAGTACTTGGAAGAGAGATATTAGTAATTTGGAAAACAGTTAGTAAAAGAGATAGAATCATAGAATCATAGGACTGGAAGGGACCTCGAGAGGTCATCGAGTCCAGCCCCCCGCCATCAAGGCAGGACCAAGCTCCGTCTACACCATCCCTGACAGATGTCTATCTAACCTGTTCTTAAATATCACCAGAGAGGGAGATTCCACCACCTCCCTTGGCAATTTATTCCAATATTTGACCATCCTGACAGTTAGGAATTTTTTCCTAATGTCCAATCTAAACCTCCCTTGCTACACTTTAAGCCCATTACTCCTTGTCCTGTCCTCAGAAACCAAGAGGAACAAATTTTCTCCTTCCTCCTTGTGACACCCTTTTAGATATTTGAAAACCGCTATCATGTCCCCCCCTTAATCTTCTTTTTTCCCAAACTAAACAAGCCCAGTTCATGAAGTCTGGCTTCATAGGTCATGTTCTCTAGACCTTTAATCATTCTTGTCGCTCTTCTCTGTACCCTTTCCAATTTCTCCACATCTTTCTTGAAATGTGGCACCCAGAACTGGACACAGTACTCCAGCTGAGGCCTAACTAGTGCAGAGTAGAGTGGCAGAATGACTTCACGAGTTTTGCTTACAACACACCTGTTGATACAACCTAGAATCATATTTGCTTTTTTTGCAACAGCATCACACTGTTGACTCATATTCAACTTGTGGTCCACTATGACCCCTAGATCCCTTTCCGCCATGCTCCTTCCTAGACAGTCGCTTCCCATCTTGTATGTATGGAACTGATTGTTCCTTCCTAAGTGGAGCACTTTGCATTTCTCTTTATTGAACTTCATCCTGTTTACCTCTGACCATTTCTCTAACTTGCTAAGGTCATTTTGAATTATGTCCCTATCCTCCAAAGAAGTTGCAAACTTAATAAGCATACTCTCTATCCCAATATCTACATCATTGATGAAGATATTGAACAGTACGGGTCCCAAAACATACCCTTGCAGAACTCCACTTGTTATCCCTTTCCAGCAGGATTTAGCACCGTTAACAACAACTCTCTGACTACGGTTATCCAGCCAATTATGCACCCACCTTATCGTGGGTTACATTGGTGGTGCATGACACACAAACACCAGCTTTATTACCACAATGATTTCACCTACTTGCTCCTTATCCCCCATAGCCATACTTCCTTTTTTTTTTTTCATAAGGTAGGCAAGGTCAAAATCAGGTTACTGTGAAAAAGTTTTTAATGGATTCCCCAACATTGTGTTGGAGTTTCTAAACTTCTGGCAATGCAATCTCTCAGAAGAGACCATTCGGCCCCTGAATACTTGTTACTGATGATTTCACACACTTTTCACACAAGAACAAAGTGTTGTTATTGGTCTACTGCTCAAACTCCATTTTAGTATTTTCAGTTCCATCTCTTACCACGCTGCTCCAGTCATATAGTACCTTCAATTCCTTGCCCAGAGATTAGCAATTACTGCTCTAGGGTAGCTGGATAGGGGACACCACACTGCTGCTGCTTAATTGTTACATTTTCCAAACAAGTACCCTCATGATTTCTCTCAAGTAGCCTCTTCTGTTTGGGATGTGTTTCCTAAAAATCTATGCAAAGCTACCTCATTATCAATCTTCATATACCATCTCAAAACTTTTGCTGAGCTGTTTATAAAACACCTGACAATAGTTAGGCTATGATGTGCTGAGATTGACCTATCACAGTGACCAATACCATTTCCTTGTACTCCCTCACCTCTGCCTGTATCCATCTGTTGTCTATTGTCTTCTATTTCATTTGTAAGCTAGCTTTTTGAGGCTAGGACCATCTTTGATTATGGTAATACAAGTAGCACCAACAACACACAGGACTCTTTACTTCATTCCCTAATTGGTATGGCAGAACACAATAAAGTTACATAACGTCACAATACGCCCCAAAGAAGGCCGTACTCCAATGGAGAGTAACACAATTCCTCCATATAAGTTAATAAACATCATCAAGCACTTTGAGATCCTTAGAGGTCAATATGCATAAGTCTCATTATTTCACTTTTCTTCCATAACATATTTCTTTACTGTTGTGATAAATTCTTAAAATCATAAGGAGTGTAGTAGTGATGAAAAATAATGAAGGTATGATGTCTCATTTAACTTAGCACTGGTCTATAATGGAGGATCCAATAAGCCTCTCAATCAACTGTTTACATGGAAGTGCTGTGAAGGAGCTACATTATATATTGATGAGGCAGTGCCGTGAAACTTCTACAGCAGAGCTGGACTGGCATCTTTCTAGGAACTCTGATGCAATCAATACTACAAGTAGTAGAGTATAGCATGACCAGTATAAATTTATTCACAGTATGGCTGTGATGGGGATGAGGGGACCTGGCCCTGGAGCCCCCACTGGAGGCTTATGGCTTTGCCACATCCTACCCCAGAAGAGAAGCAACAGAGAGGTCATAAAAGGAGGCTAGAGTGGCTGCAGGGAGAAACACCAAATCAGTGGCGAGGAAGGCCCTATAAAAGGAGCTGGAGACCAGAACAGCAGTCAGAGTGTGTCTAGACTACAGGGTTTTTTCAAAAAAAGTGGCCTTTTCGGAAAAAACTTCCCCTGCATCTAGACTGCTGCCGCGTTTTTAGAAGTAAATTGAAAGAACACAGCAGCTTTTTCGAAAGCGGAAAACCTCGTTTTACGAAGAAGAACACCTTTTTTCAAAAATGCTCTTTCGAAAAGAGGCAATATGTAATGCAAACTGTGCTTTTTTGAAAGAGAGCATCCAGACTGCCTGGGTGCTATCCTTCGAAAAAGCGGCTTGCTTTCTCAAAAGTACTGGTTGTAGTCTAGATGCTCTTTTTCAAAAGAGGCTTTTTCAGAAATATCTTTCGAAAAAGCCTCTTTTGAAAGAGGCTTGCAGTCTAGACGTAGGAGCCTTCAAGATGTGCAGACTGACAGGCTGGCTGAGGGAGTGGCAGAACTGTAGACAGCTCCATGGGGAGAGCTGGATGGAGAGGAATCAACATGTTGAGACTATGAGATGAAACCCGAGATAAGGATGAGGAAGCTCTCCAGGAAGGGAAGCCCTGGAGGCATCACTTGCTCTGAGTGGGGAACAGGCTAAGAGGGACCCTGGTAGCAGGCATCGAGATGGGCCCCATTAGATGTGTACCCCAGAAGTGGTTCTTTGATATACACAGGAGGTGACTCAGCCAGAGTGCTGAGTTGCTGAAAAGGCTTTTGGATGATGGACAGAGAGTGCAGGCGCACACATTCAGCCAGAGAAGAGGTGGCTCATGGGAGGTGATTGCCACCCCATTACAATGGCTGGTGGCATGACCTGCACAAAGAAATACAACTGGGTTAAAAATTTCAGTTAGTTCTCCCATTGATAGTTGCTGTACGACAGCATGAGCCACTGTATCAGACTGCACATTCAATCTACTTAATTTAATAAGTAATAAAATAACTTCAGCGCTCTTTCCTAATATAAGTTTTGAACGTATATATACTATGATAAGCAACACTTACGCATCTCAACCCTTCATTGATTGAAGCCTCTACACAGAGAGCATCTTCTAACTGAGAGTGCCTTAGTCTCTTGAAATGGGTAAATTATCCCAGTCTTGTTCTATTATAAAGTCCCTATGAAGCACAGTAAAGATTAAATATTTAGTCAAGCAAAAATATATACAGGTTTCCTCATCAGAGCAAAACTTTAGCATCCTTAGCACTACAAATTAAATGCTTTTGTCTATCCAATCAGATAATACATCAGAATCTCACTAATATTACACCTCACTAAACTGCACTAAAAATAAATACAAAAAGAAACTAACAAGTAAAGTACAGAAGCAGAGTTGATTAGGGTGACACCATGTTCCCATAGTTCAACTGGTGATAGAAGAAACTTATTTCCCTTCCTATCTCGATACCTGTTCGGTACACTCTCCGGCTGCGTCTAGACTGGCATGATTTTGCACAAAAGCGGCTGCTTTTGCACAAAATCTTGCCGCCTGTCTACACTGGCCACGATTATTTGCACAAGAACACTGACTTTGTAATGTACAAAATCAGTGGTTCTTGCACAAATACTCTGCTCAGGGATAAACCCTCTTGTGCAAGTATTCTTGAGCAAGAGGGCCAGCGTAGACAGCAACGTTAATTTCTTGTGCAAGAAAGCCCGATGGCTAAAATGGCCATCGGAGCTTTCTTGCGCAAGAGAGCATCTACACTGGCATGGATGCTTTTGCGCAAAAGCAAATCTCTTGCGTAAAGGCACATACCAGTATAGATGCTCTCTTGCACAAATACTTTTAACGGAAAACTTTTCCCTGGCCAAAATCATGCCAGTCTAGACGCAGCCTCCCTGAAGGTCTGGTACTGGCTACTGTCAGAGACAGGATCCTGTTCTAGACAGACTTTTGGTCTTACCCAGTATGGCAGTTCTTATGACTGTTTTTTCAACTAGCTAATAATTTATCAGAATATTTAACAAGATATGGCAGCTGACATTTAACCACATCAGACT
Organism: Pelodiscus sinensis; assembly: GCF_052426305.1. Taxonomy (NCBI): domain Eukaryota; kingdom Metazoa; phylum Chordata; order Testudines; family Trionychidae; genus Pelodiscus; species Pelodiscus sinensis. The sequence goes on along the minus strand of NC_143055.1, from coordinate 59,797,307 downwards.
GCAAGTTATTACAAGCACAGTGATACGCCCACTCACTGCTCTTTTCTTCAACTTCATTCTCTGATGGCACAGCTACACAGCAGCATTATTTCGGAATAACATCAGTTATGATGAAATAATGTAGAGCAGGTCTACACAACAAGCCCGTTATTTCAAAATATATTCAAAATAACAAGCTTCTTACTCGGATTTCTGTAAACCTCACAGTACGAGGAGTAGGGGAAGAGTGCTCTATTTCAAAATAAGTGCCCAAAGTCAAAATAAGCTATTTCAACTTAAGCTACGCAATTGACGATTTTAATCCTGCTGTGTAGACATGCCCTGAATGACTTTCTACTATTTTATACTAAACAGACCAGTGCAGGAAAATTTGATCTAGAGCTCAAATCTATCACACCAATGACAGTGGGTAAACCCTTACTTCAAATAGCATTTTGCAAGGCAAGGGTCCAGTTGTACTAAATCCATTGCAAGATCACAGATGAAGACCTAGGTTATCGCCAGAGTAATGTCCTTTCTTATATGACTGTCAATAGGCAGAAATATAAAAACCATAGCTTTGTTCCTTGGGGGTAAAGAGGAAGGAGAAAATATTACTCAAAAGGTGGGAATTATACGTGTGATGATGGAACTAGCAAAGGGAATTTTCTGGTTGAGAGAGATTTTGATAGAAAAATGAAATGTGGAATATTACAGTGTTTATGTTTAGGCCTCTACAAAACACATCATGTATCATGAAATCTGGTCTTTTGTGTGCTTTTCCTCCTATACAGATTAAACCTCTGTGGTCTGGGATTCTCTGGTCTGGCAACATTAATGGTCTAGAAGGATGCTGATGTGACTAGAGCGCTCCAGCACAGAGGTTGCCAGTGGCTGGGAGCAAAGCCAGCCAGTGGAGCAGACATGGCACCAGAACCCGCAGCTGATGGGGCTAGGAAGGCAGCAGGGGTACCATAGCATGTAGGTGGCGGCGGCAAGTAAGGATGTTAAAATGCTGTTAATTGACTAGTTGACAGGCACTTCCACATTCCTCCTTTTAAATGTACAAGACCCTTGCTGGCTTCCTGTACAAGTCCTGCTGGGGCTCTTGTACATTTCAAAGGAGGAATGTGAAACTCCGCCTATAGCCTGGGGCCAGTGGGAAGTCTGCATGGCACTTCCTTGGAACCTGGGGTCAACTGGGGACTCCTCAGCTGATCCCGGGTTCTGGAGGAATGATCATCAGCTGTGTGCAGGCTGCCCCTTTAAAATGCCGCAAATGCTTATTGGATAGTTGACCAGTTGACTAGTCTTTTACATCCTTAGTGGTGAGCAGAGCTTGCAGTGGGTTAGGAAGCCAGTGGAGCCTCGAGTCCACAGGGCAAAGGGGCCATAGCCCACAGGGCCAGGAAGGGGGAGGGCTGCAGAGCCCACAGCCAGTGGAGCTGCAAGTCCTGGCAGGGCTGAAAGCACTGGAACAGCTGCCGCTGGAGCTCCCAGGGCCTCCAGAGCCAGGAAGCCCAAGGGAAGTGGAGCCAGGTAGCTGGGGAGATGAGCCCAGTGAAGAGGCCGGTCCCATCCAACCCCACCAGACCTTCCCTGGTCTGGAAAACTCCCAGAAAAGTACACAATCTGCACTATACAGATTTCATGGGGGAGACCAGTATTTCTCAAATTGGGGATATTACCCAAAAGGGAGTTGCAAGGTGGTTACAAGGTTATTCAACTGGGATTGCAGTACTGCTGCCCTTATTTCTGAGCTGCCTACAGAGTTGGGTGGCTAGAGAGTGGTAGCTTCTGAGGGCCCAGCTTTGCAGGCAACAGTGCAGAAAGCTGGCAATGCCATCCTTATGTCTGCACTGCTACTGCTGGTGGCTCTGCCTTCAGAGCTGGGATCCTAGCCAGCAGACAAACACAGAAGTAAGGATAACAATATTCTCCCTATATCAACCTTGTGATCCCGCACAACTCCTTTGTGGGTAGGGATCCCTATAATTACAACATTTCAGATGCAATAGCTGAAATAATGAAATGTATTATTTTTTAAAATCCTATGACCATGAAATAGTCCAAAATGGACCATTTTGGTAAGACAAACATAAATACTCATAAAACATTAATTTTATTGTCCTCACAATAGCCCTGTGTGGTACCAACTCCTTTCCCCCCCCAATTTAGTAATATGATCATAATTGTATAGAAAGTCTGTAGCAGATCCAACTATACAAACCAGACCACCTCAATGCCAGTACAGGGCTTTAAACACAAGAATACCACCCTTTACATGGGAAAGAACTGAATGGAAAGGGTGCAAAGAAATGGAATGCTAAATAGTAAACTACTAATACTAGAGTAAAAATGAAAAAGAGATGTAACGGAATTATTTAATTTCAAGACAACACTGTGAAGATTCATTGAGAAGCTGCAAGATCATTTTCTCCATAACATGATCCACAGGGAGATTTTTTTTTTGATAGTCCTGTTATTAACTGACAAAAATTAAACCTATTAAAAAGGCAGCTAGCTATCACACTGGCCAGTCAGCATGGCCTCAAAATGCCAGACTCTCTTCTAATCCCTGGCCAATTAATCAAAAGTTATTTGCCTTGTATCATGCCCCAAAGGTCACCAAATTCTGGCTTTGGTGGACTGCAGACATTCTAGAGATCATATTCCCTTCCGTTCACTTCCCTCTCCAAAGTTCACCCATAAAGACTGACAGGGATTTTCTACAAACAGAAACTATGCCTGTTTAACTAGTGCAACATTGTACTGATTTTGTTAAAACACTGTAACTGTAATTGTAGAACAGGCCTTGCAAAATAATACTAGTGCTTAGATCTGAAAAACATATGTATACTACAAATGTAATGACAGATTAAACATGCAGTCCTACATAAACACTTGATGCTATCAGTCTAAATCCTACTTCTTGAAAATATTTGTTTGATTTATTACAAGACAATTGATTTTATATGCATCAATGAAAAAAAGGAAATACATTTTTGAATAAGCCTTGCATGATTAACAAAACAAAACTTCAAAAACAAAACTGATGTTTATTCATTTATCTTACACAGAAGACCATAAAATCCCTTCAGACATCAGAAAATACGCATTTTTAGGGAGGTCTAAAATTCTCTTTTACAATTTAAGAAGAGATCCTAAAGTTTTTAGTTGTTCAAAATAGGAAGACAATTTTCATAATGTAACCTGATGTATGCCCTTTTACCTCCAAGTCTGCAACCTAATCCGATGACAGTGATTTCTAAATCTAAGGCTGCATCTAGACCGGCCACTTTTGCGCAAAATTTTGCCACCTGTCTACACTGGCTGCGAGTATTTGGGCAAGAACACTGACTTTGTAAGGTACAAAATCAGTGGTTCTTGCGCAAATACTCTGACACTCCTGCTCAGGGATAAGCCCTCTTGCGCAAGTATTCTTGCGCAAGAAGGACAGTGTAGACAGCAATGTTAATTTCTTGCGCAAGAAAGTCCGATGGCTAAAATGGCCATCGGAGCTTTCTTGCGCAAGAGAGTGTCTACACTGGCACGGATGCTTTTGCGCAAAAGCAAATCTTTTGCGCAAAGGCACATGCCAGTCTAGACGCTCTCTTGCACAAATACTTTTAACGGAAAAACTTTTCTGTTAAAAGTATTTGCACAAAATCATGCCAGTCTAGACGCAGCCTAAGAGTATAATACTTTTTTTTAAATAGTCTATTTAAATCTGAATGGGATTAAAGGAATGTTACTCTTGCTGAACAGACTCAAATCACCATCGTCCAGCAAACGCACTTGCTTAGCATGGTTGGGAACACCTATCATATAATTTAATGGAGAAGTCCTATGAATAAATCTTGAACATTTGATTATGAAAAGATAAATTCTGTTTTCTGGAGAAAAAGCCATAGTAACGGGTGTAAACAGCTCCAATGTGTTCAGCTGAATGTCGTAGTCAAATTTGCAGCACTATACCATCATCATCTTCCATAACAGTTTTTTTTTTAAACAAGTGGACCTTTAAGTTACATAATGGTACTAAGCTCAGATAGTGAATTAAGAATAAGGTATGTACAATCCCTATTTTACAGATGAAGTATCTGAAATGCAGGATAAATTAAATGACTTGCCAAAGGATATGTACCAAGTCAGTGGCAACACCAAGGATAGAGTCCAGATCTCTCAACTAGTAGTTCAATACTCTATTCATGGCATCATTTTGTGTCCCATACTACAAGAACAGAAAATACACAAGAAAGAATTTATTCATTAATCTTTACAGCAAGCTGTCTTGTATCAACCTGGTTTAAAAGATAAGGACACAAACGGTTAAATTCTGATTTTACGCTCACTACAATTTCTTCATGCCCTATGACATTTCAGGTGAAATATTCCTGGCATTAGTCAGCATAAACTTTGACCTATAGAAAATCAAGTGACCTGCCTAAGGCCATAGAGTAAGTGAGTGGCATAGCTCCAGTCCTATGCTCAGTGTCTCCTTTATTTGTGCAATCTTAGTGCCTTTCAGTGACAACCAACACTCAATTTAAGTAGGGTACAGAAAAGTAGCTTAAGAAAAATTCCCACAATTCCAAATTAGTTGGGGGCATAGAGAGTAAATGTGGAAATTCTTTTTCAGACAATGCCAAAAGTATTCTTGCCTCTCGATTTTTTCCATAGCTTATTTTATTATTTCCTGTTTGATAAATCTGTTTCCAGATTACAACAGAAAACATAATGCAGCTCACACATTCAGAGTTTCAAATTTTAAATGTAATATTTTAGCTCTTATTCTAATTTTCTATAAAATATGTAGATTAGTTGGACACAAAACCAAAATAGAAGTAATGTCCATGCATGAAACTCTTATACAGGAAAACTATATATACTATACTCTAGGCATGTGAACCAGTTACCTGCTACTTGGTGTGGCCCCCTGCCCATGGTCCGCCAAGGGCAAGGCCTGCCCCAGAGCTGCCAGCTCCCATCCCTGTGCAGGGGTGCCAGTTAAATGGGATTTTACATTCCTACTATGAACTCTGTAATATTAGTTGCAAAACCACAAGCACTGTCAGAATTAACACAGCTTCCCTATGAAAGATAAGGGAATTGACATACACCAATATAAATAATAGCTTAGTACATTTCTAAGTAGCATCAAAAGGCTTTAGTGAGGACTGGGTCCCTCTTGGGATGGCCACCGCAGAGAGATTGGGAGTTCCTGCCACAAAGAGCTTACAATCTCTAAATTTGGCCCCAACAATGAAAGACCCATTTTATATCAATCAGTAGATGAAGACCACCGGTCTGAATATCCATTTTTCCCCACCCATCTAAGTTATGGGTTTATTTTTAAAAACTTTATTCAATGTTTTTCCTTAAATATGATCAATTTCCTGTCACCTGTTCTCCTTCAGTAGCTAATGGCCTAAATTCTTCCTCATCCTGATATTTCAAATTTCATATAGTATGGACATGTTCTGTCCAGCACTAAAATGCTAACGATAAACCTTACTGTCAATATGTCATAATGTTGAATTAGCATAATGACATCAGTACTGTATCATAATGGAATGCCATAAGTAATCTCATCCTTAAACTCATTTTTGATATCTTCTTCTCAGAATTAATAATCTTGATTTTGAACCAACACAGCCCTAAGTTTTTATATTTGTTTTAGTACCCACTGCAGTTGTTGCAGAGATCCACAGACCAATCAGCTGGACCAGCCAGAAAATATAAAAACAAACACTAAACTATGCAAATAAACCTCACATAAGATCACTAGACTTTAAAAACAGGGGTGGGCAAACTTTTTGGCCTGAGGGCCACATAGGGCATAGAAGCTGTATGGAGGGCTGGGTGGTGGTGGCGGAGATTGTGCCTCCCTAAACAGCCAGATCTGGCCCTACCGCTGACCCTATCCAAACTCCTTCCCTTCTCCCTGACCTTTCCCAGAACCAACTGCCCTCATCTGCCTACCCATGCAATCCTCTGGAACATCCCCCCCCCCAGTCCGATCACGCCACCCATAGCTATAGCCACGCGCTCAGGACTTGGGTTAACTCCTCCTGGCAAAACTATTCTGATCCCACTCCATGTCAGGAGCTCAGAGGCCAGACTGAAGGGTCTGATGGGATGGATGTGGCCCACAGACCATAATTTGCTCCCCTCTGCTCTAACGGCATAGGGTTCTCAAAGGAGACAGCCCAGCTGCTAAATCACATAATGTTCATACTTTTAAAAATTATCCAGAAGATCTTTGCTGTCACAGAATTTGGTCCTGTCTGGAATCAATTATGTGAGACCATTCAGGACTAATAATCTATGACAGAATCTTGAATACAACCTAGAAACAAAATAAATCTGTGCAGATATTAAGCACAGATTTGGAGTTCATACTAGCAAGCACTCTTTTGGAGGTGGGCAAAAGCACTCCCCAAGCTGCAAACTGAAGGTAGGAAGTGGAAACTTAAGTCAAATTTTATCCTACACTGAACATTTTATTTTAAAAGATTAATTAGAGATATTAACCAATCTTTCTGGTTGCAATTACATGAATCTATAAAGTTCCTGGAGGGGTGCTAGATGGGGAAAAAGAAGAATGTCTTCTAACTTCTAAGCAATATTCTCAGTCTGAGAATAAAATGATTAACTCTAGCTCATGCTTGGTTTACTATTTAAAGTTACAAATTGTTTTGAGGAAAAATATATGAAGCTAAGATTCTGTAAGTAAGTGATGGGCAATTTAGGATAGTGAGTAGGCTGCATGAGTGGCCCTCCATCTCAGTGGGCCACAAGATTGCTGTAACCAAGATGGTCTCTAGGATACTGTAATTTTGCCAATTGCGCTTGCAAATCTAGAATGTGCAGGATGTGCGGACTGAACCATAGCGGCTCTGACTGCAGCTGGAACACATGGCTCTCACATGTTGTATGCAATCTACACATACCTCACTTCACATGCTCTTGCTTTAAGTTAGGGATGTTAAATTTTGATTACTTAATTGAATAGTCAAAGGGATTTCCATCAACTATTCAATTAGTCGATAAGGACTAGCACAGTGTTCTGCCTTTGAAATGTACAAGAGCCCCAGCAGGACTCCCCGCTGGTCCCAGACTCAATGAAGTGTTTCAATCTTTGAAATACACAAGAGCCCTGCTGGCTCCAGGCTCCATATGGGGCTTCCACTTGGAAATGTACAATAGCCTTAGCGGGGACTCTTGTACATTTCAAAGTTGGAATGCCACTGCTGTGCCTCTGCCCCCTCCAATGGAGCCGGACGGAACTGGCTTTTAAGTTGGCTCCCCCCAGTACTCCCTCTTCTCCCCCTCTCCTCCTTGCTGCCTCTTTCTGCAAGGAGCAGCAAGTGGAGGGGAAGCAGCTAGCTTTTTAGTATGTCGACGATCCAATCAGCTTTTGCTTATCGGAAAGTCAATTAGAAGACTGAATCAGAGTCTGGCTTAGGACTGAAAAGGCCGCCTACCACCCACCGAATTTAAAAAGGGGGATACGAATCTTAAGCATGCTCCGATTCCTTGTGTCTTTGTGTTGTTGTTGTTGCTGAGTTCGTAAGTATTTAATTTACCCTCACTGTTTAAGTAGTTTAAAAGAGACACAATAGAAAATATATTGCTCAGTTGTAACTTTTACCTTTGCTATTGTCAGTGTTAAAGAAACAGTTTTTGAAATGTGTATATATTTGATTTAGCTGTAACTTAGAGTTTTAAAAACTGTTGTGGTTCAATTGTTTTGTGGCAAATATTAGGTAATTGCTCGTTTTAAGTTGTTCAGTTTAATAAATCATTCCTTCTTTGTTAAAACTTGCTATCTTGCCATCGTTTGGTATTTTCACTGGGTATTTGGCTTTAAGCCTCTGGGACTCCCGCCATTTTATCGAACCGAGAACCAACACACACCCTACTTAGCTGTGACACTCTAAGTTTCCCAGACCTAAAGAGCCCGAGTAAGCTGAAAAACTTGTCTGTCTCACCAACAGAAGTTGACCCAATAAAAGATATTACCTCACCTACCTCATTGAAACTAATTCATTAGTAATTTAGATCGGTGGTCTCCAACCTTTCAAGTACAAGATCACTTTTTTAATGTAAGTGCAATCTGAGATCTATTTCAGACCCAAATACCCTTGCCCTGGCCTCCTCCTCATCCCTTCTCTGAGGCTCTGCCCCTGCTCACTCTGTCCTCCCTCCCTCTCGCATACTTCCCTCCCTTTCACCAGGCAGGGGCAGAGGGTTGGGGCACAGGATCTGGTCTGGGCTAAGGGATTTTGGCTCCATCCAGCCCCAAATGGTGTTCTGATTTTATTTTTGTAAATATGGTCACCCTAATGCAGTCGTCTCCAACCTTTCTAAGCATGAGATCCCTTTTAGAATTTAAGTGCGATCCAAGATCTACCTCAAACCCAAATACCCTTGTCCACCTCCTTTGTGCCCCCTCTCCAAGGCCCTGCCCCTGCTCACTCCATCCATCCATCCATCCTCCCTCCCCCATCCTTCCTCACTTTCACCAGGTTGGGGCAGAAGGTTGGGGTGAAGGCTCTGGTCTTGGATTAAGGAATTAAGAGTGTGAGAGGGGCTCTGGTCTGAGCCTGGGGCATCAAGTTGAGGTGCAGGATGAGGTTCAGGGTACAGGCTCTGTAAGCGAGTTTGGGTTCAGCGGGCTCAGGGCTAGTGCTTGGAGTGTAGGAGGGGGTTCATGACTAGGGCAGGGGTTTGGAGCTGGCTCCAGCTGGGTACTGCTTACCTCAGGTAGCTTCTGGATGGTGGTGCAGTGGAGCTAAGGCAGGCTCTCCCCTGCCCTGGCCCTGCGCCACTCCCAAAAGCAGCCAGCAAACTCCCTCCATCCCAAGTCCTGTTGTGTCCCCTCCCCCCATCTGTTCTCTGGAAATAGAATAAAGGGTAGAAGGGGGGGCATCCTGATATCAGGGCCCCCTCTTCTCCCTTTCCTGTTCTGCCCAGCAAGCAGGAGACTCCAGGTGAGGGAGGGGGCAGCTCCAACGCAAAGGGCAGGAGATGCACAGTAGTTGGGGGGAAGAAGCAGCTGAAGAGTGGGTACTGTTATGCAAGATCAAGCTACAACATGAGCTCTGGGACCCTCCCACTCCTCAGGGTCCTGGATCCCAAATATTTGCACAGCAATCAAACGGCACCGTAGTCTGAGCCCTACAAGCCTGAGACAGCTGGAATAGGCCAGAAGCAGCTTTTTAATTTCAGACAGGACATACCCTGAGAAGTAGTCACTTGTTGTCATCCATCATTCTGAAGTTCTCTCTCATTCAGACTTTTGGACTCTCATATATTTTTAAATTACATCTTTTTTTTAAAAAAATCAATCACAGAACTATCCAGTAGTGCCTTACAGAAGTTCAAAAGCAATTGACATAACAGGAATAAAGTTGTCTTCTCAGTACAAATTACTTGGTTTCCATCGCTCTGATTTAATCCCAACTATATACATTTGACTACTTACACATTGAAAATTGTGTTCCTATAGCAAAAAGCATTACAGATGTGAGAGATGGAAAGATTTATTCTACTAGCTAAATGTGCTTTGAATTTGTTTAAAAAAAATAAATCGATATTTCCCATACTATAATCATATGTAATGGTCTGCCTTTTCATAGAAATACATACTAATGGCACACTGCATGAGGAAAATCCTTGTGAGCGGCTATAAATTTGGACCAGTATTCATGTTCTATATCCTCAAACTGAAACAGTCACTTAAACCATATAAGTTATTTTACAGTGTAGTCCATTACAGTACATACAAGCCAAACCATCCGCTTCACTTACCATTAGATACAGCTGTTTGTTTCAACAAAGTCTACTGCTTGAATGTCATGCTCTTTACATAGCTTTTCTCCTTTTGTACTACAGCAGTAGTCTCCAACCTTTTTATGCCCAAGATAACTTTTTAAATGTCAGGGAAACACAGGATCTATTCCACCCCTGCTCACTCCATTCCCCCGCTCCCCATCACTTGCTCTCCCCCATCCTCACTCACTTTCACTGGGCTGAACAGGGGGTGCAGGCTCTGGGCCAGGACCAACAGATTTGGGAGCAGGAATGCGTGAGAGGTGCAAGCTCTGGAAAGGAATTTGGGTGCAGGAGAGGGCTCCTGGCTGGGACAGAGTGTTGGGGTATAGAAGGTGGCACAGGGTACTGTCTCTGGGAGAGGGCTCCATGCTCTGGCAAAGTGTTGGGATCAGGTGGGGATGTGGGTGCTGAGCAAGACCCAAGGCCAAGGAATGCGCCCCCCCACCAAAATGCTTGTGGGAAGCAGGGCTTTGCCCAGTCATTGCTCCCTAGCATGCAGGATGGCTTCCTCTCAGGCTGAAGACCCAAGGGAAATGTCTGTATGGGTGGGCATGCCATTGGCTTGGTGGAATTTGCTTGATCACAAGCCCTGTAATGGGGTGGTCTGGGCTGTTGCCTAACTCCATCTGTGCTCCTAGCCGAGGCAGCACCTTCTCCTCAATGCTCTCAGGCAGCAGCCCCAACTTCTCCTGGCAGCTGGTTAGTCAATTGGTTATAATCCCCGGCTCCTCTCTCATCCTGGATCTCTCTGCTGAATGCAAAGAGACACTCTATGCAAGCAGCCTCGCTTCTCTTCCTGAGGCTGTGGGGGCTATACTCACAAAATACCTTCTTGCTGGCCAGATCCACCACTTGCCACAGCAGCTGGACCAAATCTCTCTCATCAGATACCCATTTAGCCCCCCAACCATCAGCAGTCTTCCCAAACAAGATCACAGTGTAGTCAGAAGGAGAGGAGGCAGTGGCCAGGGATGGTAGCATCAGGAGGCGGCTAATCAACGGTGGGGACAGCAAAGGGTCGGAGGAATCAACAGCAAAAGGGTAAAAGGGCAGGGTGAAGACAGCAGTAGCAGGAATGATGAAAATGAGGGGTCCCAAGAGAAGGGGGGAGGATAGGAGTAGCAAAAACTGAGGGATAAGTGGATGAGAGGCAGCCGGACACAGAGGGCCAAGAGTATGGGGAAGGGGCAGTAGTAACCCAAAGGTAAGGGGGCAGGAGAAGGTGCTTCTAGCAAATGATGAAGTTGTCTATGACAGTAGTTCCCAACCTTTTTTTATACCACAGACAGGCAAACTCATTCAAAAACTTTTGGCAGACCAGCACTGAAATATTTGCATATTCATTATGGTAATTTAAAGCAATCACATGTTGTTTTACACTGAATATGTATGCACACAATACAGGTCATTGTATGGATGGGAAGATCAAAATAATACATTGTGAAACAGATGGCATGCTTTGCAGAATAGTTCTGGTTTTCACTTATTTTTGGAGAGAGGCAAAAGGGTACAGCAGATAGGGCAGGAGAAGGGGGGTGGTGGCCAAGAGGAAGAAGGAGGGAAAGAAAAGGAAGAGGGAGACTAAGCCAGGGAGAGGCTGAGATGTAAGCAGTGAGGTGCTGACTCCAGCTCAGAGAGCTTCTCCTGTCTTGCCTCTTCACTCCACTCAACCTGCCTTGGCAGTGGCGGCCCCTGTTCAACCCCGGCCGCCCCGCAAAGGAGTCCTGGAGCCAGCTCCCAGGGCTCAACATAGCCAGGCGGCCCTGCTCTGCCATGCGACCCAGCTGCCCCCAGAGCAGCCCTGCTCCACCATGTGGCACAGCCACCCCTGGAGCAGCCCTGTTTCACCACATGGCCCAGCCGCCCCAGAGCAGCCCTACTCCGCCACGCAGGCTGGCTGCCTTTGGAGCAGCCACCCACCACACAGTTCCGCCGGTCGGGCTATGTGGCTGCTGCCAGAGGTGGAACCAGGACCATGATGAGGCTGTTCATGGCTGGCTCCAGCCACAGCACATGGGGTAGCCCGCACTGCCACTCACCATGGGAGGAGAATTTTTAGAGGATGCAAAGGCGCACACTTTGGGAACTGTGTTCCCCAGTGGATGGGGCTCATTAGCAGCTGGAGACGTGGCCTGATAGAGTGCCATGGCCCACCACCAATCCATGGAATGGTGGTTGGGAACGACTGGTCTATGAAATCAGTGTGTCTTCCAATCCCTGAATAAGCTCAGATGAGACCTGGTTATCTAGCCCCTCACTTACTCTGCATGGTCATTGCAATGGCCCTTCAACCTACTGGAGAAATGTGAACAGCTTTGACACCACTTTGTGATCACAGTGCTGTTCTCTCCTAGAGCTCCATAAAAGGAGAAGGGAGGGGTTTCCTAGTTTGTCATGCTGGGGGAGGTTCAGAGTACATTGTGGCTGTTGTCTATCCACACCACTCCACGAGGAAAAAAAAAAAAAACAGCTGAAGCTCTGCTTGGGGAGAGGGTGGGGAGAAGGGGAGAGGGAGAAGTTTGATGGAGGGTAGGGTCAGCAAAGGGAAGGTAGATTACTGTGAATGGGAGATGGGGAGCCAGGCTCCTAGAGAAGAGGAAGGAGAGCAGGCAAAGTGAGTGCTGGGAATGAAAGGAAAGCAGGAATCATATGGAACAGAGGAATAGGAACGTGGCTGGGAGTGGGAGGCAAATGTGCAGTTTGATTACATAGCTTATTTTGCTGAGGATATGCTGATAAAAAGTCTGGTTGTGGTGGCCTCATATATAGCTCATCATGGTACAGGTTGAAGATCTCTAATTCAGCACCCTCAGAACCTGTACCTGCGCTGAACCAAAGAATTTGCAGAACCATAGGAGATCAATATGGGCTAGCAGCACTACCAACACTTCCACTGCTTTTTGGGTTCATCGAAGACATATAGGGGTAAATTAGAGCCAAATAACAGCACAGAACACCAAGAACAGGACTGATGGCTGTAACAAACTTTATGGGACCTGACTACACCCATGGTAGGTGGACATCCAACTAACTAAAAACATGCTGAACCCATGGATGTTGCCAGACCAGAGTGTCAGACTAGAGACGTTCAACTTGTACAAACACATGCATGTAGCTGTCTACGTAATAACCATTCCCAACCTACACTCTCCTTGCTGAACACCTGCAGAAGTGAGTGGATTTTCCTCTCACCACCCTCCTGTCCCTTTAAGCACCTTTCAAAGAAAAGACAACAATCCCTGCTGAGAAAGCATCAAGCAAATCAGCCTGGGGCTACTGCAGCCTGTATTCCTGAGTTCAGCGGTCCCTTTGTTAAAGCTGTGTCTGCTACTGAAAAACAAAGGGGGAAAGGAGAGATGTGGGACTGAAGAGATCAACTGACAGAGCCTCAATGGTCTACAAGTCAATCATGAGTGACTGGCTGGAACCACTGGGTAAAGCAGGTGCACAGCTCCAGGCAATGAGTATATACAAACTAGATTATCCGATGCTACGATATTAATTGGGAATGCTGAGGATTAGGACAGCAAATAGAACATTAGGCTCCTCACCAATAATAAAAGGCATTTCCTAAAATTACTGGGGAGGAGAAATTTAAGCTTAAATGAAAACTTCTTGCCAAAGGCAATATAAATATGTTTTTTGTTGTTATTAAAAATATTAACATTTAAAAGGAAATGTAATTTGATCAGATTAGTCATCAGAACACCAGTAGTTAAAATGTATTTGTAAAATATTTGCTATTTATAGCTGTGTGAAATTCTGAGTTGCATTTTAAAGTTGAGAATGTCCATAATTTGATCAATTTGCCACATTAAAAGTGTGGTATCTTTAAAAGAAAATTTACAGCATTTGCTATTTGAGTTATTTGACAAATCAAAGTACAATGTTAATGGATTTGTGAACCAATCGATCCTATTTGGGGATTTGTCTCATCGCTACTTATTCCCTTACTCAGAAGAGTTTGTTAAAGGACTTCTTCCATTAGTCCACTGGTAGCCTGATGTGCTATCACACACACAAGCAAAGCCATAAGGCAGTGGCTCCCAACATGGTGCCTACAGGCGCCAGGGGCATTTCTGTGCACCTGCCAAGTGCTTGGGGCTGGCCCCGCCCCAGGCATGTGGTTCATGCGCGGTGCTGGCCCCAAGCACGCTACACATACGCGGCACCAGCCCCGGGTGCATGGGGAGCACCGGCCCAGGGCGCATGGCTATGGGAGGCTCTAGCCCCGGGCATGCGGCAAATTGGCCTCCCTGCGCCCGGGTGCGCAGCTATGGGGGATGCAGGCTCTGGGTGCGCGGCTATGGGGGGCGCCGGCCCCAGGCTTGCAGCGAATGGGCGGCCCCGCACATGGCCACATGGCGCATGGGGTTGCTGGCCCTAAGCACATGGCTCATGGGGGTGTGGCGTAAGTTTGGCCCCACCCCCGGGTACGTGAGTGTCCCCACAGCCTGGCGCCCGGCAGCTCCAAATGGTTGGGGACCACTGCCATAAGGCATCTCTGAAACTGATGCAACTTGATCTGCAGCCAATTTTAAAAGAAAAAGCAGCACACACAAAACCCCTTAATTTCTACTTCACTGCTCAATGCCATAGCTCTTCGACACAGAAAAACTCATACTTTGTAAATAAATTTGCAAAAATTTTAAGAAAAAAAATCACCTTTCAAAAGCTGATTCAGGTCCACAGCATCATGCAAAACCTTTTGATTATATTTGCGATCAAACTCAGCATCTAGTGAGAAAGATACAGATGTAAGACGAGGTCTCAATTTTCCAGCCTGTCTTTATAATTTTGTATTGTACCTAAATTCCTCAAAATTACCATATAATTCTTGGCTCACGTTTTCCTGTCTTTTTACTTTCAGTTTCTTATCATTTGATGCTGCAAGTTCAAAAGACTGGATGGGACTGATGTCTGGTGTTGACAGAGGTGTTACATCAGTCACTGTATCTTCAGACTCCTCTGCATATTCACCAAGTTTTGGTTTTACTTCCACCGACTTTATTCCTGGCCTGAATTTTTGTCTTGGAGACAGAAGACCCAAGCTGCATATACTTCTCTTTGAGGAAGAGTGTGATGAATCTGATATGCAGCTATCAGAATCCATATCTGAACCATCTGTTTCTGAACTTGAAGAGGAGGAAGATGAGGAAGATGAGCTAATATTGGTATACTTTTTGTTAACTCTCTTTATGCCACTGGCCTGCTTAGCTGATTTAGGTCTAACTCTTTGTTTTTTGCCATCATCACTACTGTCTTCTTCATCTGTATAATAATCTTCCTCACCTTCTCTAACTATTTTGGGGATCCCAGCTGGAATGTTTACATGTATTCTTCTATTTAACACAGGATTTCTACCAGAGGTACTTGCATTCTCTGAACTTAAAAAAACTGATTGAGACGAAGCAGTTCCACTATGGTCAGTACCACTATTTATGGAATTTTCCTTCAGTGACTCTCTCTTTTTCTCCTCACTTTCCTCCTCAGCATTCTGTTCCTTTCTCAGTTTTGTTTCTGTTTCATAGTCTGATTGATCTATGTGTATGCCTCCTTTTTCTGTGGGTTCACTACATTCTTCACCATCAGCTGCAACAGGATTTTCTTCTTTCTTCGGCTGTTCCTCAAAATCACTGTCAAAGAAAGAGTGGTCCACTTCACCCTCTGACACATCTTCATATTGGTCCATTTCAAAATTTATTGTAAAAATTCCAACTCCTGGGAAGTTCCTGAATTCCTCCTTTTCCTGTGAAAAGGAAGGAGGAGATAATCTGGCTTGTAAGAGCAGGACTTAATAAAGCTATAATGTGATGCATGGTGAACTATAAATTAGAGCTGTCAAATGATTAATCGAATTGTACAGTCATATAATTAATACTGTTTATATATTTGTGGGTGTTTTTTACATTTTCAAATTACGGATATAAAAGTAAACTGTTTAAATGGTTAATCAATAAGTCTGGGCTTATAGGTTACAGTTAACAGTTACATGCAGGCTCCCACTGCACTCCCAGGAAGCCAGCTGCCGCCACACACTGCTGGCTGTGTACCAGAGTCAACAGTGTGGGGTAGCAACTGGCTCACTGGGAGTGGAGATGGGAGTGGTCTTAAAAGCCAGCTCCTAGAAGCATGCACTGGCTCCTGGGAGCTGCCCCTGAGCTGCTGTTTCTGATGTAAAGGCAGCAATGCCAGGTGAAAGCTAGCTCCCAGGAAGCAGGGCTACTGGCAGGAATGGGTGAGTGCCAGGAACCAGCTTAAATGTCACCTCCTGGCACATACCAGCTCCCAGCTACTGTCCCCATGCTGCTGCCACTGACACAGAGGCAGCAGCACAGGGTGGCAATCAGCTCCCTGCGAGCGAGACTGCAGGTGTAACTGCCACTGGGCAGATTTGAACCTGGGACCTCTGAAGTGGAGTATAGGAATCTCTACCCTCTGAGCTAAAAGCCAGCTGGCTCCCAGCCCATGCTGTAGAAGTCTCTTGATCTTAACTGTTACTGTGATCTAGGTACCACTTGCACTGCTCAGTACAGTAATCACTCATTTAACAAGTGCCCGCTTTACACGTTTTTGCAATAGCACGATTTTTTTTAGGGAACTTTTTTGAACAACAAGACCATTCCCTGAAATAACACGAAAATAATCAAGTGGCGGACTACTTCTTGTGGCAGTATAAAGTTGGTGAAACCAGTGGTAATGTGTATAATGTTAAAAGAGTAATTACTGTAACCACACTAGGTACGTGGGTTACACAGGCAGGAGCCAGTGCACACTGAGAGCTAGCTTAAAAGCTGGCTCCCGGTGCATAATACTGGCACTGCTGCCTCTGTAACAGAGGCAGCAGTGCATGGTGGCAGACAGCTCCCCGGTACTGAGGCAGGAGTCTGCATGTAACTGTTAACAGTAACCAATATGCACAGGCTTATCAGTTAACCATTTAGACTGTTACACTCCCCATATTTGCAAGTTTTCTAATGTCTGTAAGATGAGAACTCTGTTCTTTGAGACTTTAAGAGGTGTGTGAAAGCACATATGTGAAGAAAGGAAAGGAAATGGTAAAAACATAGTTCTGGATGCTGGGGCAAGCAGCAGCATGGGGGAAACAGCTTAGAAAAGAGGAGACTAAGGGGGTGTGTGATAGAGGTCTACAAAATCATGATGGGTATGAAGAAAATGAATAAGGAAATTATTTACTTCTTCCCATAACATAAGAACTAGGGGGTCACTAAATGAAATTAATAGATAGCAGGTTTAAAACAAACAAGGTTTAAAACATTTCTTCACGCGGTATACAGTCAACCTGTAAAACTCCTTGCCAGAGGATGTTGTGAAGACCAGGACTTCAACAGGGTTCAAAAAAGAACTAGATACATTTATGGAGAATAGGTCCATCAATACTTGTTAGCCAGGATGGGTAGGAATTGTGCCCTTGCTGTTTGCCAGAGACTGGGAACAGGTGACAGGGGAGCGATAATTTGACAATTACCTGTTCTGTTTACTTCCTCTGGGGCATCTGGCATTGGCCACTGTTGGAAGACAGGATACTGGGCTTCATGGACCTTTGGTTTAACCCAGTATGGCTGTTCTTATCATTCCAACAGCTGACTCTAACTAACTTAAATTTCCTAGTCTCCACTCTGAAGCCAAGATCTAGCATGTAAACACTGGAAGTATTTTCTACCTGTAATGACCATTTTAGTCTCTTTCAACTTATAAACAGAATGTTTAATTTCATTTTTGGTGGAAAATGCCCTTTCACCATTGACAACTCTCTGGAGTTACTAATTAGCATTAAGACTTTTCTGCAGGAAAAGGGATTAGATTCTTATGAAAGCATAAGCTTGCACCAGTTTATTACATGCAGTGCTTTTTTTGGTCAAAAAAGGGGGGGTGCTAGAACTCCAGGGGAAAAGTTTTTGAGGGGGGGGAAAAAAAAGCCAGGGTGGAACATTTGCATACAGAGGTGCCGGTACACTCCGTTCTTTCCAGGTAAGCGCTGACTGGAGGTGCCGGTACTGTGTCTGGAGTTAGTACCATCACAAAAAAAAGCACTAATTACATGTATCATGGAATAGCAGAGACAGAAAATAAATTGCCAAAACATGTGCTGTTTTTTCTCTTCGTAGCAAACTACTTCCCTGGTTGAAGAGTATGCTGTCGTGGATAGTTACACATACATTTGGAACTTTTTAATAGATCTTTCTATTCATCGCTGTCCAAATAAGAACTCTGTGTGTTTCATGCGAGTGAATACATTATATTCTTTTAAAAATAAATGTAACAAATATAGGTGCATTTATCTGAATGTGTGATTGCACCAAATCTTCATATTTACTCTCTGATTTCGATGTAATCATCATACTTATGCAGTTGATGTTGTGCTGTGGATTGACTGAGACAAAGGACTAACAGTACTGTGATTAGCCCTTTACATGTTACCATAAAACAGTTTTGCTGAAACTGGTTTAACAGAAGATGAAAACTTCTAGGAAGGCTTATCTACTATTATGCAATGTGCCTCAAAAGAGTTAGTGTGTGGGTACAAACCATATTAACTATGTTTAAATCATAATTGCTTCCTTAACTTGCTTGCCCAACAGTGCACATCTAAGACCACAGTTTGCATTTTTATTCTTTATTTTGTTTGTGCAAAAAGAGTATACACACACTTCTATAATGTATACAAAGTTTAAGCAAGCCACTACTCAATCAATGTACAGATCCCACACAAAACAGAAGAGCAGTTAGTGGACATACCAACTTGTATTACTACACGCAACTTTTTGGAACTGATAAGAGCAAAGAAGATAGAATTATGTAAAAGAGAGGGTTAGAATTAATTCTGAAAGTCACAGGAAGACTCTTGAGAAACACTGGCCAAATGTATTATATTTTTGAGAGAGTATAACTCGCCAAGAGTAAGTTATTCATCAGTATTATACTACAACTATGTTCTAGTTTTCTGAGTTAATATTTAGACCCAATGACCAAACTCCATTTAATATAAGCAGTTTCCAACATATTTCACTAAGCTCTATCAAAATGTCATTCTTCTGTATGGATTTCCTGTCTCATTTTTCTAGCTCAATTAATTCAGCAATTCTGCAATCCAGCAGTTAACACAAAACAATGCAGTATCAGATAAGTAATCTTGTTATGGACATTAAATTGAGGCACCATTCAAGGATTCAGATAATTAGATATTATTTAAAGGAAAAGCTTTGACTTCCATTCAAAATCGAATAACTTGCTGAAAACACAGATGGGGAGGGCGAAGCAGATGGTTAATATGGATATTTAATTGATGTGTGATTTATTTCATGTTTTCCATGCAAGCAGAAGATCTGCAAATATAGCTCTACCTCCACACTAAGCTGACACCAGGCAGGGACTCCAGTAACAAACCAGTAAAATCTTTGTGGAGGATGCAGGGGAAAGCAACCTCATTAAAATGTAATACAATTTCAATCTCTCATTTTCCAAGGCCTGGTAAATTACACGGTGCCTTTGCCTATAGATGCCTGTATCCATCTTGTTAGTCTTTAAAGTGCTACATAGTCCTGTTTTTTCCTGTAGAGTTACCGCGCATGGGGCGGTGCTGAGGAGAGCGCAGCCGGCAGTCTCCCCTGGCCGGACATGCACACCCGGAGGAAGAGGCTGTGGCGAGGGAGGCAGAGCACATCGACGCGCGGGCGTCGGAACTGGGGGAGGTGGGTGTGTGGGGAGGCGGAGGTGAAGGCTCTAGCTGCGGCCATCGGGGAGGATGCGGGAGCGGGGCACAAGCGGAGGCGTCCCCGTCCCACGGGCCCCTTCCCGGGCAGCGGCAGCCGCCGAGCCCCCATCCTCGTTAGCAGGGGGCCGAGTTCCCGCCCGGCGGCGGCTCCCCCGTTGTGGGGACCCAGCAGGAGCCGCTCGCAGCGCCGGGGCCCGGCAGCCTCCTCCCCCGCCGGGCGGATACTCACGGAGGCCTGCGCGCTGCGGTCCTCGCTCTCGGCTCCCAGCCCCGCGCCTCTCGCCCGCTCCCCTGCAACAAGCGCGGCCCCTGCGTCGCCGGGGAGAGGGGGCGGAGCTGCCGCTGTGTGGGCGGCCTCGAGCCCCCTGGCGGCCACCCCCGGCAGCGGGAGAGCTGGGGCGGGGCAGCTCCGCCCTTGGCAACGGGCCCTACCGACGCGCAGCAACTCCGGGCCGGGCAGGCCAGCTGGGGGCGGGAGGCGGGAGCTGGCCGCGGGGGGCTCGCGGCGATTGATTGGCCCGGTGTAATTAGCGCGCGGCCGCCCTGCAGCGCGCGGCGCGGGAGTAGAGGGACAATGCGGCCTGGCCAGCAGGTCAGCGCGGCTCCCCGGGAAGGGAATCGCAGGCTTTGTATGCTAGTGTGCTTGGCCTTTGTCTTTCTAGGCAAATACACGTGGAGGGGGCTGCTAGCGCGGGCTTTGGGCAAGGCTGCTGACTCTGACTCTTCCCTTCCTCAGAACCTGGTTTTGGCTGCTCATCATAACTTTGCAAAAGTGTAACTGTCTTGGCCAGAATGCTTTATGCCCACTTGTACCCCTGCCATAAGCTGAAATTTGGAGGTTTGGGAGGATAATTCAGACACAACATTTCATCTCTTTCACAACACAAGGCTGAGGAAAAGGGTGATTGATATTTTGCCCATATTAAAAACATGCTGGGGGCCTTTGAGCTGTGGAGCAGGAACTTAATATTTGGCAGGGCGGTGGTGGTTGCACCAAAGACATGTCTTTTGCCATTCCTTGAAATCTGTCCAAATTTAGCCCCATTATAAGCACTTGAAAGATCACAGTTCATAGGTGCTCAGTGGGAAATGTCTTGGCAGTTAAATTCCTCTGAAGAGTCAACATGCACTGTATTCTCCCTCTTCAAGGTCAACTGGACTTTTCCTGCACATTGCAATCTGGACTGCTGTAGATTGGATTAGGTTCAGTCAGGATCCACACACTAAAATTGAGAGCCAGGAGTCTCTCTCTTTTGTCCTCAGTTGCCTCACCTGCTGGCTCAGCCCCTCTAGATGAGGAAGCAGCCTGGACCAGTTGGGAGGAAGGTGGGGAGGGAAATGGGCAAAGAGCTGGGGAGAGATGAACTAGAGGCTGGTAGTATTTGTACTACTGGGACAGATAAGTCTAGGCCTTCCCATAACTGAAGGCCTGCTCCTTCAATTAATTGAGGGGGAAGAATCACTAAGGCCAGACCACAAATGTTTTCTGAGACAACAAGGAAGAACAGAAGCAGTAGTGAGGCCAAAGCTAAAGAATCAGGGATCTAGAGGGGGACCCCAAGCAGAGAATCCCTGATATTGTTCATCATTTCTCAGAGGCATTTACAGAGTCTGGACAATGCTCAGAGGAAATCTGCCTAGAGGATTGGAAACAGGCCCCAAAGCCATAGAGCAACCCCCCCATCCACCTTCTTCCTTTTGGCATGACAGATCTCGGCTAATGAAGAAGTACTGCAATGTTTGTGCTAAAGCCTTTGTGCCACAAAAGGAATAGGTGTCAAGGGAATTTGTGAACTGTTTGAGGCACATGCCAAAGATGATGGCGCCATGCAGGAGTCGCCAACTAATATCTTTACCAAGTGTGGATACCGAATGGAGTACAGACTGACCTATCAGTCATCTATTACCTCCTTAGGTGGCAATAGATCCTGCCACTTGGTGTCAGGATGGGCCATAAGGTCAAGGAAGTTGATGGTAAGACGCACAAGCACATACCAATGTTTTCTGGGTGTGGTTCAGAGGCAGACAGGCTGGATATTGTATAGCTGGCTTAGGTGGCATGTTACAGTCAACTAGGAGGCTCGCAGGGCAGGAGCCATATGCTGAATTCTGGTTGGTGGGGATGAGAGGTGGGCCAGGAGCACTCTCCTTGCAGGATCAACTTGAAAAAAGCGACAGAAGCAGGAGACAAGGCTGCCTTACCTCCTGGAGCTCATAACAAGGAATGCGTATGGCGGACAACACCATGCTCTGGCTTAGCACCTTGCTTGGTATCCACCCACTTCTTCTAATCGTGCTCCTGGAGAATTCAGAGTATGGTGGTAACATCTGCAAATCCAAGCAGGAATCCACCATCAAGACACAGAAATGGGGTTTGTATTTTAAGGGGTTCTGTCTGGAGGTTCCCCCCTTTGGTGACTGCTATGGACTTAGTTGCTTAAATCAGCTTTCAAATCCTGAGGAGGTCCTTGTAAAAGACTGGCAGCTCAGAGAGGTCTTGGGGAAAGACTTTTCAGGTGGAGTAAATTTGCTGATGGTCATTATCTAAATCATTGACGAAGCTATTGAAAAGAACCAGACCCTGAACCAATGCTTCTGGGGTCTCACCTGATATGCCCTTCAAGCTTGACTGTAAACCACTGACAACTACTCTCTGAGGGTGTGCTTAGACTACAGGTTTTTTTTAAAAAAAGTAGCCTTTTTTCGAAAAAACTTCCCCTGCATCTACACTGCTGCCGTGTTCTTTCGAAAGTAAATCAAAAGAACGCAGCAGTTTTTTCGACCACAGAAAACCTTGTTTTACGAGGAAGAACACCTTTTTTCGAAAGTGCTCTTTTGAAAAAAGGTGCTATGTAATGCAAACTGTGCTTTTCCAAAAGAGAGCATCCAGACTACCTGGGTGCTGTCTTTCGAAAAAGCGACTTGCTTTTTCGAAAGTACTGGTTGCAGTCTAGAGGCTTTTTTTCAAAAGAGGGTTTTTCGAAAGAGTCTTTTGAAAAAGCCTCTTTCAAAAGAGGCTTGCAGTCTAGACATAGCCACAGAGTGGGATTCCAACCAGTTATACATCTAAATGCTACTGCAAGATGGATTGCATTTCTCTGATTTGTTTATGAAAAGGTCATGCGAATATCTTGTCTCAGCATGCAAGAAAAATGCAAGAAAGGGTAAAGACCTCAGAGAAAAGGAAAGTGCTTTAAATCAGACTTTCCAGGCTACATACCCATTCCAGAAGTCTGATTTCTCTTGCATATGCCAAGTTTTACCTCACTTAAAAACTACTTGCTTGCAAAATGTGACAAAAAAACAAGTGTGGCAGCACACTATTACTGAAAAATACCTCACTTTCTTATTTTTATTGTATATTATAAAATAAATCAATCAGTACAATAAATAAACATTTGAATTTACCGTTCGGTATATAGTATGCACAGCCCTATAAACAAGTCATTGTCTGTTTTTGTATTGACTTTGCTAGAGTTTTCATTATAGCCTATTGCAAATATCTAGATGAATTGATGTATCCCTGGATGATGTCTGCATATCCACAGGGTTATGCCTACCTCTGGATGAGAAACACTACTTTAAATCCTAAAGAAAGCAGTAAGAAGACAAATGACAACTAAAAGAAGGAAGTGAAGATATATTCTGGATGATGTCACACACTGGTGAGATTATAGATACTTGCCATAGCGACTACAAATTATGGATAATGCTATGTTGTTTTAAAGAAAGACCTTCAGGCTATTAGATAAATTGGAACTGAGAATGGTGAAATTTAATGATAGTGAGTGTTGTCAATCAGTTGGGATCTTCCCAATGGGTTCCTGACAGGTCCTCTTCTCTGTTGATGATATATTTTCAGCTGTGTGCACGCATGTGCTCTCCTGTCTAACGCATTAACTATGTTCAATTAGTCTACATGACAGACTCCAAGAGAGTTCCCAGAAACCACAAATCAGATAAGGATCCAAAGCACCTGACTAGGTTTATTGCCAAGCGAGATACAATAATAGTTGTCAGCGAACAGACTCACCGCTGTGCTGTTATACATATGTAAGCCATGACAATGGACTAACACCCAAATAAATGCTTTGGATTTTAGCAACACCCCCATGGTCAGTCAATGAGTACCCTTTGGGAGGCACTTTTATGCACAGGTACAAACAAGTTACAAACATCACTCCTGACATACCAAGTTGCCACCTTCTGTTAGCTAGGGGTTTCCATTACTGTCCATCATGCTATCAACTCAGACCCAGTCCTGAACCTGGGTTGGTATGTATGTTTTTTGTGGGATGTGTGTATGGTATCAAGAAGTTTCTTAACAAGGTGTTCTGTTATGACCTCGCTGGAATGTGCTTACTGCCTCTGCCTAATAGCTCTTAGGTATGAGTATTTCTGTAATATCAGCCCCGTTCTTGCCAGTTTCTGTAAGCAGTGCCTGCATCTTGCTCACAGCTTAACTTTGTTTTATTTTAGTGAAGTCTTGACCATTGATGTCTAGGCTTGAGGCTTGTGATACGTGGGCTTATGTTTCAGGCCCTCATCTTACTACAATGAGATTTTTAAAAGATTTCATTTTTGTAATGTGCAATTATATTAGACCTGGATCTGCAGGCACTTCTTTGTGTATTTAGCTTTACTAGTGTGAATAGTCCCATGTGTCTGCTCACATTAGCAGAGTTGAGCAAGTGCATGTTTGTAAAGTCAGGGTTTAGATTATAAAACCTTTAGGGCAGGGATTGCCTTTTACTCTTGGCATAACTTTTTAAAAAACATTATTAGTCATATATTTATGTTTTGTTTTATAACTTTGGTTATTAAGGGTCTGACAATAAGGAGGCTATGTATTTTGTATTATAATCCTATTTTAGTATAGTGCCCAAAGTGCGCTTGGTGCTTCAGTTCCTGCCCTGAGGACCAAGCTAGATTCCTGTGTTTTCCATGGCTGAGGCTCTGTGTTCTCCTGCTCACAACTCCATTTGCAGAGTGGGGTGTTAAGGGCCAACTGTACAAATGTAAATCTGCAGTAACTCTACTGATTTATACTGGTGTAAATGAGCTCAAAAGAGATCAAAATAGAAAGAATATAGACTGGAAGCCTGGAATATTTTTCTTTTTGGTTCGATTTTACTCATGTAGTTACTGGCCTGAAAAAATATTTCCATTGCAAAGTGTTACATAAACGCCCCAAGGAAACATGCATAGTACAATCCATCTCCACCACAAGGAGAATGCCTTATAAGCATTCCCCAGGGGACAAGGCTTACTGTCTGGGCGGGCAGTCGGCGAGGCCTTACCGTGTGGAAGGGAAGGGGTGACAGACCCGCTCGGAGCGTAGCTGCTTATCCTTGCCCGGCGTAGAGCACATGGCCCCTCTCCCGGTAGCTGTCACTCAGATGCCTCTGCCTCCTCCCCCTGCTGGACACGCGCGAGCACGGCGCGGCCTCCTAGCTCTCACCGAGCGCCCGGGCCCCCAGCGGGGAGGAGCGGAGCAGCAGCTGCTGCGGGAGTCGGCGGGGAGGTTTGGCGAGGAAGTGGCCTGCCCCGCGCTCCTCCTCTGCTGCCGGGCATGAGCTCCGGCTCCCTCTCCTGCTTGCGCGGTGCCAGCAGCCACGGGGCTCGGGGAGAGGCGGCCTTCCGAGGGAGCTGCTGGGGCAGGAGATGCGCTTATTCGCAGCGGCGCCAGGAGCAGCATGTTCCCCGATGCCGACAGCGCTAGCAGCAGCAGCAGCGGGCAGCCCGAGGCGGCAGGCGCCGCAGTCTCCGGCGCCCAGGGAGCGCACAGCCCCGGCGGGCAGTCCTGCCACAACAGCGCCCCGGCGGCAGCCGCCGTCACCGGCGGGGAGGAGGAGGCGGACGAGGAGGAAGAGGAGGAAGATCCCGGCTCGTCCCGCCTGATGCTGGCGGCCGGGCTGGGGCTGCTGGCGGTGTCCGTATTCCACTTGGGGCGGGCGGAGGCGGGCGACGGGGGAGCGCCGTGCCTGGCCCTGCTGCTGCTGCGCCTCGCCCTCTACCTGGGCTGCGCGGCGGCCGCCTTTCTGCTGGGCACCTTGCTCGCTTTGAGCGGCCCGAGCCGCGGCCGCCTCCGGGCCCCGCCGGACTTCCCCGCCGCCTGGAGCCGCGGGCCGAGGGGGGACGCTCCGCTCTTGCAGGCAGCCGCGGTAAGTGACGCCCCCCCCCCCCCCGTCTCTTCTCGCTGTTCCCCGCCCCCTACCAATCTCGGTCATGCCCCGGCCACAAACTCTGGGCCCGGCAGCACAGAGGCAAATCCCGGGTACATTTCGAGCCCTCTCCTGTGTGGGATTAAATCCCTCTTCGCCCTCAAACCGCAACAACTACAGAGGGGTTGAGATTCTGCTCCTCCCTCCCAGGGTAGACAGACCAAGGGCTGTGTGCTTGAAACCCCACGGGGGCGGGGCTGCTGTGGAGTTTGCCGGGCGTTCATCTCACGCTTGGTCTCTGACAGATGCAAATGCTCTTGCATTGACGGCGCTGCTGTAGTTTTAAGTGTAGCTGAGTGCAGCCTTGTCAGGGGCTTGCTCCCGATCATACAGACTTGTCGCCGGTAAACACTGTATAATGACAACGTTTTCCTGCAACAGTAGAAAACAATGTTTATTCAGGTCAGTTGCCCACTACTTAACTGGCACAAGTTATGCAAGTTGCTTAAAGGGATTTTAAATCGAGAATGCCTTTAGGTAGCCACCCAGATTCCTGCCACAAATTTGTGGCAGTGTATTAAAAATCTGGTGCATCTCTCAGTTTCCTTCCCATTCCTTTACCTTAAAAAATACTAGTTTTGGTGAGTGTGTCTGTGTGGAGGGAAGTAAGATCCAAAATATTCATGTTAGTTCGATGCAAATGTAGCTGTAGGGTGTGCCAGAGATGTGTCCTTGAGTAAACTTTATCATAATGCCTCCTTGAAGTTTTACATACCTGCAAGATGAGCTTGGGAAAGACATGTAGCTTTATATTATGTTTATGTTCCTGCCCCATATTAATATCCCTAAATATAATTAATTTTCCCTCCTGAGCTCCAAACATTTGTGTAGAGGCATTCTTCTGCATCGGTAGACTAGGTACTTGTATACTTATTGAAAAATGTTAGTCAAAAGCAACTTATTTTAATCTGCTTTTGTCCCCAAATAAAAATATATGGGGACTGAGAGAACTATTGCTTGACACGAGAAATTGTTTTCACTCCAGTATTGCATACAGATATAAAAGATGAGTAGCATCTAACATCACAGGCAAGCTCAATATAGCTGTCAGGAGATACATGCTTGTGAACTGCAGATTTCCTTGAAAATATAGCATAAGTAAGTGAAATACCACAATAATAAATAATGCACTTTGATACAGAGTATTTAATTAATAAATCTCAAAGTTCTTTACAATGAAATATAAGCATTATTAGTCACATTTTGATATAAAACTAAGAGCTAATAGGATCCATTTAGTCATTCTTTAATTTTGGTGTTAACAGCAATTTGAAAGTGTTATTTCTGAATTCCCACAGTATTGTCTCATTCAGCTTTTGACAACATAGGCCTTCTTTGAAATTGAGAAAGCAGAAAGCCTGTTACAGTGTACTCACTGGTGTAGTTTGTCATTCTTAGACCTTTCCCATTAAACAAGATAAGAAAATTCTACAAAGTCTTTGGGGGAAGAACGTGTTTCTTCAACCTCTTAACCATCAGGAGTAGAAGTAGTAGTAAGGAGCCAGTTTGTGACCAGAAATAAATTAGTATGCCTATGTAGGAGAGCTGCACTATGCTTTCTTGTATAATAGAATAAAATAGTGTATTATGCGGTAGTAAAGGATGATTCAGCTGGATGCTTGTGACATAGTTAGACAAAACAGGCAAGGCGGGTAAAAGTGATATTGTATCTGATTAAAAAATGACTGTTGTGTTTAATATTAAGGGACTTTCACCGTGTTCAATGGTTTCTAGGAAGCAGATAGTATAATAGTGCCTACTTGTGCAGGGGATAGAGTATGCATTGCAAAACCATTGAGGAGGCACATATAAGTAGGTAGCAGTCACCTAACCTGTATCAAAAGTGCTGTCCTGTTGAATAGTATGGCTAATGGACTGAGACAATTCACGTTTTTCGGGGGATCAAGTGTTTATTAACACGATTAAGTGTATGCATATTTTTGGATAGTGAAGATATTTAAGTGTGAAATTGTGAAAACCCATCTGATGGCTGAGAGAAAAAGATGTGCCACGTCTTCGTAAAAATACTTTAGACACTATGGGCCAAATCTTCAGGGGACATAAGCAGCATGAAGTAAATGCAGCTGTACTAATTTTCCCGGTATAACTGGCTGGGCTTCTGAGTCCTCTTTTTTTGTTTATAAACAGTTTAACATTGTTAGTCTTTAAGGTGCCGCAGGACTCCCTTGTTTTTGCTGAAACAGACTAACATGGATATCCCTCTGAAAACATGTCACTCCAGTTTTTGTTTTTTGGTTCAAAACCATTCCAGATTACCTAGGTTTTTAAATTAAAACAAGTTGAGAGGGCATTGAAATAAACATACAGTGGATACTGCTTAACTAGAGAAGATTGAGATTTAAATAAAGACCCGAAGCTAATATTTTCACTCTGAACAACCCAGTACCTTTAATCCAGTGGGCAAGAACAAGAGCTGAAATATTTGGAGAAATATATACACATTTTCTCCCATTTCTTTCTCATTCCTGTCTACTGGTTTCATGTGTGGTACTACTGTCCCATCATACTTGTTTTGTACTGGCTCTCTATGGGATTTATCCTGTGGTAGTAATTTTTCAAATGATTTAAAATAATTTAAAAACCAAAAACCTCATAGTGTGGTAGCTGTGGCATAGTTACCTTAGTCCAGGGATAGCCCTTGCTCTTGGATCTGATGCCTGCTAAGATTAAATTACAATGTGTCTGATGTAGTCCAGTCAACTTGGTAGGTGCTACATGAAAATGTAGGCCACCCAGTAGATTTTGTTGCCAAATCTCTCATTCATCTTTCTTTTGTAATAATTCTTGAGATTTTATCACCTCTTCATATCATGCTTTCTATAATAAACTTCTGATCTTGCTCAACTGTTGTTTTCCCAGCTGTCCTGGATCCATCTATCATCATTTTTTCCTCTCATTAGCATCATTTTCAAGAGCTAATAATGGCACATTAAGTAGGGATATAAAATCCCATTTAATTAACCAGTTAAATCTTAAATTTAACAGGTTAACTGATTAAATGGGGGCAGGTAAAGGGGACTGTTCCAGCCTGCTGGGTTGGAGTGGCCCTCCTGTCTGCCCACCACCAGGCAGGCAGCAATAGTGGCTTGGGAGGGGGGAGAGAGAGTATGGGCCCTGGAGGGGGCTAGGGAGGTGGCCTGGGGTGTGAGAGAACACACCTCAGGCTCCAAGCCTTCTGCACCCCCCACCACAGACACATCCCCAAGGCTCTGCCCTGAAGGATAGGGCAGCAGGAGCTACTCCATTCCGGCTGTTCCAGCTGCTTGGAGCTGGAGCAGCCCTCCACCTGCAGCGGGCTGCAAACAAAGAGCTAATCCTGGGTAATGGTTAACCCGCTATGGGTAATGCTTACAGAGTAGCCGGTTAACCGTTACCTGTACACCCTTAGCATTAAGTACATGTGAAATCAGAGTTTCTCAGACTTTGACCCACCTTTCTTTTCCTCAATCAGAAAAAGGAATAATCTGGCTTTGTCTAGTTTTCTAGAGAGGATTATAGATGGATGCAGAAGGCTTTCAGGGGAAAATGAATGTAATTGGTGTGAGTTTTTTTTAGAAGAGCTCAAAGCAAGCATGTTAATTTTTCTGTCTTGCAGGGTGACTTAGAAAATGAGGAAATATTAAGTATTCAGTTATAAATATTTATTTGACTAGCAGACTTACCTAGTGTTGCCCAGGTCCTCCAGGGCAGTGTCTTGGGGATGTGTATGGAGGGGGTGCAGGAGGCTGGGAGCCTTGGGTGTGTTCTCTCTTTCCCAGGCCACCCCCCTAGCCTGCCGGGGGGGTTTTCTTTCTCTCCCCCCTCCCAGGCCACCCTCTACCTGCCGGGGACCTGTTTTTACTCTGCCATCCTCCCAGCCCACATGGGGCCTGTTCTCTCTCTTTCCCTCCCCCCACTCCCAGCGCTGCAGCCAAGGACTGGGAGGGGGTAAAGGGTTTGGAGCAGGAGGGCTACTTACTGGTCTGCTGGCAGGCAAGATGGCGGCACCTCAGCTCTGCTGGCCACTTCCCTTAGTGGCACAGTTGCCCCCAGTGGACTCTCTGCAGGATAGCTGTCCCCTATAGGTTTGCTGTGCCCTGTGTCCACTCTCATGTTATGTCCCTCCCTTTGCATGTTATGGAAAACTGTCCTTTTCCCAGGGCTTCTGATTGTCTTAGCACAACCAAATCCTGACCTTGCTTTAAGTTAGAAGAGGAAGTTGCATTCCAAATTTGGTGGCCCTAGTTCTTACCATTTAGGAGGAGTTCCTGAACAAATGGATTCGCAGATGGACACATGGACAAACAGATGCTCTCTAAAATAGATATACAGGCAGTCCCCGAGTTACGTGGATCCGACTTATGTTGGATCCGCAGATACAAATGGGGATTTTCTCGCCCTGGAGGACTGGAGCGGCGGGACGCCTGCTCCCGCCGCCTGCCTCCTCCGAGGCGAGAAAAGCTGCTCCCCATCTCCCTGGTCTGCTGCAGGATCCAGCAGACCAGGGAGACGGGGAGCAAAGCGGCGCAGGACCCGGGTCCGGCCCCGCGGCGCTTCCAGCTGATCTGGAAGCGCTGCGGGTCCGGCCCCGGGTCCTGCGTCGCTTTGCTCAGCGTCTCTCTGGTCTGCAGAGCAGGGAGACGCTGAGCAAAGCCGTGGAGGACCGGCCGGACCCGGCGCTTCCAGCTGATCTGGAAGCGGCCGTGGGTCCGGCCCGGGTCCTCCGCCGCTTTGCTCCGCGTCTCTCTGGTCTGCTGGGGGGGACGCAGCTAGTGCCCCCCTCAGCAGACCAGGGAGATGTGGAGCAAAGCCCGGGGCCTGTGGTAGAGCAGGTGGGGCGCTGCCGGTTGGTCCCACAGCACCGCTCCTTGG
The DNA here is from genome assembly GCF_052426305.1 of Pelodiscus sinensis. Taxonomy (NCBI): domain Eukaryota; kingdom Metazoa; phylum Chordata; order Testudines; family Trionychidae; genus Pelodiscus; species Pelodiscus sinensis. Next base: position 59,766,653 of record NC_143055.1, on the reverse strand, counting down.
CGCTACTGGACCAACCCGGCAGCACTCCAGCTACTCTGCCCCAGGAGTCCTGATTCAGCCGCTGCTGATCAGTTTCAGCAGTGGCTGAATCAGGACCCTTGTGGCAGAGCAGCTGGGGTGCTGCTGGGTTGGTCCAGTAGCGCCGAGGAGTGGCCGCGCTACTGGACCAACCCAGCAGGACCCGAGCTGCTCTGCCCCAGGCGTCCCCAAGTTAGCCGCTGCTGAAACTGACCAGCGGCTGACTACAGGAAGCCCGAGGCAGAGTTGCTCTGCCCCGGGGGTTCCTGGAATCAGCTGCTGATCAGTTTCAGCAGCAGCTGACTTGGGGTCGCCTGGGGTTCTTAAGTTGAATCTGTATGTAAGTCAGAAATGGTGTCCAGATTCAGCGGCTGAATCTGGATGCCAGTTCCGACTTACATACAGATTCAACTTAAGAACAAACCTACAGTCCCTATCTTGTACATAACCCGGGGACTGCCTGTAGTTAATGGGAGCTGGACTGAGTTCTCAGAAAGTTGATAGTGTTTATAGACTTCAAAGGGAGTAGGATCAGGCCATTATCTTATACTTGGGTAAAATACTCATTAATAAATAGTTTTGCCTAAGGCTTTGATGCCTCATATACTTATGATGCCTAAGTAGTCCCATTGTTTTCAGTAAATCTATTAATCTGAGTAAAATAACTCACACGAGTAAGTGCTGAAGGATCTGGCATTGAATAAGCAAAATTTGTGCTTTCCTAAAAAAATTTGTTTTGTTTGAGCCCCGAGGAATCATTGTCTATGTCTGCGCAACAAGGCACTGCATCAAAATATTTTTGTATCTGATGTACTGAGAGTATGTCCACATTGCATTCCTCCCTTGAGAGAGAAATGCAAATGCAGACAAGCGAAATTGCAAATGAAGTGTGGATTTGAATTTCCCACATTTCATTGGGGGAGGGATAGCTCAGTGGTTTGAGCATTGGCCTGCTAAACCCAGGGTTGTGAGTTCAGTCCTTGAGGGGCAACTTAGGGATCTGGGGCAAATCTGTCAGGAATTGTATTTGGTCCTGCCATGAGTGCAGGGGACTGGATTTGATGACTTCTCAAGGTCCTTTTCAGCTCTATAAGATAGGTTCATCTCCATATATTTGCATAATCAGCCAGCTGCTTTTCCAAAATAGCATATTTCGAGAAAACAAATGCAGTCCACACAGGGTTATTTTGAAAAGAAACACTTCCTTCAAAATAACCCTCAAACCTCAGTTTTAAGGAGTAAAGGTTATTTCAAAGGAAGGACTTCTTTACGAAAAAACCCACGTGGACCATGTTTGTTTTCTCTAAACATGATATTTTGGAAAAGCGGCTGGTCACAATTATGGAAATGAAGCACGTGAAATTCAAATCTGTGCTTCATTTGCAATTTCGCTTGTCTGCATTTGCATTCCTCTGTCAAAGGAGGATGCAATATAGACATACCCTGAGTGACCACCTGTCTGTAGACAAAACAGTTAACTTCAAGTTTCAAAAATCCTTTCTTTTTATTTTCATTAATTTCCATAATGGGTGAAATAACATGCAAACTATTCATGCCAGTAACACAGTCAATAAAAGCATTAGTAAACATTTAGTTATGGAAGCTAGTATTTATAAACTGGTACTAGACAAGGTACAATAGAACAAAAAAGGAATGTAATGTTCTAATTGTACTCTCTTCTAATCAAAACTTTTAAAATTCCCAGGGGGATTTTCCCTGGGGATATTTATAAAAGAAACGTACCCTTTCCCATATGGAAAAGTCCCAGTAGAATTTCCATCTCCCTAAATTCAGAATTGTACTCTATAATACCTTGGGTTAACCAGAAGTACTAATTTATATAAATAGTGTAGATAATTTTGACTGATTTTTAAAAAATCCCTTGAATAGATAACTGCAAGGAAAAAATAAACTTTTGTTGTTTATTGTTGTACATGGAAACTCTGTGAACTATTCCCCTTCCAAGGGATGGAGAGACCACAGTAGTGCTCTTTTTGCTCTCTAAATTGCATTTTGACTCTGAGTCACTTACTCATAGACTTTAAGGTCAGAAGGGACCATTTTGATCATCTAGTCTGACCCCCTGCACAGTGCAGGCCACAGAATCTCATCCACCCACTGCTAGAATAATCCTCTCGCCTATATCTCAGATATTGAAGTCCTTGAAATGATGGTTCAAAGACCCCAAGATGCAGAGAATCCTCCCGCTAGTGACCCGTGCCCCATGCTACAGAGGAAGGCGAAAAACCTCCAGGGCCTCTGCCAATCTACCCTGGAGGAAAATTCCTTCCCGACCCCAAATATGGCGATCAGCTGAACCCTGAGCATATGGGCAAGACTCACGAGCCAGACACCCAGAAAAAAGTTCTCTATAGTAATTCTTATCTTCCCACTTTAATGACTCTTAGTGGGTTGAGTTGCCCCACTCACTTTGAGAAGTACCAAAAGGAGATACGTGAGATGCTTATTAGGGTCAGCAACTACACTATACATGTAGTTGATATGAATGCTACTTTATAGTGAGTGGTCTATTTAACCCAACTTGAAGTAACAGAAAGGAGAATACGTATGTTTTTCAACACTCTCTTTCCCTCCATCTGCAGAATAGTTTTTTACTGTTTTTCATAAACGTTAAAAGATTCTCATATACCTGCCCAGCATTGAGAAGGCTGGGCACAATGTCGAATGGCAGGAACAGCATCGTAGGCATCTTTCGATTAGGTTCTCATATGATATTAAGTAACATTGATAATTATCCTAAAATATTAGGGGTTTTTTTGCAAATCTACTTACTAAAGTTTAATTTCCCCCCTCTTCCTCATCCTGAAGAGATCTATAGAAAATCACGGATCTTTAAGGTGTCCTGCTATTAACTTCCGTCAGTCTTGAGTCTGCTATTTGCTGTTCTGTCACCACGGCTTTTTGATCATAGCATTTCTGATTCCAGGAACCAGGAATTCTGGACTGTCCTTGTTAAATTTTGCCCACTGGTTTCTCCTCTGCATTTTGACATCTGAATATGTACTAGTTTGTCATTATCTAAGTGGTTTGTGAATCTAAGTGGTTTGTGAATCTTCCTTTAATGATACAGTTAGCTAACTTCCCTAATGCTGACTTGATTCTTACTTATGTGTAATTCATGAAGCTGCCATTGTACCATCTGCCAGTGTTGAGAAATATTTCTGGATTTTTAAGGTTATATTACATAGATCCAGTCCTATAATGGGCATTCCACTTGAAGAATTTGGCCCATGATTTTGATAGCTCTGCCACATAATAATTTGCATTATTTTTTCTTTTACAGCTGTGTTAAGTATTGTTTGCCATGGGAGATTTATGGCACTTTCCTTAGAACTCAGAATCTGACAGAATTATGCCATGATTACTTGGAAAATGTAACCTTGGGATGGTAACCTTTTCCTCCTCTTCCTCAGTGAAGGCAGATGCAAGGGAATTAAATCCTTTGGAAAGTCTTCATCTTATTTGCTCTCATAACTCCGTGGTCATAGAGTGGACTTGCAGACTTACATCTGGCCTTCTCGTGTTGTTTTGTTTTGTCCTCCTTTGCTATTTGCCTCCCTTGGCAGTTTTATTCTCACGTATCCGCTTTTGTCATATTTGGCTTTGTTTACACTTTGAAGTTTTGTTGCCACAAACTGCCTTTTGGCACCAAAACAGTTAGAATATACATGCTACAGTGAGACTTTTTACTTTTTTCCTCCCTTTGTTGTTGATAGAGCCAGTGTAGATTCTGCTGTTTGTTTTGTCCATAGAACTGGCTTTCTCCAGTATCCCACAGTGCCTGCGCTGATGGCTCTGCTCAGTGTTTTGATTTATGCTGCTCTGCATACATACTTTCTGGAGCTTTGAAAGGGGAGGAGTGTATCTGATAGCTGAGTGCAGTGCTCTGTTTGGGGAAGAAAGAGCAAATCATTGGACTGTTCCTGCTCTGCCCTGCACTAGGAACACAGCAGCAAGCAGACTGCTACTGCTGCAGGGGGAGAGGGACAGATTGCTGTTCTGCTTTGAACTGCCTCAGCATGGGGAGCTTGCAGAACTACTCATGATGCCATTCATGGCAGCTGAGGAGGCTGTGGAAGAATGCAAGGGGAATCCCAAAATGCCCAGGGATCAGATCTGCCTTCCCACAATACTGCACTATGGGAAACATACCCATAGTGCATTGCTTACACTGTCGATGATGGTGCCCCCAGTGCAGACCTGATTTGTAGACAGAGGGAGCAAGTGTGAACACTCTGGTAATTTTTGTTTTGTCAGCTTTTGGGTGTTGACGTAAGTTTTATTGACAAAGCTTAGTTGTGCAGACATACTCTTGCTCTCTATCTCGTTACTTGTTTGGCTGTTCATTTGGGTAACGTTATTTAGACTAACATTTAATATTTGGCTTCAGAAACCATGTTGGTGTTTTGAGGGTTACTGTTTACTCTCCCACCCTGCAAGTTCAGTCTATTGCAGAGCTAGTGGACTTCATAGGAACCAGGTTCTATTTTTTAATGAGAAATCTTGGGGCAGAGAACGGGAGACTGGAATTGTCTATCCAGTAAATGGATACAGAGTGCCTTTCCTCATTTTGCTATTATGAAGCAGTCTGTCTCCTTTATTCACAGGCAAGACACTTCCTGTCTTTTTTAATGTTCCTTTTAATGTTCCTCCAAGCGGTTATAATTGTTTGCAATTGTCTCTGGTGATTTTCCATTGAAAGTCTTGGGATGGAGCAAAGCTAGAAAGCTTTGCATTCCATTGCGGACTGGCCAGGACAGGGTGATGACTCCCTTCTACTTGAGTAGGCCATCCATAAAGCATACTTTCCATATAATTATGTTATTCCTTAAATATTACCCAGACATACATACTTCTGGAAATAGTTATGATTCTTGACAAGTTAGTGAGCTTTCTGTAGACACTTTTATATGTTGCTCCCATTTATGCAGTACATTTGTTTGATGTAATGAATATTCAGGTCTGAGACTAGAGTTGTTTGCAAAGAACAAGGGACATTTTGCCTAGGGGCCTGTCTGTCACCAACTATGTCCATGACAAGTGGCTGCAACTCTGGTTTCTAAACTGGAAGTTAAAATGATATAAGAATTGTGTGTACAGATTCACAACTACTTTTGACATATAATATGATTTAAAAATACCTTAAAAACTTCAGTGCTATTCATAAGTTATTTTTAGTAGGAAAATTGTGTATTTTTCTTGCTTAAAATTGACCTCATGGAAAATCCACTAAAACTCTATTAGAAGTAGCAACTTTTGATTACCCAAGTCCAATCTAATAATGTATATCATGAGATAGTAACAACTAAGAAAAACGTTAATTGTTGCAATATCAGTGCAAACAGATATGACTCATTGGATATTGATTGTGGTTTATTACAGTTGACTTACGTGTTTTGCCTTTTGGCCCACAGATTAAAACTGGAAAATGCTTTGCACACAGTTACATTATGTATACTATCTTATGAGCTCTGAACTAGTTTTATTTTTATTGCATTCTTGTAATAAGAAAAATTGCTTATTTTCTTCTACACGGGGGAGATACTTGTTTTGCCCTCAAGTTATGTGCTGGCTGATGTTTTGTTTATTCCTTGTACTGTATGTACTGTCAGAGGTGTAGTGTCACATATTTTGAAAATTGTATCTGACTACTCATGCAATAAGTTGCATGTTAGTATGTTGATACTGCAGTTGCTACCTATTGATCTTCATACCGCTCCATCTCTGTAGCTAATGGATCTGCTTAATTCTTTATAATTTAATATTTAAACTTGAGTTATTTTTCAAATAAGTTTTAAATTAATCAAATTGTGTCATGCCAATACATGACATTTAGTTTGCTAATTTTTCCATTAGGAAGACTGAGCAAGTAGTAAAACATGGTCTAAAATTGTGGCTAAATGTCAGCTTGGATTTTATTTTAAGACTCCAAAGTTCTTGCTGGCTGTGTCTTATACAGTTCCTGTCAGTAACAAATGACAAACATGATATAAAAGACTCCAGCCAGCTCAAGCTTCCTTTTTTTATGTAAACAAACATACATCCAGGAAAACCATAAGAGCCAGAAACATTTTTCAAATCAGTGTTCAATTGTAGTGGCCTCGCATCTCGCATTTTTCTCCTTCTAAAGTAGTGAGGATTTGGAGATTGGTAAAATTTGCTTTACTGGCTGCTGATTGCCTTAAAGTTCTGTTTATAATCATTGTCAGCTATGCTGTGACTGGCAAAAGATTTCACATAGACATAACCATTGAAAAACTTCTAGTGCCTTGCTGGGTGTTTACCAGTTAACCATGCAAACAATTGAAGTTACTGCGATGAGGATCAGGCCCATAGCAAAAAAGTGCCAGATTTTCTTTTTACCTGAGCCAGGTGAGAATGCTTTAGATCACTGATCCCCAACGCGGTGCCCGTGGGCGCCATGGCACCCACCAGGCCATTTCTGTGCGCCCGCTGAGTGATCGGGGCCGACCCCGCCCCTGGGCACGTGGCGCATGGGCGGTGCTGGCCCCTGGGCGCTTAGCGTATGGGTGGCCCCTCCCCTGGGCAAACGGCACAGGAGCGGCGCTGGCCCTGGGCATGCATGCAGCGCATGGGCTTTTCCGGTCCCGGGAGCACGGCATATGGGCAGCCCTGCTCCTGGGCGCGCGGTACAGGAGTGGCACCAGCTGCGGGCGCATGGTGTATGGGCAGCCCTACCTCTGGGCGTGCGGCATAGGAGCAGCGCCGGCCTTGGGAGGGCAGCGCATGGGTGGCACCGGCACCGGGCACACAGTGTATGGGTGGCCTTGCCCCTGGGCGCATGCGCGGCACCGCGCCCAGCGCGTGAGTGGCTCTGCCCCCAGGCACCCAGCAGCCCCAAAAGGTTGAGGACCACTGCTTTAGATGGCAGCATGCAGCAGAGCAGAAGCTGTGTCCAAAGCAGACTCTCTGAAGAGAACTATATTCCTTTTACCCTTAGAAGCCGTATTAATTGGAGATGTTAGATATCATGTAATTGAATAGTTGTGTAACTACATGAAATTTTAGCAATTACACGACTATTCGATAGTCCCTAGGGTAGGGCTGGCAGCCATTGCAGTCTCGTCCCACTCCCAGGGAGTCCTTTGCCACCCTGTGCTGCTGCCTTTCTATCAGAGGCAGCAGCATGCGGTGGCAGGTGAGAACTGGTCCGTGAGGTGAGCCAGTTTAAAAACCAGCTCCCCTTTCAGACTAGCTGACTGCAGCTATGCACTGCTGCCTCTGATACAACACAAGGTTGGGGACAGGTGACACTGCAGAGTTGGAAGGGGTGGGACTGCGTCTTGTCTTCCCTAGCTGGGCTTTTACCTGATGCTCATGGACGCAGCAGCACGGTGCATGAGGGGGACAGGTGGATCAGTGCTTATTGGGAGCCTGCTTAAAGTCAGCTCCATATGGGCACAGGCTCCCGCTCCCTTCCCTTTGCTGCCTCTGATATGGAGGCAGCAGGGAGGAGTGCAAGTAGTCGAAAAGATTAACCAATAATCCCTGATTTATCACATGATCATTTACTTGACTATACACTAACATCCCTATTATTGATGCGCTTCCATAGCCAGTAGCATATGTTGGTTGGCTTGGGCATGCCAGTATGTTTTTTCATGGCACACATTAGATTTGCAAAAAAAACCCCAAAAACCCATGGTTTTCTCTTCCTCATACCGTTGCAAAAATTTTTCTTTTGTGCTCAAATATTCAGGGCTAGATTAGGGCATGGACACTGTAGGCATATGGATGTGGTTAGGAGCTTGACACCTGGAGTCACATTTAGTCTTCAGCTCTGTTAATAAAAAATATTGTTTCTAGTTCTCATGGTTATGAAAAAAATTTCTTTAAAGCCTCTGTGACTGAGTGTCACTGATTCATTAATGTGTGCCTAGTCAGCAAACAGTCTGAAACAGTGGTCCCCAAACTTTTGGGGCTGCTGGGTGCCCAGGGCGGGGCCACCCATGTGCCATGCGAGCGGGGGCGGGGCCGCCAATATGCCGCACACCCAGGGCTGGCGCCGCCCAAGCGCCACACGCCTGAGCGCGGGGCTGGCTGCGTGCCCGGGAGCGGGGCCGCCCATATGCTGCACGCCCAGGGCCAGCACAACCCATGCGCCGTGTGCCCGGGGCCGCCCCTGTGCCGCATGCCCAGGGGCTGGCAGCGTCCATGCGCCGCATGCCTGGGACTGGAGCTGGTCCTATGCCGCTCAGCCAGGGACAGGGCTACGCGTATGCCATGTGCCCAGGGGCCGGGACTGCCCATGCACCGCACGCCCGGGGGTAGGGCCGGCCCCGATTGCATGGCACATAAATGGCCCGGCGGGTGCCATGGTGCCCGCGGGCACCACGTTGGGGACCACTGGACTCTGAAATATTAGTTTGGAGAAGTGTGATCTTCCTCCTTTGGTTCTGTTAAAATTAAACTCAGTAGCCTGCTATTCTGGAGGGCTCCATGCTTTTACCATTACCCAAGCAGAGGATTGTGCATGCTCTTGCTGCCTCCACATCATCATATGTGAAGGAGTTTTTCTCACCAAGTCCTCTGCTTACATGGATATGAGCTATATAAGTCCTTTTCTGGGATAGATCCAAGCTTGCCTGAAAGCAGGAAGCAGAGGTTTGGGGAGGAGAGGAGGCCTGCCAAGAAAGAAGAGGTAGTAGGCCTTAGTGTAGCAGATTCCACAGTAACTCTTATGCTCAGCTTATGTGCCTAGTCCAATACCCATTGAAGTCAATAAAGCTCTTTCTGTTGACTTAATTGCACTTTTGAGTAGGTAGGGTTGCCAGATGGTTTCAACAGAAATACCAGACACACTTGACATTACATCACAATCTACATTACATCTTATTTAGAAAATACCGGACACTTATATTTTCTCATTTCTATTTTCTCAATTTGTTTCCCGAACAGAAAACTAAAATACTGGACTGTCCGGTTCAAAACCGGACACCTGGCAACCCTCTGAGTAGGCCCTACAAGTGGAGGTTTCATGTATGGCTGTATATTTACCTCTGCCTTTGAGTAGAAGTTACTTAGTTAAAATTTCAGGAAAATATCAGACAGGGCTGGCCCTAGGGATATGTGGGTCTGGGACAACTCCCCTCCCCATCTGCAGGCCTCATCTAGCCTTTGCTCTGCACCCACTCCATCCCTTCCCCAATCCCCAACTCTGGTCCACCCCCTCCTGTCCTTTCCTGCCTCTGCTCTGCCCCTCTCACCCACCTCCCCCATTGCACTCCTTGCCTGAAGCTCCCTCCCCTGAGCAATGTGAGCCAAGGGATTACTGGGGGACTTGGCATTGGGCGGCAGCAGGGTTGCCTCCCCCTCCCTCCCCACACACTCACCTCAGCGGTGGAAGCTGGAGTGACCTGGCAGCCTGTTCCGATCCACTGCCCAGCTACCTCCCGCTGTGCGCCACTTCACCGCAATGGCAGGAAGCGGAGTGTCCTGGAGCTGGGACTGGGACCAGAGTACTTCACTTTCTACCTACATGGTGAAGTGGAGCACATCGATCTGGGAGAGGGTGGTGGAGTGGAGCAGGTGGCTGGCTTGATCTGGCTTTTGCTGCATGGTAAGTGTGAGGGCCCAACCCTCTGCTGCCACCCCACGCCAGGTTCCTCAGGTAATCCCCCCGGCTAACCTGGGCCCCAACCATAGGACAATTGAGGCGGCTGCCCGAACTGTCCTATGGACGGGACAGCTCTGCAAATAGGCTTTTTCCTATAAAAGTTTTTGCTTTGAAGTGCCTTACTCTAAGTTTTAAGGAACTATACCTGCTATTTCAAAACATTCCCTTTTTTCTGTCTTTCTGCCTCCACAGTCTCCCTATGTCAGACCTGCAGTGACCCATACAAATACAAATTTGTATTTGGGATGTAAAATTAATTAATCAACTAAGCAGGATCTAGGCTGGGGGGTCCCCAGCCCGTGAGGCTTCCACCAAAGTTCCCTGTAAGCCAGGGGTGGGTAATAATTTTTGGTGGGGAGCCATGCCAAAATTTTGGAAAGTGGTCGAGGGCCACATTTTTCTGTGCAGGAGATGTGGAGTTTGGGATGGAAGTTGGATGCAGAAGGGTGCAAGGGGTAAGGGACTGGGGTGCAGGAGAGGATGAGAGGTCTGAGAGGGAGTTTGGGTGAAGGAGACCTGGGTGAGGAGATGGGGCTGTAGGGTTCGGGGAGTGGGGGTGGAGGAAAGGATTCTGGTTTGGGGGAGGAGTGTAAAAGGAGGCACAGTGTCTGGGAGGGAGTTATGACCTGGGGAGAGGGTGTGTGCGCAGAGCGTTTGGAAGGTGACTTGGGGGAGGGAGTTGGAGTGCAGGAGGGGCAGGGGTGCCAGAGGCAGGCTCTGTCTGGGAGTTGCTTACCTAAGCATCCCCTGGCCTGCAGCACCCCCAAGGCAGGCCAGGCTATCTGCCTGCTGCAGCTCCAGAGCATTGAAAATGCAGCCTGCTTCCTCCACGTGGCTCTCAGCTCTGGGATGGGAAGAGGCTTGCCTCCATCCCCCAGGCTAATCTCTCAGCTCCGATTGCCTGGCTTTTTCTGGCCAGTAGGAGCTGAGGATTGGGCTGGGGGTAGGAAGATCACGTGAAGCCTCTCCCTCCCTCCGGAGTAGAGAGTCACACGGAGCAGCCTTGCATTTCAAACAATGGTTGCTGCATGCCTGAGAGTCCTGGAAGGAGCATCTGTGGGCTGGATCTGTGTGGCTTGGTGGGCCTAATCCAGCCCGCAAAAGGTATCTTGTCCACCCCTGCTGTAAACTGTGCACCTGTGTGGGTGTGCATTCATTTTTTGAGCCCTGTGCAGAGTTTGAGCTCCCCACACAGGCAGGGAGCTCAGCTGGTGGGCTGGGGAAGGAGCAGGAGGGGCACTCATCTACCCTCTAAGAGGAGCAGCTTGCTATATATGGAGAATCTGGCTCTAGCCTCTATCCCAGAGCTGGGCAAAAGATTATCTGTGGGCTGGATCTGGCTGTGAGAGCCTCTGCCTGTCCCACACCTGCTTGGCACTCAGGAAATCTGGGTGCAGGGCCATGTGTGTGTTTCTGAATGCTGAGAGCCTGGAGGGAGGGGAGACAGGCTTCTCATGCTGCTCCCACTCCCACTAGCTCCCATTGGCTAGTTTTGACCAATAGCAGCTGCCTGTTTGCAGGACAGTCAGCATGTGAAGTGTCCCTCATCCCCCAGGCTCATAGCATTCAGTTCAGAGCAATAAACATGGCTCCTGCAGCTCCCCTGAGCACATACAGGGGCTGGAAGGCAGGGACCCTGACTAAGGAACCTGCTAGCACCCCAGTCCCTCCCATCCTTCCCCACCCCTCTGCCTGCCTTTTGCCCTCCTACCCCATGTAATCCAAACTTTCCGCACCCCTGCTCCAGCCCCCATACTCCTTCCCAGACACTGTAGCCCCTCCTCAGGTCACAAATCCCTCTCAGACGTTGCACCCCAATCCACGATCCATGGTCACAGCCCAGATCCCCGCACCCCGTCCTGTACTCCTGCTCCAGGTCACAATGTCCTCCCAGGGATTGCACACCTTCCTCACCCCAGTCGGTTGTCTCAGGTCATGATCCCCTCCTTCAACCAAACTCCCTCCCAGATTTCACACCCTAATCCGGTACCCCAAGCTCCCTTCTGCACCCAACCTCCATCCCAGACACTCTACCTCTTCCATGAATATAATGGAAGAGGGCGGCCCTCAACCACTTACCAAATTCTTGGAGTGGCCCCCCCCATCAAAAATTATTGCTCCCCCTTGTTAATGGCTTAAATTAAGAAAGAAAAAGATTCTTTTAACAGATTTTTTTGAATGCTGCAGATATCTAAAACTAACCTTAATGATTTTTTAAAAATCCTGTGTTACTAATTAATACATGGTAAACTATATTGCATTAAGGCCAGATCTTTGCTATATTGTAGAGTTCTGGCTCTTATGAGTCAGAAGCAGCAAGTCCTAGTTGTGATGCTAGCTGTTCTGTAGGATGAAACCTTACTTTCAAGATCTTTGAAACATGCATCTGTCTGTTAGAAAGGATGATAAGACATGTATTCCAAGGTCTCAGAGGGGTAACCATGTTAGTCTATAACTAAAAACACTTAAATAATAACAATGATCCTGTAGCACCTTAGAGCAGTGGTGTGCAACCTTTTTCCTGGTGCAACACCTGGGAAAATTCTGGTTGACCAAAAAAGCACAGCCCCTTTAAATGCTGCTGCTCCCACCACATGTACACTGAGTCGGGGGGAAAATGGCGACCAGCACTGCACCCTTCTTCCCCCCGGAAGACAGAAGTGGCCCCCGGCTAAAAATTATTGCCCTCCCCTCGTGTAGACAGGCTACTCGGTCGGATTACGTAATGGTCTAATTGAGGACACAAATGCGTGGTTGCGCAGGTGGTGTCGCAGAAAGGGCTTTGACCATGGGACTCTGTTCCGGGCACAAGCATTGTTAGGAAGAGATGTGATCCACCTAACAAAGAGAGGAAGGAGCATCTTTGAGGGCAGGCTTGCAAGCCTAATGAGGAGGGCTTTAAACTAGGTCCGTTGTGGGACGGTGACCAAAACCCCGAGGGGAGTGGGAAAGTCGGATACCCGGAAGAAATGCAGAGAGGAACGAGCAAGAAAGGAGGACTCCTAAATCGAATGGAGAAGATAGGGAGAGCAACTGGTTACCTGAGGTGTTTGTACACTAATGCGAGAAGCCTGGGCAACAAACAGGAAGAACTGGAGGCCCTGGCCCATTCCAAGAAATATGATTTAATTGGGATAACAGAGACTTGGTGGGATGACTCACATGACTGGAGCGCTGTCATGGAAGGGTATAGACTATTCAGGAAGAACAGGCAGGGGAGAAAAGAAGAAGGAGGAGTTGCACTATATGTAAGAGAGCACTACGATTGCTCTGAACTCCAGTATAAAGAGGGAGAAAAACCTGTTTAGAGTCTATGGGTTAAGTTTAAAGGAGCAAACAACAGCAGTGATGTTGTGGTTGGTGTCTGCTACAGGCCACCGAATCAGGTGGCTGAGGTAGATGAGGCTTTCTTCGGACAACTGAGAGAAGCTTCCCGATCGCAGGCCCTGGTTCTCGTGGGGGACTTTAATCACCCTGACATCTGTTGGGAAACCAATACGGCAGTACACAGGCAATCCAGGAAGTTTTTGGAGAATGTTGGGGATAACTTCTTGACACAAGTGCTGAAGGATCCGACCAGGGGCCGTGCACAGCTTGACCTTCTGCTCACAAACAGGGAGGAACTAATAGGGGAAGTAGAGGTGGGTGACAACCTGGGAAACAGTGATCACAAAATGGTAGATTTCAGGGTCCAGACCAAAGGAAGAAAAGAGAGTAGTAAAATACACACTTTGGACTTCAAAAAAGCAGATTTTGACTCCCTCAGAGACCTGATGGGCAGAATCCCCTGGGATGCTAACATGAAGGGGAAAGGAGTCCAGGACAGCTGGCAGTATTTTAAAGAAGCCTTATTAAAGGCACAGAAAGAAACCATCCTGACGCGTAGCAAGAGAGGCAAACGTGGTAGGAGACCGGATTGGCTTACAGGGGAAATCCTTGGTGAACTTAAGCACAAAAAGGAAGCTTACAAAAAGTGGAAACTTGGACAAATGACCAGGGAGGGGTTTAAATGTATAGCTCGAGAATGATGGAGGATTATCAGGAAGGCGAAAGCGCAAATGGAATTGCAACTGGCTAAGGATGTGAAGGATAACAAGAAAGGTTTCTACAGGCATGTTAACAAGAAGAAGGTGATCAGAGAGAGTGTGGGGCCCCTACTGGATGAAGGAGGTAACCTAGTGAGAGATGATGTGGGGAAAGCTGAAGTACTCAATGCTTTCTTTGCGTCTGTCTTCCCGGACAAGATCAGCTCCCAGACTAATGCGCTAAGTGACGCAAGATGGGATGAAGATGGACAGCCGTTGGTGGGTAAAGAACAGGTTAGGAACTATTTAGAAAAGCTAAATGTACACAAATTCATGGGTCCGGCCTTAATGCATCCGAGGGTACTGAGGGAGTTGGCAAATGTCATTGAAGAGCCTTTGGCCATTATCTTTGAAAAGTCGTGGAGGTCGGGAGAAATCCCGGATGATTGGAAAAAGGCAAATGTAGTGCCCATCTTCAAAAAAGGGAAAAAGGATGATCCAGGGAACTATAGGCTGGTCAGACTTACCTCGGTTCCTGGAAAAATCATGGAAGGGATCCTTAAGGAATCCATTTTGAAGCACTTGGAAGAGAGGAAAGTGATTAGGAATAATGAGCATGGATTCACAAAGGGAAAGTCGTGCCTGTCCAATCTGATTAGCTTCTATGATGAGGTAACTGGCTCTGTGGATGTGGGAAAGTCAGTGGATGTGAAATACCTTGACTTTAGCAAGGCTTTTGATACGATCTCCCACAATATTCTTACCAGCAAGTTAAGGGAATGTGAATTGGATAAATGGACAGTAAGATGGATAGAAATCTGGCTTGAAGGCCGGGACCAGCAGGTAGTGATCAACGGCTCGATGTCAGGATGGCAGTTGGTTTCTAGCAGAGTTCCCCAAGGTTCAGTTCTAGGACCGGTTTTGTTCAATATCTTCATTAATGACCTGGATGAGGGGATGGATTGCACCCTCAGCAAGTTTGCGGATGACACTAAGCTAGGGGGAGAGGTAGATATGCTTGAGGGCAGAGATAGGGTCCAGAATGACTTAGACAAATTGGAGGATTGGGCCACAAGAAATCTGATGAGGTTCAACAAGGACAAGTGCAGAGTCCTGCACTTGGGATGGAAGAATCCCAAGCATAGTTACAAGCTGGGGACCAACCAGTTAAGTAGTAGTTCTGCAGAAAAGGACCTGGGGGTTACAGTGGATGAGACGCTGGATATGAGTCAACAGTGTGCCCTTGTAGACAAGAAGGCTAATGGCATATTAGGTTGCATTAGGAGGAGCATTGCCAGCAGATCCAGAGATGTCATTATTCCCCTTTATTTGGCTTTGGTGAGGCCACATCTGGAGTATTGTGTCCAGTTCTGGGACCCCCACTACAAAAAGGATGCGGACGCATTGGAGAGGGTCCAGCGGAGGGCAACCAAAATGATTAGGGGGCTGGAGCATATGACTTATGAGGAGAGGCTGAGGGAGTTGGGTCTGTTTAGTCTGCAGAAGCGAAGGGTGAGGGGGGATTTGATAGCAGCCTTCAACTTCCTGAAGGGAGGTTCCAAAGAGGATGGAGAGAGGCTGTTCTCAGTAGTGACAGATGGCAGAACAAGGAGCAATGGTCTCAAGTTGTGGTGGGAGAGGTCTTGGTTGGATATTAGGAAAAACTATTTCACTAGGAGAGTGGTGAAGCACTGGAATGGGTTACCTAGGGAAGTAGTGGAGTCTCCATCCCTAGAGGTGTTTAAGTCTCGGCTTGACAAAGCCCTGGCCGGGTTGATTTAGTTGGGATTGGTCCTGCCTAGACCAGGGGGCTGGACTTGATGACCTTATGAGGTCTCTTCCAGCTCTATGATTCTATGGTAAAGATGCCAGCAGCCAGCCTATAATCAATTTTCCCATCATTGCTAACACAGATAGACTTACACCAATTCTAGAGGAACAATGGGAGATTTTCAGAAAATCCTTAATGCAGAGACAGCTTCAGAGTTCTGTAAAAGTAAACATGTGCCACACTTTGCCACAATGAGTATTGAACAGTTGACTGGCCATGCCACTGGGACAATTTAGTGCAATGCTGTTTTGAGGCAAGGGAAACAGGAGGTAAAGGGGCATTGGGTTATCAAACACTGCAGCTTCTTTCATCTAGGTAGGACTTAAGAATTTCTCCTACACTGTCTGCTATTCCTGCCAGTATGTCTGTGTCCAACTTTCACAGAAAAAAAAGTTCTGATTATAAAGTTCAGACTAGAAAGGACTTAATTATTTTCTTTGTTGTTTTCAGATACAAAGGACATATCACTGATCTACATGAAAACAGTGCAGCCAATCCGGCAGGGGTGGGGCCAGAATGCTTCTGGGCTTCCTCACTCCCAGACCATAATTAGTCTGGAGGTGGGGGAATCCCTTTCCCTCCCCTTCCCACTAGGCGCCCATGCCCCTGGCACGGCAGGAAGAGGCTTCACACACTCCCCCACCCCCAGGCCCTGATTGGCCTGGGGGAGGGAGGAGCATGCGAAGCCTCCTCCCACCCTACCCCCACACTGCGGGGAGCACATGTCACTTCCAAGTGCCACGCACTGCTCGCAGGGTGGGAGGAGATGTCATGTGCTCCCCTGCCCCCAAGCCCTGATTGGCCTGGGGGCGGGGGAGCTGTGCGAAGCTTCCCTCGACCTGCTCCCACTTTGCGCAAGTGAAAAGCACTTTGAAGTGCCGTGCACTCCTTGCAGGATGCGGGGGAGGGTGGAAGAAACTTTGCGCACTCCTGCTTCAAAGCTCTGCGTGCTGCTCACAGGGTGGGAGGAAGCTTCGTGCACTCCCCTAGCCCCAGGTCCTTATTGGCCTGGGGACAGGGTAGCGGCAGGGTCTCCGGGGGCCGGATCAATCCGCTTGGGGGCAAATCCGACCCACGGAGGCCCTTTTGCCTACTCCTGGTCTACACTAACACACCCAACTCTGCCAGCTCTGTTAGAGCTGAAGTGGGAGTTGCATATTCAAAAATTTTCAGTAGGATTGCCAGGTGTCTGGTATTAAACCGGACAGTCTGTTGTTTTCACCTCCTGTCTGGTAAAAAAAAATTCAGAAAATACCGGACACCTAAAATGTCTGGTACTTTCCGATTTTTTTTCCTGGCCAGGAGGCGAAAATCCCGGGCTGTCCGGCTCAATACGGAGGCAGCCCGGCAACCCTAATGCTTACCGGGAACTGTCCAGCCTGGCGCAAGGAGGGAAGATGGCTGGTGGCCGCTGACAGCCTCTTAGGGCCCAAAAGCCTCACCACACGGTTTTTAAAGGGGCTGCTGTGTGGGTTTTTTTTTTTCTCCTCAACAAACTTTTTCCTGGCATGTTTTTGTTGTTGTTGTTCGGTATTTTTTCTGAAACCATCTGGCAACCCTACTCATGGGTTCATTTAAAAAAGCGTTTCTTCCTCATACATGAATGTGAATATTTATATATAATAGGGATCTTTTACCACTGAGATTACCATTTTAGAACAGATGAACTAAAATTTGGTCAGCCTCTTTTCTCATTGACTCCCTGCCAGGCTGGAGTTGTTTGCTCTTAAATTGAGATACTGCTGCACTGTCTGTGACCTTCCACATAGATTCTTTTGTCACTTTGCTGAACTGTCTATGACCACCTACATGGATTATGGTGTTACTGCAGCATTTCTCAGAAAATTAAATGTGCTGTGCAGCCTCCATACAATATATCCACACTGTGTGCTTTAATAATTGTATTATGATCCTTAAGTAGACTTGAATGCCTTGTTTCCAGGACCCTTTAAAATATCACTATTAAATTTCCTTAGAAATCTAAGTGGAATTCTTGTGCATCTGACTCTCCATTTCTTTTTAAATTGAGTGATTGTGCATAATTTTATTTCCCTCCTGTAAGGCACAGAAATCATTGTACATTTGCTGTATGAGACAAATTGTCCCAAACTAACAAGCCAGAACCTTAAAAATATTCTTGTTAGTATTTTTCAGGCTCAGAAGAATGTCTAGAAAACCCTCAGCTGTCCAAAACTATTCTTTCTGCTTGAGGAGAAAGAAGTCCCCTTTCTTGCATGTGGCATTCCAGATTAGTGGAACACTTTACTTGTTTATTACTTTAGCTTTTAAGTGCTAGGAGACATTCATATGAAAGAACTCGGTAAAATTGTATAAGGTTAATTCACTGATTGTGCGTATGATTTATAATTATTGCTTTAATGGTAACATGTAAAGTCTCTGGGGATTGGAACCTATTAGAAGTGTACTGAGTTAGGCACTGTACATGTATCATAATAAAAAGATAGTGTATCAATTGCACCAAATTGCACTGAGCCACTACTCTTAAAAAAAAAAAAAATCAGGGTTGCAGTTTTGGCAGATATAAATTCTAACGTTTCATCTGTTAGGGAGACTTCTCCCCAGATTTAGCGGAAAGATTTTAGCACATTTTTCCCACCTCCTTCAATAACTTTAATAGTTATGAATAGCACATATTCATCAAGGGACTGAGCTCCTTTCTGTATTTATAAGTGGTCCTGGAATAACTTACAACTGCCTCACATCCATGCACAAATTCTCTCTTATTGACAGATCTGTGAACTTAAGTAAATATAATTAGTCTGAAAAAATTTCAGAAACAATGAATGGTCCTACAGCACCTTACAGGCAAAACACAAAAGTGGATAGTATCATGAGCTTCCGACGGC
Organism: Pelodiscus sinensis; assembly: GCF_052426305.1. Taxonomy (NCBI): domain Eukaryota; kingdom Metazoa; phylum Chordata; order Testudines; family Trionychidae; genus Pelodiscus; species Pelodiscus sinensis. The sequence goes on along the minus strand of NC_143055.1, from coordinate 59,748,254 downwards.
ACAACCCACTTCATGATATTATCTACATTTTTGTTAGTCTCTAAAGTGCTGCAGGACCATTTATTTTAAACAAAATACAGGACAATGTAGCACTTTAAAGACTAACAAGATGGTTTATTAGATGATGAGCTTTCGTGGGCCAGACCCACTTCCTCAAATCAAATAGTGGAAGAAAATAGTCGCAACCATATATACCAAAGGATACAATTAAAAAAAATGAACACATATGAAAAGGACAAATCACATTTTAGAACAGAAGGGGGATGCAGGGGAGGGGGGAAGGAAGGTAAATGTCTGTGAGTTAATGATATTCGAGGTGGGGAAAGGTAGATGTCTGTGAGCTAATGGTATTAGAGGTGATAATTGGGGAAGCTATCTTTGTAATGGGTAAGGTAGTTGGTGTCTTTGTTGAGCCCCCCGCGGTGAGTGTCGAATTTTAGCATGAATGACAGTTCAGAGGATTCCCTTTCAAGTGCAGATTTGAAAGTCTTCTGGAGTAGGATGCAGGTGATTAGGTCATTGAGACAGTGTCCTTTCTGGTTGAAATGACAAGAAACTGTTTTTTCTTTGTGATCCTGTCTAATATCTGTTTTGTGGGCATTGATCCTTTGGCGTCCCCGCCCCCCCCCCGGTGCCTCTGTCAGAAAGAGGCAGCAAGGGGAGGGGGGAAAAAAGGGTACTTCAAAGCAGCAGCACCATGTGGAGCCCGAGGCCAAACCTGGGGCTCCGTGTGGCGCTGCCACTTTGAAACGCTGTTGGGAGCTGTGGCATTTCAAAGCGGCAGTGCCGCATGGAGCCCAGGATCAGCTGGGGATTCCCCTACTGATCCTGGGCTGCACATGGTGCTGCTGCTTTGAAATGCTGTGGGGAGCCCAGTGTTAGGCTTCACCCAGCGATTCAAAGTGGTAGTGCTGCATGGAGCCTGGGGTCAGCGAGGGAGTCCTCTGCTGATCCCGCACTTTGTGCAGCACTGCTGCTTTGAAATGCTGCGGGGAGAATGGCATCCGGGTCACTGTGGCATTTCAAAGTGTCAATACCCATGGAGCCTGTGATCAGCTGGGGACTCCCCTGCTACTCCGGGTTCCATGTGGTGCTGCCACGTTGAAACGCCGTGAGAAACCTGGCATCGGGCTGCACCCAGCATTTCAAAGAGGCAGCACCATGTGGAGCCCAGGATCAGCTGGAGTCCATAGCTGATCCCAGGCTCCACATAGCGCTTTCACCCTATTGACTAATCGAACAGTTGATGCAAAGTGCATTGACTATTTGATTGCTCGGTTAGTTGATATTTAACAACCTTAGTATATAGATACATTGCCTGCTCTCTTCGTGTGGGAGTTAAGCCAGAAGTTGGGCGACAGAATGATTTAAACCCAGGAAGGACTACCAGGCCTCCAAGGAATTCAGGGCATGGAAGTGGACTGAACTAGGGATGTTAAATGGCGTTTAATCAGCTAATTGATTAGTTGATGGAATATCCATCGATTAGTCAATTAGTTGATTGTGGGGGGAGGGGAGGACTGCAAAGCCACAGCGAAGTTAGCTCCCAGCCTCGGGAGTGAACCCCACTGCAGCTCTGCCTTTTAAATGTATTAAGAGCCATCGGGCTTTTAATACGTTTAAAAGGCTGAAGCACAGTGGGGGGTGGGAGACTGGGCGTAAGTCAGGAATTAGCTGTCTTAATACATTTAAAAAGCACAAGCACAGCGGGTGGGGGGAGAAGGGGGACTGGGTGGAAGCCGGGAATCAGCTGATTCCCAACTCGCACCCAGTCCCCTGCTACTCCTCTGCCTCCTCCCCCCCAGCATCATCTCCGTGAGGAGGGTAAACCAGCTTTTAAGCCGACTCTCCCCTGCACTGGCTCCAGCTCCCCCCTTTGATACCTCTCTCTGATAGAGGCACCAAGGGGCAGGAGAAAGCAACTAGTCGAGTCAGTAATTACGGTTTCCAGATGGTTGAAACAAAAATACCAAATCCCCCCCCCCCCCCCCCCCCCCCCCCAAAAAAAGAAAACACCGGGAAAAAATTCTCTTTAGGAAAAAAAAAAAAAAAAAAAGGTGGGGGGAGACCAATGTTGTTGAGCAAAAAAAAAAAAAAAAAAAAAAAAATTAAAATAAAACATCATTAAAACGGCATATCCCCTTTAAGGCTATGTCTAGACTACATGGCTCCGTCGACGTTTATTCGGCATAGTCAAAGAAGCAGGAATTTAAATAATCCCTGCTTCATTAAAATAAAAATGGCCACCACTCTGTCCCGACGATCAGCTGATCTGGCACAGCACGGCAGTCTAGACGTGGCACGGTCGACAAAGGAAGCCTTTGTCAGCCGCTCTGGTATGCCTCGTGAAATGAGGTTTACCGGAGCAGTCGACAAAGGCTTCCTTTGACTATGCCGAATAAACTATTTTACATGGCTCCGTCGACAGAGCCATATAGTCTAGATGTAGCCTAAGAGTGAGTGCAGGGATAGGAACAGGGGAGTGGTTGAGCACTAAGACCCAGGGGAGTCATTGCTTCCCCTTGGTCTTTTTGCCTGCAGCCTTGTGGAACCATGTAAGCTTGGGGTCTGGAGTTGGGGGGGCTGGGGGTGTTGAGGGCCAGGGGGGTTGGAGGGGAGGCCAGGTGCTGAGTGTTTGTAGGGTTGCCAGGTGCCTGGCATTTTCGCCTTCTGGCTGGGGAAAAAGATCAGAAAATACTGGACATCTTAGGTATTTTCTGATTTTTTTTTTTTTTTTTTTTTTTTTTACTGGACAGGAGGTGAAAATACCAGACTGTCTGGGTGAATACCGGACACCTGGCAACCCTATCAGTAATTGAGTATATAATAAGCACATACTTACTGGATAGTCAACTAGTTGCTTAAATCCCTAGACTGAACGACAAAGGGATCATGAGTAAATAAAGGAAAATGTGTATTTAGTCGCAATTAGGGTATTTTTCTTTGTTTTGCCTGTTTGGTTAAACTTCTCTGTGTGAATCCATGCCTTCCCTCCCCCACTCACCATTTCAGCTATAGCCCAAAGAGCTATGGTTCTTTGTGTTTTTGATGTATTATTTTCTTAATTGCTGTGTAACACTTAACAACCAGGTATGCTTTATCAAGTATATCTTTTTGTTTTGTTAATAAAATCACCTTTTTTAAGGTGATGATTTGATTCTTGTGTCCTGAAGAGAAACAGGAGGTCTCTGTGTGTCTGCCTAGACTGAGAGGTCAGTTATCAGAGACTGCAGTTTGTTTTCTCTTTTTTCCCCCCCAAGCTCTCTTGTGATAAAAGAGTTGTAGGGTACCCCTCTGGAAGAAGTCCAAGTGCTTTTCTTCCTGGGTTCAGGAAGAAAGGGGTTTCTTTTATGTCACTTGGGCTATGTCTAGACTGCAAGCCTCTTTCGAAAGAGGCTCTTTCGAAAGAGCCTCTTTCGAAAGAGAGCGTCTAGACTGCACAGAGAAATTTCGAAAAAGCGGCTTGCTTTTTCGAAAGAAAGCATCCAGTGAGTCTGGATGCTCTCTTTCGAAGAAGCCCTATTTACATTGAAGAACGCCTTCTTTCGAAAGAGGAACTTTCGAAAGAAGGCATTCTTCCTCGTAAATTAAGGTTTACCGCCATCGAAAGAAAAGCCGCGTTCTTTCGAATTAATTTCGAAAGAGCGCGGCTTGAGTCTGGACGCAGGGGAAGTTTTTTCGGGAAAAGGCTACTTTTCCCGAAAAAACCCCTGAGTCTGGACACAGCCACAGTGGTGGCAGCTACCTCCCAAGACTAGGGGGATCTATGACGTTGGGGAGTTTTTAAGCAGAAGACTATAGAGGCAAGGTATTTTTAAGGTCTCTTGCAGGTGCCCTCCTTCTATACTCAGAGTGTCAGAGTGGGGAACAGCCCTGATAGGGGCTGTAAATGGGAGATGATTCCTTTTAGCAACTAAATAGAATTATTTTAAAGCAGAGGATTTATACCCCGAATGTGTCCTAAAATTCTTACAGTAAGTGCTCACATCAACCTTATAGGAACATGTCATTGATTTGTTTTAATAATTTAGATAGCTGTAGTGTTGTATAAAAAGTAGATGATTTTACCTGAAAAGCTGAATAGCTGGAGCTGGGGAGCAGCAAGTTTCTTCTTCTGTCTTTAGTACTATGTGTTCTTTTATTTCAGAGTCACTTGTCTGCAAGTGCACATGAATCTCTTCAGTCTCGGAGGGTGGTCATTTCTCATAATATGGATAAAGCTTTGAAAGAAGGTGAGTCCTAATTGAGAATATGTATGGGTAGATTGTAAATCTCTGCTCATATTGGAGAACAGTTACTTGCAAAACAGTTACTTTCAAAAGTAATCCATTTACATTTTAGGAGACTACTTGCAAAGTGACATGCTACTCAACAGTGTGTAAACATATCCAAATATGACTCAAAATTCTTCAGATGCAACACATTTTGTCCTAGATTAAAATAATGGTGGAAGGAATTATATCTTCACAAGATGTAATAATTCTATAAACATAGTAAGTTGCATAATGTAAAGGTTTCACAATAACGGGCATCTCTTCATTGTAAAATACAAAGAAAAACTCAAATGTAGTTATTTTGAACAGGTATCTTTTATTGGACCAACTTCTAATGATGAGAGAGACAAGCTTTCAAGTTTACACAGAGCTCTTCTCTAATGTTGTTAAACTAGCTGTTATAACTTTTAATGATCTCTACTAGTGCTGATGTTGTTTGCTACCTGCCTCTATACACAAACTTCAAATTTTAAGTGCATTTGTAAGCAGCAGTTGTAGTTTTTTCTTCAGGAAGTTCTTATGAACTACCAAGACCTATTATGCTCATGCTTTCTCTTCATATTCCTCAGAATTTTTGTGTGTGTGTGTGTCTCTCTCTCTCTCTCTCTCTCTCTCTCTCTCTCTCTCACATATATAACAAACTCTGCCATGGAACCTTTGGGATTTGATCAGATGAATACTTTTTCACTTCACTGTAATGCCCAGAGGATTGTGCTCTGTAGCTCAAAAATAATACTGATTAACAGCTGCCTATGTATTAGGTTTTAGGTGTTTTTTCTGTACAAATGTTATTACTATAAATTGAGTCATAAAAATTGTTGAAAATTGAAAGGGGAAAAATTGTGATTTGGAAAAGGTTCTTAAGGAAATTAGAATGATAGGGTCTTGAGTTAATATCAAGATCATCTTCAGCCAGGGCTGAAGCCGGAGCCCCATGACAGCACGGGGACAGAGTCTTCTGGCAACCCTCTGGAGCGCAGGCCAGGGCACCACGGCAGTCCCCAGGAGCATGGGGCTGGAGTTGGAGCCCCATGGCAGCATGGGGCCAAATCCCCTGATAGCCTTAAAGCACAGAGCTGGGGCCGGAGCTGTGCAGTAGCCCCTGGAGTGTGGGGCCATGGCTAGAGCCCCATGGCAGTTCCCCCCCGGGAGTGTAGGGCAGAGCCCTGTGGCAGGAGCTGAAGCCTGTGCTGCCCAGAGAACAAGCAACATCTAAGCAAGTAGTCCAGCCAGGCTGGGAGAGAAGGTGAGGCCGGGTGCCTGCTGGGGCTGCCTGCCAGCAACAGGCGATAGGTTTGGGGCCTTGTGGCAGGAGATCTCCCCTGGTCTGGCAAATTCTCTCATTTGGGACCAGTCCTAATGGTGCCAGATCAGGGAGGTCTAATCTGTACCATGAAAATATGTGCTTGTGCATCTGAAATTGCCCTACTTAGTCAAGATCCCATTATATCTGTGGTCCCCAACATGGCGCCCGCAGGGGCATTTGCATGTGCCCGCCAGGTGCTCAGGGCTGGCCTGGCCCCGGGCACATGGCGCGGCGCTTGTGGGGAGCGTCGGCCCCGGTTGCGCGGCGCTTGCAGGGGGGAGCGCCGGCCCCGGGCGCGCGGCGCTTGCGGGGGGGGGGAGCGCCGGCCCCGGGCACGCAGCCCTTGGAGGGGGCACCGGCCCTGGGCACGTGGCTATGGGGGGGCCCCGGGCATGCGGCTATTGGGGGGGGCCGCCCCCGGGCATGCGGCTATGGGGGGACGCCCTTGGGCGCTCAAGTGTTCCCGCCCCCTGGCGCCCAGCGGGCGAACGGCCACGCCCCCTGGCACCCGACAACCTCAAAAGGTTGAGGACCACTGCATTATATTACCACAAATGATGCCCAGATGTACAGAGTACCATTCTTAATCACCGTCTTCAGTAGGCCTCCATCGTTGAGCAACTGTTGCTGTCAGTCTCTTTAGTCAGTGTTTTAGGCAGTCTTCGCTGTAATATCTTCCTTGCTTTCTGTTTTTTATTTTATTTTTGTTGTATTTGATGGGCCAGATACTAGTCAAGAATACTTGATTGTTCTCCTTGGCCACTGAGGACATTAGGAAAAAATTCCTAACAGTTAGGGTGGTTAAACACTGGAATAAATTAGGGATGTTAAATATCAGTTAATAGAATAGTCAATTAACCTCATGAATTCTTATCAGTTAGTCAATTATTCTATTGTCCCTGGGCAGCCCATGTCCGGGGAGGAGCAGTCTGAGCTCCTGGACCCAGCATGAGCCAGAACTGAGTTGGGCTGCCTGCCCATTTGACTCTTAATACACTTTAAATGCAGAGCTGCAGTGGGCGTAGGTCCAGGACCCAGTCCAGGCTGGGATGGAGATGGGCTGCTGGCCAGCCTGCTAAAAATTTACTGGAAAGGGGTGGAGGGGAGAAAACGTGTGACGTTTATAGCATTAAGCTACAATCTTTTGCTTATTGTTTATCAGTTAGTCAACTATACTATTATATCCCTAGAATAAATTGCCTAGGGAGGTTGTGGAGTCTCCATCACTGGAGATACTTAAGAGCAGGTTGGATAGACATTTATCAGGGTCGATCTAGTCTGTGCTTGATCCTTCCGTGAGGTCAGGGCACTGGACTTGATGACTTTTCAAGGTCCCTTCCTGTTCTTGTATTCTGTGATTCTATGATTCTTTGAACAATAAAGAAACCAGACTGGGCGGATTGCCATCAGCAAAAACAATGGACTATGGAATAACTTGACCTTCCTGTGGGTGTTTTGGCTAGTCTATAAGCAGTTGCTGCTATAACACTGCAAGCACAGGTGCCTAGACAACATGCCATCTTGGGATGTCAGTATTTTTCCACAAATCTGTCTGGGAACTAAGTTTTGAAATAAAGGAGTCTCATATGCGAAAGATCTATAAAGCATTGTCTGAGTCTTCACTCACCACACAAAAAGACTCTTGGAAACACCTGAGAAACAAAGACTGAATTTGAAGAAGTATTGGACCCAGGCTAAAGGGATTTTTAGTGTGTATTTGAAAGATCTGGGGAATCCAAACTGTAAAGCAAGTGGAGTTTTCCCTTTAAGAATAGTTTGCCTATACCATTAGTTAGATTGGATATGTATAGCAGATTCTCACCTTATCTAGTATATTAAGCTTAGGTTGTGGTTTTGTTTATTTGCTAGGTAGTCTGCTTTGATCTGTTTGCTATCCCTTATAATAACTGAATCTCTCTTTTGTAGTTAAGACATTTATTTTATGTTTTAATCTAAAGCAGTTTGTAGTGAAGTGTGTGGAAATCGTAGCTCAAGGGGCAAAAGCTGTTGCATATGCCTCACCACATTGAGGGGTGAGCTTTATGAGCTTATGCTTAAGAGCTCGCTGTTCATGGAAGATGGTATAATTTTGGGTAAACACTCTAGAAGGGGTATGTGTCTAGGGAACTGGGAGTTGCCTTGACTGTAGCCTTTCTATTGTTGGTCCATGGAGAGAGCTTGCATGTAACTGCAGCTGGGCGTATCCCTACCTGTTTGCATGCTTGTGGAAGTGTCAGACTGGGAACATGTGTGCAATTTGTCACTGGAGCACAATGTGAACCCAGATTTGTGGGTCAGAAGGCTCAGCGGTATCCCAGTTCCAGGGACACGTTGGTGGGGAGCCCATCACAATAGAATGCTCAGATTGAAAAACCTATTAAATAGAGCTGGTTAAAACTCTGACATTCTTTGCAATGGGAAATTCTGGCATTTCAAAATTTCCTTCATCCCAAATCAGAACAAAAAAGTCAAAAGTTTCTTGTAAAACAAAATTTCCAGAAAATGTAGTTTTGGAAATATTGAAGTGATCTTATGAAACACCTTTGTTTTGACTGATATTAAAATAAAGCACTTGGATATTTTTGATAAAATTTTTACTAAAAGATGATTTCTCCTGAAATGTTTCAATCTAGTCAAATTGGCAGCTGAAAGGGCATGCAGCTCCCCACGCCTCTAGCATGTTGATAGGGAAAAAGAGATGCAAGCCCTTTTAAGTGCTTCTATTTAAAGGGCTTGTGCCTTCCCGGCACTTGTCAGGCAGCATTGTCTAGCAGCCGTGGGAACCCAGAGCCCTTTAAATAGAAACAGTTGAAAGGGATCACATGTCTCTGGCAATGTGCTAGAGGTGTGGGGAGCTGCATGCCCTTTCAGCTGTTTCTACTTAAAGGGCTCTCGTGTTCCCCTGTGGCTGCTAGACAACGCTGTTACCTGACAGGTTCAGGGAAGGCACCAGCCCTTTAAATAGAAGCACTTAAAAGAGCTCACAGCTCCTGGTGCCTCTTGCACGTTGCTAGGGAGCAAGAGATGCAAGCCCTTTAAATAGAATCAGTTAGAAGGGCTCGCTCCCCTCTCCCACTCCAAGGCAACACGGTAGGAGGTGGGGCCTGGAACTGCCTTGCAGACCAGATCAAAGTCCTAGGCGGGCTGGATCTGGACTGCTGAGAGGCCTTTGCCCACCCCTGCGTACAAAATACTGACAAATAAAATTTTTTCCGTAACTACTTTCATTTATAATAATCTTAGCTATTACTTATAACTATAGTCCAAATTTATGGAATTACGTTCTCCTCCAAGTTTATGGTGTGTCTCTTTAAAATTCTCTAATAGTGCTTTCCTTTTTGAAACTACTTTGATCTTATAATGTGGTTTAATATCACTGTCCTTCCATTTGGGGTGGAAAAAATGCTGCCTCTACATGTCTTTGAAATCAAGGTTGTTTAGAGGTAAATATTAAGAACAAATTGCTTCGGTCCTCAGCAGACTTTGGAGATGCAGATAATTTATTAGTTCATATAATCATATTTTTGATGCAAGTATCTGTTTGACCAGTAACTTGTCTGACCAAATCCACTTGGGGTAATCTGGTAATCTCTCAGCATCAGATTTCTTTAGGATAGCATTGTTACTCTTTCTTTTTTCGTTGGAGAGAGTATTTAAAACCCAAAGTAGAAACTAGGCAACTTGTTTTTGTGTTATCCTTTTGTGTTTTCTCCATATTAGCTGCTGCTATTCATTGTTTTGTTTCTTCTTTTAGTGTTTGACTACAGCTATAGAGATTACATTCTGTCCTGGTATGGGCATCTCAGCAAAGATGAAGGACAGCTGTACCACCTGCTATCTGAAGATTTTTGGGAAATTGCCAAGCAGCTGCGACAGAGGCTAAGTCACATTGATATAGTTAAGGTTGTCTGCAACGATGTAGTGAAAACTTTACTCACGCACTTCTGTGACCTTAAAGCAGCCAATGCCAGGTAAAAAGAAAAAAACCCTCACCAATGCTCATTCCCTGTTCCTCCAATATTTTAGTAGTATTTAAAGAGTTCACAATTGAGAGAGAAAGAAACAGCAACGACAGGCAGCATATAAGCATCAACGAAAAGTAATTTAAGATTTCTTACAGGTGCTGTTCTATTGTAATCCACGTCTCTGCCAGCTCTTTATATAGCTTCCTGTTGGCTTTTGCCGCAGCTCAGCCAGTTCTTGCAAGAACTGCATACCAGGGTGCATCTTGTTACTTTCACCTCTGCATATAAGTAACATACATAGTCCTTACTGGTGTTTGAGAGACACCTGCTATGCTTTTGGTCACTTAGGGAAAACACCTCTATGTCTTTTTAAAATAGGTCAACTTCATCACTCTATTTCTAGTCCTGTTCTTTGCTCACCATGCAAGACAGTAAGTGAATAATCTCTGAGGGTGCCATGAGACTGCAGTAGGATTTGGAAATGAAAACAGAAAGATGTGCACTCTTTCTCAGAAAAGTGCAAGTATTATTTCATAATCATCTTTCTCCCCCCGTGCTCCTAACATGAGGAAGCAAAGCCCCATGGTTTCTCTCTGAGAAGTTTCTCTTGAAAAAACAAGGTTGTTCCGTTAGTCAAATTGTTGGTCCATGTTTTTCTTCTATTATGAGTCTTTTCTTTGAGAGAGCTCTCTTTATACTGTGCCTGCGGACTACAAAGATTCGTTTCTCCTCTTAATACTGTGATTGCACTCAATCTGATACTTTAAGATGACTAGTAGTACTTTTAGCTGGCCATATGCATATGTATTCCTTATCTGAATGTACAGTATAAACTTAAATTATTCTAATTGAAGTTTTTTTTGGCTTGTGTAATGAGACCTTCAGGTTGTTTTGCCCACAGTGATATTTATTTGTGCTCTTTGCTTACAATGATGTACATGGCTGTTTCTGATATTGCTGCAGGGGAAAGACTTATTTCTTTGGCCCGTGACCATTCCACATGTTACCATTTTTCCTGCCTCCCTGAGCAGATAGTGTTAGGGCTCGTCTAGACTACATGGAAGATTCAAAAGAGGATATGCAAATTCCATGGGAATTCCATGGGAATTTGCATATCTTCTTCCGAGCTCGCTTTCGAAAGTGAAAGTAGTTGGGACGCGGCTTTTTCGGCAACTCCCCCTTTTTTTGACAATTTTTTTTCCTTAAAAAAATGAGGTTTACACGGCTTTTTGAAAAAAGGGAGGGATTGCCAAAAAAGCCACATCCCGACTACTTTCATTTTTGAAAATTCTGCTTTCCAAAGTGAGATTGGAAGAAGATATGCAAATTCTCTCTTGTCTTTTTTCTTAACAGAAACCAAATAAACAGGAGATCTTTATGTGCCTGCATTGGGGCACATATACAATTCTTTGTTAGCCTTTAATTTCAGTTCCAATATATTTGTGTGTTACTTGTTTCTCAACAATAGTAGACATCTTTTGGCTTTCTGATGCTCCTGACTATGTTCTCTGAGCGTGGTATTGTAGTTTGTCACTGTGACTTTTCAGCACGTCAGCTATGTCTAGAAGCAAAAGTTAGATGCCGAATACCTTTCCTTTTAGTTCAGTTAAAAAGAAGTTGGAGATATTTTTACTACTGTTTGTTAGTTAGTACAATACTTCAAATATTGATTAACAAAAAGCCTCCAATTTGAAGATGGAAAAATAATCAAAACTGTACTTTCCTCCTTTTGATGAGATGATAAAATTCTAACATTTGCTTTGTATGCCTTATTTCCTGTTTATAATTATGTCCATTTCAACTGTATCTTTATTTTTGGATGAGGACATTTGTATTTTCACTATTCTCGCTTACTGTAAAATTCGTCCTTTGTTTATTTTCCATTTCATTTGTTTTGCTTTGAGTTAATCATTGAGAATACCTGCTGAGGCTGGGACACATTAACATGCAAATGTAAAGTAAAGGTTGTGCCAAAAGTCCACTGTGCAATGATAATATTATTTCTTAATTTACAGATTAGCATTGCATGCAGATTAAAAAAACTCCTAAATGCCAAAAATGAAAAGATTAAAGGTTGATTACTCTTGCCACAAAATATAAGGTCCCGACACTGATGCTTAGAAGATACTTTTTGGTTTTAGGAGTATTCTGAGATTGTTAAATTAATCTAATTGTTCAGGTCTGTTTTGATTGCTGTGTTGCTCTCATATATCCGTGGGTTCCATTACGCAGTCTGAATCATCCCACTTATTGATCTGAACCTTAAGTACCACAAAAAACTTTTCAGCTCACAGGTCATTATAATTTTAAAAAAGCAAACAACACAACTGAGAACAACTCTGTATGTTGAATTGATACCTCTTAAGTGATAGTTTGGCTCTGAGTCTAAGATTTGGAAATTATGGTAAATTTAGATTGAAATTTAGATGCTTTGTCTTTTGTCTGGGATATTGAAACTCATTAATCTGGGTGAGCCAAATTATGGAATAATTTCCTGTTGTGATACTCTCTTAAATGTCTCCTGTGCATTGTGTTGTCTCCAAGTAATTTTATTACATATTATGGTAGCAAAGGGAGATTCATTCTTTGAGTACAGTAAGTGATCTAGAGCATTTGAAATACATCTTGTTCCATTTTTAGAGAGGATGTTATCCCCTGGCATGTCTGTTTAGGGGCTTCCTCATTCTGCTCATGAAGGAAGTCTGTCTGGCAAGGAAAGAAGCATTCTCGCCTTTGTGAGTCTAAAGACAGTAATCTCTTCTGCGGGAGGTTCATAGGGTTTTCCCACCCACTTCACTCCAGGTCATATTTTAAACTCATCCCTCTCCACCTTCCATTGCTAATAAAATAAATTAGAATGGCTAATTCTTCTAGTCCCATCTGGAGCTTTCTGAGATGCTGCAGTACTGGTAAAGGGCTGGAAAGAGCAATACAAGCTCTTCCCTTTTACAACTTCCCCGGAGTGTGACATTGGTGTATCAAGACCTGGAAGAGACTCTGCCATTCTTAATTTCTCCTGTAAAATTCCTATAGTTTATTTGTCTGTTAGGGTGTGTCTATACTGCACCCATAGCTCAAAATAAGCTATGCAATTTGAGCTACGAAAATTGCATAGTTATTTTGAGTCAATTTTGAAATACAGTAAACTTCCGATAATCCAGCACCTTTAGGACCCAGGGGGTGACAGATTATCAGATATGCCGGACTATTGGAAGGGGGGGCTATGAGGGGTCTGGGGTGAAGTGGGGGGGATGCGCCCCTCAGTGCAGCGGGACCAACCCAACAGCACCCCAGCTGCTCTGCCCCAGGCTTCCCCAAGCGGAGAAGCTGGAGGCAGAGCAGCTCCAATTGTCCAGCACTTCCGGGTTCCAGATGGTGCCAGACCATCAGGAGTGCCGGATCACTGGAGTTTTACTGTAGCTTATTTGAAGCTTGGATGTCGGACTAGCAAGCCCATTATATTTTGAAATAATGGGCATGCTCAAATGACGCGGAGTAGCTATTTTGAGATACCTCCTGCATCCCAAAATAGCACTGCAATGTAGATGTAGCCTTCATGTTCTCCCAGAGTATGAAAGGGGTTAGATACTTTGACCATGGGAGTTCTTGTTTATGTGCATTTAGTAAACAGATTTCCAGATTTGAGATTGGAAAGGAAATTTTACCCCAGGCATATTGGCTGAGGCATAATTATTTTTTTCCTTCTTTCTCTGGAGCTTTGAGCATGATGTTGCCTATTACAGGATGAGGTGAGCATATTCTACATGATAGATTTCTTGTAACACCAGGGAATGGGAATTGGTGAACTTCAATTCTTCTTGTGTTTTGTTTGTTTCTATGTGTCTGTTTCCTTAATATCTCATCCAAATGGCTGGTTTTGGCTTAAGTAAGGCAAAGAAAAGCTGAATGCCTGCCACGCTATTTTATTATGGATGGATCATGAGCTGAATAGAGTGGTGAATAAATCACTGAAACTTTTTCTCAGGGGTCTGGCGTAGGCACCATCTGTTGGTGGTAGCATAATCTTAGTTTTGGCCCTGCTAAAGAACAAAAAGCAGTCCAATTCTTGGAAACTATTCTCTGTGTCTTTCATAATATAAAATATTTGCTTTATTTTCCAAGTCGGAGAGGAAAAAATGCCTTTAGATGAAATGAAACAGTCTGAGATTGTAAGAGTTTGGCTGAGTAAGGTGAGATTCTAAGTTACACTGGGATTGGAGATAGTTTCCCCTTTACCCACTTATGGACCTAATGAGAGCAGTGCCCTTTGACCAGGTGTAATATCTCTGTTAGTGGCATTGGAGGTGAGTCTGCATTGTGAGCTTCTTACACTGACTTATTCTCTCATCACTTTTAATCTATAGTTTTATGTATTTTGATTTAAGAGTAAACAGTTTTTTCCAGAATTGGATAGTGAGTGATGGGCTGGTTTTTGGTAAAACAGTTTTGCAGGTTTTTGCTATTAGATTGACAAGGAGCATGTCTACACAGCAGTGTTATTTTGGAATAACTGACGCACAGACTTAAGCTATGCAGTTGACGTAGCTGAAGTTGTGTAGTTCATTTTGGCTTTAGCCCTGCTGTGTAGATGTGCCCAACGTGAGTCATAATTTAATGACATTAATCCCTTAAGGCAGCTGATCACTCTTGTTGATGAGGTTTTAGGTAAGTATGTAGCTCTTAGCAAAGTTATAGGGAAAACTGTCTCTTCCTGGAAACGATAATGTAGGAATAACATCAATTTCTCATTACAAAGCTGTCTGTTAGGTGTGGGTTTTTTTTCAGTAGTAATGTATAGTTTGGTTCTCAAATATCTTGGCTATCGTGGCTCCGTGTATTATGCTTGGTATACTTATTTCAGTGTATAGTGTAAAGTAATATTCAATGTAAAATAGAAAGCATTGTTACCATGAAGTCAGCAAGAGCTGGTACCAAGAGATCTTTATTGAACAAAGCCCCAGACATATAGCTGGAGTACAGGTTCCCATGTTTTCTTTTTCTTTTATAATTCCATTTGTCTCCTACAGTTTAAGTATGCCAAGAACTGCTTATCCTGCTAACCCTCTGAAAACTAATATCAAGAAGATTAACATGAATTTGAGAGGTTGTTGTGATGAGAACAGATATTGGAAAAGATGAGAATAAAGAAGTTATGAAATAGCCCTTGAATAAGTATATTTTAAAGTACCTCTTGACTAGTGCCAGTTTCTAGTGTTGGGCTTCTGTGAATGAAGACTTTGCCAGAAGAATTCATGGCGTTCTAATTTTATGTTTGTAATACACTAGACATAGAGGCTTCAATTAGGATTGGGGGGTCGCAGTGTACTTGGTTCTCCACCAGTATGTGTTTGTAATCCACTACAGACTGTCTTTGATAACAGACTCAAATCCTTTGTAGAAGGTTATAACACACAAACTAATAACTACACTGTGAAGCACAATCTCAGTTATGTTTCTATAGTTATTCTTTGTTTAAACAATACATGCCATTAAAGAGACCCTTGATGATGTGTGTTGATTAAATGGGTGTTAGGAATATTTGGGGATAGACTTTCTTCTGACTGTGGATATGTTTTTCATTGTCTTATGTATCTTACTTTTTGTCTTTATTGTGATGTTTTCATGTACAAGTCTAAATCAACTTATTTCATTTCTTAGAAGTTTCAAACAGATCAAGCAATTTTAATTCTGCTACAAGAAGTATAAAGATCTCAGAGAGACACAGGTAAAGAGATGCAAACTGCATGTTGCCCTCCATAGTTCCCAGGGCTGCTTTGTTGTAAACGTGTGCTGAGTACAGAATGTGCGATAGAAATCTTTTATGATTTGTTGCATGCACACTTGAGCTCACCCATTTCACTGTCAAGATGATTAAGAGCTAAATCTAACTTTTTGTGAGACTTCTTTTCTGAAAGACAATAATTAAAGAAATAGAGGAAGCCCAAAAGGAATGATTTTCCATGGAAAAGGCCATTACTTATTCCTATGGAAACTTTTATGTCCCTTCATCCCACTTCCTATGTAAACAAACAAAAAATGCTATCTTATCTTCAGAATCTTTAAATTTGTCTCAAATTGTAGTTCTGCTTCCCCATCAGAAGGCTTTCTAATCTTCACTGTGTGAGTTTTCCAGTCAGCCACTACAGGTTAGATACTGGGTTCTCAGGCTTGCCAAGTCTAAGCATTCAAAGATGCGTGAGTTTGGTGCCCCCCAAATAACAATTTTTAAATTTGACTTATTCAGTATTTTTAACCTTTTAGGATTAAGTTTTCAAACTTTTCTCAATCACCACAAAGGCTAGAAATACACACATATGTAAAATGTGTGTTTGTATATATATTTTAGTGAAAATGGATTTTCACATAATCAAATAATGTCAGTAGCTGGGGCTTAAAGACAAACACCTGGTATTGCAAGATACAGGCAGTCCCCTGGTTACGTACAAGATAGGGACTGTAGGTTTGTTCTTAAGTTGAATCTGTATGTAAGTCGGAACTGGCGTCCAGATTCAGCCGCTGCTGAAACTGATCAGTTTCAACAGCGGCTGAATCTGGACGCCAGTTCTGACTTACATACAGATTCAACTTAAGAACCCCAGGCAACCCCAAGTCAGCTGCTGCTGAAACTGATCAGCGGCTGATTCCAGGAAGCCCGGGGCAGGGGCTTCCTGTAGTCAGCCACTGGTCAGTTTCAGCAGCGGCTGACTTGGGGACGCCTGGGGCAGAGCAGCTGGGGTGCTGCTGGGTTGGTCTAGTAGCGCCGCCGCTCCTTGGCGCTACTGGACCAACCCAGCAGCACCTAAGCTGCTCTGCCCCAGGCGTCCTGATTCAGCCACTGCTGAAACTGACCAGCAGTGGCTGAATCAGGACGCCTGGGGTAGAGCAGCTGGGGTGCTGCCGGGTTGGTCCAGTAGTGCTCAGAGCGGCGCTACGGGACCAACCGACAGCGCCCCAGCTGCTGTACCACAGGCGTCCGGAGCAAAGCCGTGGAGCACGGGGGCAGCGGGACAGCCCAGACGCGCAGTGGCTGTCCTGCTGCCCTCGGGCTCCGCGGCTTTGCTCTCCTTTGCTCCCCGTCCCCCTGGTCTGCAGACCAGGGGGACGGGGAGCAAAGCGACGGAACACGTGGGCTGCGGACAGCCCAGACGCGTCTGGCCTGGCCGCTGGCCGCGTGCTCCACAGCTTTGCTCTGCTTTGCTCCCCGTCCCCCTGGTTTGCAGACCAGGGGGACGGGGAGCAAAGTGGCGGAACACGCGGGCAGCGGACAGCCCAGACGCGTCTGGGCTGTCCGCCCCCCGCGTGTTCCGCCGCTTTGCTTCCTCTCCCTGGTCTGCTGGAGACCAGGGAGAGGGAGGGCCCCGTTCGTAACTGCGGATCCGACATAAGTCGGATCCGCGTAATTCGGGGACTGCCTGTACATGATATCTCCCGTCATCTGAAGAAGTGGACTGTGCCCACAAAAGCTCATGATACCATCTACATGTTTTGTTAGTCTATAAAGCGCTACCAGACCATTGTCTTAGGTGAAATTAGTTTTATTAAAACTAATAAAAGAAAGTTCTTCTTCACACAGTGTGTAGTCAAGGTGTGGAACTCCTTGCCAGAGGAGGCTGTGAAGGCTAGGACTATAACAGAGTTTAAAGAGAAGCTAGATAATTTCATGGAGGTTAGGTCCATAAAAGGCTATTAGCCAGGTGATAAAATGGTGTCCCTGGCCTCTGTTTGTCAGAGGCTGGAGAAGGATGGCAGGAGATAAATCGCTTGATCATTGTCTTCGGTCCACCCTCTCCAGGGCACCTGGTGCTGGCCACTGTCAGCAGACAGGCTACTGGGCTAGATGGACCTTTGGTCTGACCCAGTACGGCCGTTCTTATGTTCTTATGAAAACTGTCTATTTAGCACTCTCTCCTAGGAGCTTAAACACTACAGTCCAGCTGCCCAGCCCCTTCAGTTAGCATGGACCACTCAGTCTTCTCTGCTATAGATTAAAAAACCTTCTCCCAGAACTAAAGCACTGTGGATGCTCTGATGTTGTAAATAAACTCCTCAAGAGCACATGGTAGGCATAATCCATAATTCATGCCCTCAGTCTTTGCACAGAATTTGAAAACACTATTATTGTTCTCTGCTTGATAGTGCAAGAAATACACAGATCTATTAAAAAAAACCCTTCCATGAATTTCTCTGCCTCACCTTCCTCACCATTCTGATGCATTCTTTGAGCAGGGTCAGAGTCTTTTAGGGCATCCAAGCTCCCTCTCCAGCATTGCATGACTTATCTTCTCAGCCATGCAGTCCCTTTCTCCTTAGACCATTTTGCTTTCTCTGACCTTGGTTGGTTTCACAGCTAACCTAGGTCCCCCTTGCTATGAAAGCATCCCTGTACCTTCACATCTCCTACCGAAAACAACTGTGTGGCTCTGTGGGCATGTTTACACAGCAAAGAAAAACCTGCACTGGTCCATGCTAGCCAACTTGGGCTTATGGAGTTTGGGCTGTGGGGCTGTTCCATTACTGCCTAGACTTTGGGGCTCTGGAACCCTGTGCACTGTTCTAGAACTTGGAAGTCTACACAGCAGTGAAACAGACTCAAGCCCTACAAGCATGAGTTGTCTGGCACAGGCCAGCCCAGGGTTTTTCTTTGCTGTGTAGACATACCATGGAGCCTTTCTAGTTTTTTTAAAGGCCAACTAGCATCAGTACCTTGATGTCTTTGTTTTGCATTTGGGGATTTTCCACTCCCTCTCCTTTACCAGGTCCTTGCAGATAGGTAGGAAAAAATAGTTCTTTTAGGCTTCCCTTTTGCCAAGGTGGTTCTATCTGAATAGGCAGTCATTGAATTCAAATGATGTGCCACTGTGTCTGGTGTGAGAGAGACATGACACAGCCATTATTAGCAAAGGTCTAAATTTCTTGTATAAAGAAGTATGCAGTGATAAAGCAGTTTTCATAGGAACAACTTTATAATTTCAATTAGAATACAATTGTGCAGACAGATTCCCCAAAGTATCACAGGGTTCCAGAATAGAAAAGATTGGGAATCTTTGTGACAGATAATAGTCCAGTACTAGAGGATTGTGGTAGATTGCTAAAAAACTAGTGTTGTGAGTTTGAGGTTTATAATTATATGTTCATTAATTGGATAAAAATTGTAATAGCTCCCTGCAGCAAAGGTTTTTTATCATTTTAACAGCAAAGTACACCTGTGGGTAAGGTTGCTAAGCATCCTGTACGTCCTGATCTACACATATTAAAAGATACTCTGCAATTATGCATAATCATCTTTTTTTTTAAATGTAGTGTTTTCCCCATTTCAGTACTCTTAAAGCATTGAGAGAACTGGTGGATCTGTAGCAACAGGAATACAGATAATAGTGGTGGTTACTAATCTTACTAATCTTTCTTCTAAAGGTTATATTTACTAATATTTCACTCATTTTGGGATAACCAAAGAAAAAGCCCTTGCTTTCTCCTAAGTAGTTAAACTGTTTTGTATCCGCACCAAACTGAATGCATGTTTAAAGAACTTGTAAGATGGAAATATGTCTGAAATGAAACTCATGAATGGTTGATCAATGCTGGTTTCACTTCACAAGGACATAAAAAGTAATGATGCATGCTGTGCAAACTACAAATGTTGCAAGTACTATATGTATTAAATTGCTTTCAAGTCAACTGCATCTTGATATATCAGGATATGTAACTGTCACTAAAATCTGAATTGTTAACCACGGCACAAATGTTGTCACTTATCATTGTTTCTCTGTGTGATATAGAGCAGATTAAATAATGTGTGGGATTAAAAGGCTTGTGCGGTATCCTATTTTAGAACCCACTCAGTAAAATTTGAGTTTATATTTCAGTTCATTGAACCACTGTTTTCAAAATTTATGGCTAGTCAGCTAAGTTTTCAAAAACATTGTGCACAAACATCTCTGTGTGAACTTGGTTAGGAATTTTTAAAGATCAGTTTGGTCTATATGTTTGGAAAATCCAATTATGTAGTCATAATAGATACTTTTGTGTTCAGAAATTGAGACAACACAAGTGACGTAACATCTTTTGCTGGACTAACTTCTGTTGGTGAGAGAGAGAAGCTTTAGAGATAACATCCCAAAACTCTTTCAGGTCTGAGAATTGTACTCACTGTCACAGCTAAATACAAGATAGAACAAATTGTTTACTGTAAGTAAATTATTTCCAAGGGCTGTCTGAAGTGAAGTAGACAGTCATGGTGATGTGATGGTTTTTGTCTTTTTATAATTTTCCTGTGAGTACAGTTAGTCTCCTGTGTTGAGTTGTCATTTAAACATTTAGTCCACTGGATGCAGTACACTATATGCTGTTATAAGCATGTGTAGAACCCAGGGATCTTAAAGTGTGTTGTGGGAGTTGAGTAGATTAGAGGTCTGTCTTGTACAAGTGAACCTAAGTGGGATGTTGGAAAAAGTTTAAGGGAAGTAGTTTATACAGCTACAGAAGTCAATGATGAAAAAATTTAGTTGCACTGTGCATGTGTGTGTGCATCCTGCAGTTAAGTTTTCCGTTTTCCCTAATGGTTACTGCAGAATAAATAGTGCTATCCTTTACTTTGTGCCAGCATTGTTGCAAATGAAGGAAAATGGCCTCAGATAACTTTCTTGATAATTGGTATTTGCTGCCTAAAATCATAAGTTAAATCAGATCTTCTTGGTGCCTTCCCAAAGTGTCTCACAAATCTTATGGAAGAGGTGCATAAAGGACCCCAAATTTGTGCTATGGGACCAACTGCCACTGTACATTGGTGAGAGTTCTATCCATCATTGCATGCATGCTCTTTTCTACATTATTTCATTGGTAAATTGGAGTGAGGGGAAGCATGGTTAACATGGGATTCTGTTTGCTAGGCAGATTCACTAGGCTTACGCTGATTCACTGTGTTTTCCTACAGGCTTTACTCAATACTTTGTAATGAGAGAGGCAGAAATGGAAACCCTCAGTTAATCAGTCCTCTTGCCATGAGATGAACTGTTCAATATATTTTAAGAAATCCTACAAAGTATGCACTGGAGCTGTTTAAAAGAACAAGTCCAGATGTACTTGCCACTTTGAAGAAGGATAGTATCATATGAAAAGGTAGTGACTGCCAAAAAATAGGAGCATTCTTCAGGTTGATAGACTTATGGAAAAGTTTGCTGCTTTGCCACCTGAAGTTTGGAGGATGATCAAAGCCAGCATCATTGTCCACATGACCGTTGGTGAATTGGTGCACCTTTAACTGAGGTTTTCTTTTCCCTGACTGCTTTCAATCACCCCCTTATCTCTGCTGGCTCTGTTGGAACAAGTCACTGGCACTGATGTACAGAGACTTGCATAAGACTCCGGCAGAAAGAGATTCTGAAGATTTGTCCCTTACACTTATGCAAAATGACTGTGGGTACCTTGACGGATTTCCCTTTCACTCTTTAGAGACACCTTGAGATTATGGCCAGGGTACCTGCTGGAGGAAGAGTCTCCTCTTCTGGAGACCCATGTTGGGTTGAACATTGGAGAGAGCCTATCTCATCAGGTGCATGCCATAGTATATGTAACCTTCACAAACAGCAACACACTGGATGCATTAGGAAAGTAAGGGCCAAATATTTACCAACTGGTGTATTCTATCTGTTTCTCTGATAGACCAGTCTTGACCATGTGCCAGTAAACTCCTGGAACTGCTCCAACTCAGCTAAGATGAATTTATTGGCTGATATTGTAATTCCACCCAGACTTGTAAGAGATAAAAATGCAGACTAGACTATACAACTGCTTCCTCAGAAAGGATGTAACTATAGGAATAGTTAATGCTCCAGAGAGTCTAGGAATGTAGGCTGCAGTCCCGAACAGGGATGGGGCTCCTGTGGAGACAATACTGACCATGGATGGAATGGTGAGAGAAAGGGTATGTCTACACTACCCTCCTAGTTCGAACTAGGAGGGTAATGTAGGCATACCGCACTTGCAAATGAAGCCTGGGATCTGAATTTCCCGGGCTTCATTTGCATAAGCGGGGCTCTGCCATTTTTAAATCCCCGCTCGTTTGAACCCTGTGCCGCGCGGCTACACGCGGCACGAACTACCTAGTTTGTGCCGCGTGTAGCCGTGCGGCACAGGGTTCGAACGAGCGGGGATTTAAAAATGGCAGAGCCCCGCTTATGAAAGTGAAGCCGGGAAAATTCAAATCCCGGGCTTCATTTGCAAGTGCGGTATTCCTACATTACCCCGCTACTTCGAACTAGCGGGGTAGTGTAGACATACCCAAAGGCAAATTTAATCGCAATCTAGTGGAGTCAAAGTGCACTGTTGATCTGTGCATTTCAGTCTTTATTTGAATTGTGAAAGTATGCACAGGCATAAGTCACTGCATAGACATTGCTTAAGGAAAGTGGGTGAGACCTCTGCTAGTAGTATCTGAAGCTACAGGCTAAAGTTCTCAGAGTGTTTTTGCACATTTGTCTTCAGGGCCAGAAGATCAGGGTCTTGCCCAACTACTAATACAATTTCTGTTAAAAAAAAGAAAGTAGAGTTGGCCAGTTTTAGATTAATCTATTCTATATTTTGAAGAGTGAGTTTGTTTGAGGATTTGTTTGTGCAAAATAAAGCCATGCTTCATGATTAGCTACAGATACCAAATTTTGCATAAACAATTCTGCCACTTAAATTAGCTGAATGCACTAATTTTTTCACTGGAATATGCTGGATGAAAGGTTTAAATAATTATTTTTGTTTTTCATCGGGAAAATGTCATGATTATTGTGATTAGCATTCATAAAAATATTTGCTAACAAAATTAAAACTTGAGTCACCTATTCAACTGTCATTTTAGTGCAAAGAAAATGTTTACTGTTACAAATCACAGAAGAAGGTGGTTTTGGGGAGAGAACCTCACCATGATATACCAGGGAATGGTCTGAAGTTGGTTAGGCTTTGTTACCCATATGATCTCTTACTAATTAAAAGATCCATCTTTGCAGTTTTTCCTCTTCCCCCATTTTCCTTTGTGTATCCTCTTCCTCACATTTTAAATTTGATAAAACTGCTTCAGCATCATGCACTTTTGATTGTTTCTCCTTAGCCAAAACTCCACTCTGTGCTGGTGTCTGACATTTCTCAACAGTGAGCCTCTGCAGTACTGACTCTGGCACCAAATCACTCCCTACTCATTCGGCATATGCTATGAAATGACCTAATGTTACTGTGCTCAACTTTTATGCATATGCACATAGTATGAAACTCTCTTCAGTGCGGCTAACCTCCTGGTCACATTAGCAGAGGCCCCAAAGATCCACCCTGTCTCAAAGGTACACGGCTGTCTTGTACTCCCATTAGTCACCATTTTTAAACCTTCCATGAGGGATTCTTTAACTTTGGTCCAATCACTGAGTTTTGCACTCATCTGGCTTTGGATGTCCCATGTTTTGGAATTGTAGTCTCCATACTGAACTGCATGTCTGTGACATGTTTCTTCTTATTAAAGGTACATGACATTTACAAATTTATGACTGGTTGAGAGAAATATATGAGAAGTCAGTAAGTTACAACATTTCATCCTAATTCAATTGTTTTGATGAAGTGGCTGGTATCTAGAGTTCAGTGAAATTGTTCATTGCTATGTCACAGATCCTACATTGAATAGTTTATTCTGTAGCTGAGTTCAGATCATTACTGATTCTCTACAAATGTTCTCTCAATGTTGTTTTTATTATTTCTTCTGAGGCATAAGGTTTAATATATGAAAGAGCATTCCATTGTCAGCAGAATGTTCTTTTATAATGAATTTAGGAACATAGGAATTGCCATACCTCTACAGAGCAGTGCTCCATGTAGTCCAATGTCCTGCAGCGAGGTGTGTGCTTTCCCTCTGGTAGACTGGCTACGCTGCTATTTTTAGTTCACCTGAGGCAGCATAGGTAACAGTTTGGGCTATATACAGTCTGATATATAGCCAGGAGTTCTGGGTGGGTTTATACTCTGAGCTGCTCCCCATGCTCCCCTGGGCTGCATTGCTATAGTCTATATGAGCTGGGAACCACCCTCCCTGTTATAGTCTACAGGAAATGCTTTAAAATCGGCCAGTACTAATTGCTTCAGAGGAAGATGCAAGAAACCTTTTACTGGGAAACTAGAAGACTTACCCAGAATTGCCTGGGTCAGGGCTGAGGGGGAACACAGGCCTCCTGCCAGCATTCCCTGGGCCCGGCCAGGGGGGAGATGACGTGTGGGAGGGAGGAGGCACATAAGCCAGTTGGCTTAGCAGTGCTTGGGGTGGGGTGGGCTGTGGCTCCTGTGATGGGGGCTGGGACAGCGCTGCCCAGCCCCAGTCATGCTCGTGGGATGAGGGACCATGGCAGTGGGGCTGGGACCGAGGCCAGGGGGAGGGAAGGATTTGGGGGAGGGGGTTACCTGGTCTGGTGGCAAGCAAGATGGGGAGTCCAGTCCTCAGCTGGCCACTTCTTTGATGGCATGACTGCCTCTAGTGGTCACTCTGCAGTATAGCTGTCTCCCATGCTCACTACCCCAGTGGTGAGTGTGAGTATAGTGTCCCTCAGGCCCCTCCCTTTCCATATTATGGAAAACAATCAAATTCCAGACACGTCCTGTTTTCCTGGCACCACCAAGCCTTGACCTTGCTTTAGGTTAGGGTAAGAGGAAGCTGCATGCCAAATTTGGTGGCCTTAGCTCTTACCTTTTAGGAGAAGTTCTTGAACAGACTCTCAGACAAATCTCTAAAATATATATCTATATATAGATTATGGAATAAGCTGCCTATAGGGGAAATTTCATCTTAAGTCTCATCCGTAAAATCTTTGGTTTAGACCATGAATCTTGAGAATTTATGCCATATTAAAATAGAAATGATCCTGTGTATTGTAATTGTGGATGTTCTCTGTCTTTCCATGTTTAAATTGTACTATGCTTTAGGGTTCAATGATATCTAG
Organism: Pelodiscus sinensis; assembly: GCF_052426305.1. Taxonomy (NCBI): domain Eukaryota; kingdom Metazoa; phylum Chordata; order Testudines; family Trionychidae; genus Pelodiscus; species Pelodiscus sinensis. The sequence goes on along the minus strand of NC_143055.1, from coordinate 59,723,752 downwards.
TGGCAATGCATTTCACAGAAGAACCATGCACCTTCATCTTTTTGTTAATTTTAAAATTTGCCTTTCAATGTTGTTTCTCCTTATTCTGGTATTATAAGAGAGGATAAATAGGAATCCCTGTTTACCTTCTCAGTACCTTTCAATAATGTGTTATACCTCTACCATGTTCTACTTTCACTTCTCAGATGGAAGTTTCCCCATGACTAATTTGCATTCCCTGTTTCTCGATTGAGTCCATTCTGTTTCTGCTAACATTTTAAGATAAAGTACTTAGAACTACAGTTTTGCAGATAAGGGTTTTCCATTGGTTTATTTAACATTTTTGAGTATTTTCTATCACATTATTCATACACCTCTCTCTTGCTTGTTTATTATTTTTTCCACTAGTGAATATCATCTGCTGATGTTGAAAATTCTCAGTCAGTCATCTAGATATTCAGGGGTTCTTTGTCTGGAGGATTCACTTGACCTTTCCTTGTTTGTTGTTCTGTAAGGGGTATGTCTACACTACAACGTTATTTCAAAATATCTAATTTTGAAATAGTTATTTCGAAATAAGATATTTTTGAAATAACACATCTACACACAAAATGCATTTCGAAATAGCATTTGGCTATTTCGAAATAGCACATCCACACTGAGTGGACACTGAATCGTGTTTAAGGCCAGCCGGAATCAGTTCTAGCAGGGCATCAGGTCAGGAGTCACTTTGTGTGGCTGCTGCCCAAGGCTATCTGAGGCCTGTGCTTAAAGGGACACTTCCCCCCCCCTCCCCCACCCCAGACAGCCGATTCTCGGGTTTCCCTGCTTGCTTTCCTACCTCCATGAGGGACAGCAAAGCATTTTGTCTCTGCGTGCTCTGGTTGCCCTCACTCGGGACACCATAGCACTCTGCAACATGGAGCCAGAGCTGCCCCTGGGTACTCTGGTGCTTCTCGTGAAGGTGTTGCTGCGAGCCTGGCTGCACTTTCTGCAGGCTGCCATCTGGGAGGTCCATCAGGAGACTGTCAGTATCCAGGAGGCCCTGCAGGAGAGCGTCCACCCTGAGGAGCAGTAAGAGCCTCCCTGGTCTGCCCCACTGGAGGCTTGTGCCTCATTCCTCCCTCACATCCTTCCACTTACCTCTCCTTAACCCCCGTTCCTGATGTCAAATAAAATACACATAATTTCATGAACACAAACTCTCTTTATTTAACAAAATGGGAGGCGAGGGAATGAAACTCTGGTGAGACTGGGGAAAGGAGGTGGGAGGAGAGAGGGTGGGAGAGGGGAGGGGGAAACCTGGGAGGAGGGAGCTGGAAGGGGGAAGAAGGGGGAGGGGAAGCTCAGGGCATAGACATAGGAAAAGTCAGACCAAAGAGGCTGGCAATTTTCTGAGTGACAGTGAAGTAGCTGATCACAGATGAGGAAGATCACATCTGTTCCACATTTTTTGTCACAGCTTGATCCATTTCTCAATCCAGCAATAATTTTCAGTCCCCTGCTTAAATAGTCATACAATTATAGTACAAGCCTACTAGAGGTTGGACCTCCCTTAGCTGGCACCCTCTGGACCTAACTGGTCCCGAACAGGGGGATTTGCCAAATGAGGGGGGGGGGGGTCTTTCCCAGCATGGCCCATGCTGCCCCCAGCTAGGACTCCATCTGAGACCAGCTGCTGCCTGCCCAGATGTGTCTCCCCAGGCTGGAGCTCTGTGGGGGCCAGGCTGGGACTCCACAGCTGTTGAGGCTGCCGGGACTCTGCAGCTTCCGGGGCTCCATGGCTGATGTGGCTGCCAGGGCTCTGTGGCTGCTGCCAGCCCCTTCTACCGCCTGGCAGCAGGAGCCAAAACTCCCTGCTCTGCCACCCACCTGTTCCTGGCTGAATCACACCCCTCCCCTCAGTCCTGTGGCCTGACCTCCTTATACCTGGACTCTGTGATCCAGGAGCATCTGGGGTCTTGCCGAATCACGGATGTTGCCAGACCAGAGAGTCCCAATTAAAGGAGGAACAACCTGTAGTTAGTCTGCAATACAAGGGTCTTTTGGCATCTCAATACTTTGCCTTCTCAATTTTTTGGAAAAAAAGAATGTCAACAGGAGCAAGTAGAAAACAATCATTTTTTTTATTCAACCTTCCACCTCGGGGCTTGCTCTGAACTATAATAGCTTATTCTATATTGCTATGGTTTAAAAATATTGTATTTCTATTTGTACAGGGATAGAGAAAAGACAGGGCAATGGATTGAAATGGGGCAAATATAGGTTTGTCTTAATATAATAATTAAAAGTAAACAATAGACGAAGTATAGTTTCTGTTTAAAATTTTTCTTTGCTGAATACTGTTATGTTGCTGATATTTTGAATAATGGTGACTAAAGATGTGTTGCAATTTCTGCTGAAATTCTTGTACTCTTTTTAATAGGCAGGAAGAGCAGCCAAGGCCATTTTTACTCCACCCTTGCTTAAGGAACTCTGACGAAGAAGTAAGATTCCTGCAATCATGTTCTCAAATTCTGGTGTATTGTCTCCTGCCCTCAAAGGATGCCCAGTCTCTCAGCTTGCGCATAGTCCTTGCAGACATACTTGCAACAAAAGGTAGATTATAGATCAGAAGATAATTAACTAATAAGCTACTATATTACTAATGATGACAAACCATTTAATATACTTATATTGATATCACATTTTAAGTTCTAAAATTAAACTCCTGTCACAACCTGCACATATAGTTAGTTTCTTTTAGACCAGGGGTAGGGAACCGTTTTTGGGTTGGGAGCCGCTGACCCACAAACCCCCCCCCCCCAAAGACAAAAAAATGTTGCCCCTGTCTGAGGAGGAGGAAGACTCCCCACATTCTCCTGACACACCAGAGCCATGGGGGGCCCAGCCTAGTATATTTTGTATGCTCCAGCCCCATGGTGGGACAGTGGAGGAGCTGGAGTGCCAGCATGGGCTCCCTGAGCCTTGGGGACCACATCCAGCCTTCAGGCCTGAAGTTCCCCACCCTTGTATTAGACATACATGAGTCACTTGAAAATTCATAGCATCAGCTAATTAAGGCTAAGACACTGACCTCTCTGGCACTGATTTAGCAGGACACTGCTTTAGGTATTTAAGCATAATGGGACTACTTACCTGCTCAAAATTAAACACATGCTTAAGTGCTTGTCTGAACCAGGGTGCAAATGCTCAGCTCCTTGCAGCGTACAGCCATTTCATCCTCTTATTTTGTCCTAGAGGAAACCAAACTTTCAGCGCTCTGTATAGGAGTGACTCCCTGGAGAGCATTTGACTGGTCCTGGGCTTTTATAAGTAGAATTCTATGCTAATGGTGTGAACATGACCAAAGTTTGACCCTTTGCCCCCAAAAAAGCTATCCATTTAATTACTGAGAATTTTAGTTGTATTTATAAAGAACACTTTTAATTGGATTATGAAATTATTAATCACTCTGTCCATTTTTGAATTTGGAGTTGGAGACAGTTTTTGATATTGCAAAGTCCCAGGTAATCCTCAGATAGTTCATTTTTATTCATAATTCTGCTCTTCATAGACTCTAATGTGTAACATTCTCTGCAATGCACATCAAGAAGAGCAGAAACAGGTACTTGGAATGTTGCAGTTTAGGTTCAGCTGCTTTAACATGTATGTACTTTTTAATAATCTGAATTTCCAGTTTCTTCGATCCCATTGACAGTTTACAGCTTGTCCCTTTTAAGAATGGCCATTTGAACTCTGTTCTCTCTGCATATGGTTACCATATTTTCTGAACCAAAATTAGGGATACAATACCTATACCCTTTGACCTCTGTTTACAATGCCCCCAACTCTTGGGGTCAAGAAGGACACATGACCAGAAGTAAAAGTAACCCCCTTTATGAACTTTTCCTACCATCCTCCTACCCATAGGAGATGAGTTTGGCCCCCACCAAACCCTCTCCTTTGGTGTCTGCCTTTCTGCTTCACCCCCAGAATCCCCTGGCACCTGCACCTTCCCTTACCTCTGCACCCTCCTGGTGCTTCCTCCTCCCTTCACTGCCCTTGCCCCCTTGCCCTCTTTCTCCCTGATGTTCATCCCCTCACCACCCTCTACCCCAGTTCCTCTCATGTCCCTCTGTGCCCTCACACATGACTTGCTCCATTCCCACCTTCCTCATGCCCACCCCTTCTTTCAAGCCTTCTCTCAGCACCTCTCCCTCCCCTTGCTTCCTCTTATCTCCAGTGCCCTTCCCCTCTCCTCTCCCAGCATCACCCTGTCCCCTCCCACCTCCACTGACACCTCCTCTCCCTCCTCCTGCCCTTTTCCTCATTGTCTCCACTTGGCCCCCTGGCATTTGTCTCTCCTCTACCCTGTCCCCTTGGTGCCTTCTCCTTTCTTCTCTTTCCCTGCCCCTCTCCCCTCAGCACAAGCCTCTTCCTCTCCCATCCTCCTTCCCACTAGTTCTCTCTGAGCCCCTCCCCCATCTTTTGCCTTCTAGTTTGCAGAGCTGGAGTCTCTGGTCAGGCCCCAGAAGTCCCCTCAGCCCTAGCCCCAGCTGCTTCCAAGGCAGGACTACTTGCCGGGCCTGGAGCTAGGCCGCCCGCAGTGCTAATGTTAGTGCTACATTCCAGTCCCCACACCAACTTTGGCTCCCATTGGGAGGAGCGCCCACCCTCCCAGATCTGGCTTGCGGAACGTGGCAGAGTGAGTGGATCTGTGCACTGCCACTCCCCTAGCAGAGTGGGAAGGTGTGGGGAGAGAAAGGGCCATGCACAGAGCGCACCGGCAGAGCCCAAACATACCCCGCTCTGCAGCGCTCCAGCCGAACTCCACGCAGTCCCTGACAGCACCCCACCGGCAGCTCCCAGGAGTGGCTCCCAGGCTCCAACCAGTGCCCCTCCTCCTCTGGCAGTGGTGGTGACCACCTGTGGACGGAGGAGGCTGGGCTGACGGCGCAGGCAGTCACGCAGCAGGTGGGAAGGGTCACGCGGTGGGGTGAGGGGCTTGCCGGACAACGGTGTGTGCTGCATGGGAGCTCGGAGCTCTGGACACTGCACATCAACGGCAGCGGCCCTGGCTGCCCGTGTAAAGCAGCAAGGGAGCTGCTTATGTGCTGGGTGGAGGTGGGGAGTTGCTGCTGTGCTGCTCTAGCACTGGGTGTCTTTAAATCCGGGACTATCTTGGAAAAAAAGGGACGTATGGTCACCATATCTCTGTGGCACATCTCCAACTGTGTGCTGCGGAACACAGTTTAAGAAATGCTGGTTTACAGTAATGCAGGGGTGAGGAACCTGAGGCACGGGGGCCGGATGTGGCCCCTGGCTTGCCTGAATCTTATATACTCCCCAACACTGGGGAGCCTTTGATGGCACTCCAGTCTCCCTGACATACCATGATGGGGCTGGAGCACACAAAATCTACTAGCCTGGGCCTCCATAGGCTCTGGTGTGTGAGGGGAATGCGAGGAAAGTCTTTCTCCTTCTCAATTGGGGGGGCTACGTCAGTGTGGGTTTGTTTCTCTTTTTTCACTTCTCACTTGTGTGCAGCCCCTGCCTGATTTTTCTGTGGGTCAGTGGCCCTGACCCAAAAAAGATTTCCCATCTCTGAAGTAACGAATAAAAGTTTAGGAGAATGTCAGTCTAAAATAACTGATACACTAGTAATTCCTTGGAAATTTATCAACCTGTTTTGTTTTATGTCCAAAATGTTTCACTGTTCTTGTGTCTGAGTTTGAAGATGCCATTTGTTTGCCCAGTGATTATATATATATATATATATTTTTACATTTCTTCTCTCAGTACTGAAGCCAATGGTGGAACTGCTGAGTGATCCAGATTATGTCAACCAAATGCTGCTCAGCCAGATGGAATACAGAGAACAGGTGAATGAGCATCACAAGAAAGCCTACACATATGCTCCTTCTTATGAGGAGTTCATCAAGCTCATTAACAGCAATTCTGACGTTGAATTCCTGAAACAGCTAAGGTATCCGATGTTCAATTATCGATTGTTCAAAACTATGCATGCTTCTTTGGCTAGTCTGTTACTGAGACCTGAGTGAAGTGTGATTTCAGTGAAGTACACGGAGAAAATGTAACCCTTAAATTTAAGGAAGCTCCAAAATAACCTGCTTTCCATTTAGTCCACAGGAAATATTAAAATTTTCCCATTGTATCTGGCTAGTGTATATTGAAGTTTCCTCAATTATTTAAAGACATATGGGAACCTTCTCCACAGCATGCCCCTGATAAAAGGAGTCAGAGAAATAATAATAAAATAATAAGATCTTATATGGAATGAACATTCCCTTTCTTAGTTTTCTGTGCTATGATACCAAGGCAGCTATTTAGTATTCATCCTTAATACCTCCCCATTTTTTTCTGTCCCAAATTTGGAGCATGGCTTCTCTTTTCACCTATTCCTTCCCTCTTCCTTCATGATGCAAGATAACTCCCATGTTCCTAACATGCTTGCAAGCACCAGAAGAGGGATCCCCAGAAAGGACCAGCAGTCTCCCTCTGGTCTAAAACAAATGTCGATTCCAGTTTTCATGTTAGTTCTTCCCCATCTGATCTGCCTCGCTCTTGTTGCTTTCTGTGTTGAGTACATAGTTGGGAACCTCCAGCGAAGGTAAATGGGTTATGTTGGAATTGAGTGCTGTTGTTCCTGGCATTGGGGAGGGTGTCAGGCTGAATTGTTGGTTTTTCTAGTGTTGCAACCTCTCAATGGCCAGATGTCTTTCCCAGCACATAGCTGTATTCCAGTACCTGATGGTGCTGGAAAAAAGCCTATTCGCAGGTGTGGCCTACCAAGAATTACAAGTTTCTTAAAGGCATCATCATTGCCATGAATTTTTTTTAACTGCCAGATTAAAATTGACACAATATATAGTGTATAAGTGATTCTCTGACTACGCTAATAAACAATGCTGATGGTAAAACAAATTTAACCCAAGAAGTCATCTTGCAAAGATGGAAAGAATATTATGAGTCCACATGTTACCACCCCTCAAGCAACTCTATGTCCAGATCCGAATACATTAGCAGTAGATGCAAACCCTGATCCTGATATTTGTGGAGAAGCACCTGTGTTGGAAGATGTTTACTCAGCCGTATAAAAACCTTGATGCGGCTGGTGCTGCTGAACTCAACACCATAATGCCCACCCTTTTCAGGTGTGCCAATGAGCCCATTACACTAAATTTTTGTCCAGACTGGTATTACTGGGAAGGTACCAGCAGAGTTGGAGGGGAAGGGATCATTATCTTGCTCTGTCAGAGCAAAGGACCATGTACTGAATGTGGTAGCTGTAGGCCAATAACTCTGCTCACTGTCCCTGGAAATGTCTTGGCACATGTCCTACTCATGTGGCTTGAGCATTTCTTTGTGGAACACCATTGCCCAGAGCAATAGTGTTTCACTGCCTGGCGATCTACAATGGTGCTATGCTTTTTTGAGATTCATTGTAAATGTAAACTGCGTCCAGCTGGCTTATTTGGATCATACTATGTGGCTCAGAAACGAAGTCCCAGCTCATCTATCTTCAGAGCTCAGACTCAAGGTTGGGAAAGGACACTGACCAGTCACAGGCTAGCAGTTGTTATGCACTCTCCTGGATTAATCAGGCTTCACCAGCTCAGTAATACCCTGTGGAGCTCTTAGATGCCTGGAATAAAACGTGTGGTCATGGACACTCAATGCTCTAGGCCTCCTTTGTCTAAATATGTTGTTGTTGTTTATCTCCTTTCCTGTAGATCTTCCACCCCTTTTCTGCCCCGATTAGGTGTATTTTTTCAGAATTACTTTTGTTTAATTTTGGTTAGCAGCTATTTTCTTCTGAATTTTCAATTGTGCCCTATAGCAGAAGCTAGCCATTTTTGTTTGTGCTTTAGATGTTCTCTGCTGTTCCCATGGAGTGAGCAACCATGGGCTATTCAAGATAAAGACATAACTGTCATGTGACAACCACAGCAAATGAAAGTATTACTTTCAAAACACCAAAAAGGAGTTATAGATGCAGCAGGGCTGATGCCTCTAGAGGTGGATTTCTGGATATGGACCTATTGGGAAATAAACACCTTGATCCAGTAGTAGGGCCAGGCTTGTGGAAAATGGAAAGGCTGGTGAGGTAGACAGAATTAATTCTCTCTTGGCTATTCAGGCACTGCAGGCACTCATTTATTTGCACTACACACAGGTGCACTCCTCATGCTGGTTCTCAAAGGGATTCTTTCCTTTACCTGCAATAGGGATGTCAAATTCAGGGGGTTCCTTCGTCACTTCCTTTCTGGGATTCTCTCCATACACACTGTATGCCTTCAGGAGGGTGGAGGCGATAGATCCAGCAAAGGCAACTGCATCTTCCCATACTCATAGAGCTCTTATCTCCATTTTACAGATGTAGAGGTAACTGAGTCACGGCAAGACTAAACTACTTCTTCTAGGAAGCACTTGGAAGAATAGGGACTAAAACCCCAAAACTCCCGTTTCCCAGACTAGCATCTTTAAGCATTGAACTATCTTTCTATTCTCACTAATCTTTATAGCAGAGTCCATGTGAGAGCGATTGAAGCATTGCAGAAGTAGTTTCCATGAGGACAAGGGTCCTGATCTGTGACTACTGAACACACCTCCTCTTAGAGTTGTCTCAAGCAGTCCATGTGCTTCTCTCCATTTCCACACCCTGTTTTGAAATAACATATTTTCCAACGAGGAAAATGCATTTGGTGAGAGAGTGAAATGATTTTGTTGCTTGGCTACTTATGTTAGTCTGCTCTAAAATTTGCTCTTTACTGCAGGCCAGCATGCTGTGCTACTGACAGTATGAATTACCCTTTATTAGACTGTTGGAAACCTAAATAGACGTGAGGTTTATTAGTGTAATAACACTAATGGAGCTGCTTGCTTCAGCTGAAACCTAACCCTTTTGTTGTTGTTCTAGTACAATTACTGTGCACTGTTTTCTCTTATTAGCTCTCTGTGCCCTTTTAAATTGTAATATCAGAGGGCGAACTTGCTGTATGAAGTGCTGTGTTTTTTGGTTACATTTGTATGTTTACTTTCCAGTGTACTGACTGATGGACTTATCTCAAGTTGTGATCTTGTAAACCCCAAGCAATGTTGTGTCTGTTCAGAACTTGAATGGGAAGCCTCCAGGGATTCTTGCAGGGACATGGTGTTTGTGATTCAGCGGGTGATATGGTTTCCTCAGGGTCTGTATAATACAAGTACCACAATTTGTTGTCCCAGTATTGCTGTGCTGGTGGGAGTGCAGTATCCTTGCTATGTCTGATTTATCTGTCTGTCCCCATCCCTAGGGTGTATGAGTGTCTGTGGAACTCCTATTACCTCTTGTGGTTGTGTAAAGATTCAGTGGCACATTTTTCAGGGTAGGTTAGGAATTTGTTTATGAATGCTCTAAGGGTTGAGGTTGGGGGAAACCACACAAATGGGGAAAACATCTGTGTATCTGCAGATGAATAAGGTAAATGACATTTCATAACATATTTAGCTAATAAACCACAGGAAAGCATATAGGAGAAGGGAAATTCTTACAACAAGGAACAAATTACTTTACAGTGGGGAGAATTTTTCTGATTCCTTCCCTCTAACAAATAAATCTCTGGCATAGGGATATCAACCTTGAATTTAAATTCCATTCTGGGTGATACAATTTTTAAAAAATAATAATAATAAAAATAAATGCTATCTGCATGAAATTTGACCCATCCATTTAACAAAATGCTAGACCTTACAAGTCAATCAGAAAATTCATAGAACCATAGGGTTGGAAGAGACCTCAGGAGGTCATCGAGTCCAACCCCCTGCTAAAAAGCAGGACCAATACCAACTCATGCCAGCCAGGTTTTGTCAAGTCAGGACTTAAAAGTCTAGGGATTGAGATTCCACCACCTTCCTAGGTAACCCATTCCAGTGCTTCACTACTCTCCGGGTATGTCTAAACTACATGCCTCCGTCGACGGAGGCATGTAGATTAGCCAGATCGGCAGAGGGAAATGAAGCCGCGATTAAAATAATCGCGGCTTAATTTAAATTTAAATGGCTGCCCCGCTCTGCCGATCAGCTGCTGGTCGGCAGATCGGGGCAGTCTGGACGCGACGCGCCGACAAAGAAGCCTTTCTTGATCGGCACAGGTATGCCTCGTGAAACCAGGTCTACCTGTGCCGATCAAGAAAGGCTTCTTTGTCGGCGTGTCGCGTCCAGACTGCCCCGATCTGCCGACCAACAGCTGATCGGCAGAGCGGGGCAGCCATTTAAATTTAAATTAAGCCGCGATTATTTTAATCGCGGCTTCATTTCCCTCTGCCGATCTGGCTAATCTACATGCCTCCGTCGACGGAGGCATGTAGTCTAGACATACCCTCTAAGTGAAATAATTTTTCCTGCTATCCAACCTAGACCTCCCCCACAGCAACCTGAGACCATTGGTGGTCCTCCTGTCATCACTGAGAACAGCCTCTCTCCATCCTCTTTGGATCTCCCCTTCAAGTAGTTGAAGACTGCTATCAAATCCCCCCTCACGCTTCTCTTCTGCAGACTAAATAAGCCCAAATCCCTCAGTCTCTCCTCATAAGTCATGTGCTCCAACCCCCTAATAATTTTTGTTGTCCTTCACTAGACTTTTTCCAATGTTTCCACATCCTTTGGTAATGGGGGGGTCCCAGACTTGGATGCAGTACTCCAGATGTGGCCTCACCATAAATAAAGAGGAATAATCATTTCCTTAGATCTGCTGGCAATGCTCCTGCATATACACAGCAATATCCTTACCTTCCAGCACATCTGCCTCTTCCCCTAGCTTTAATGGTGTAATCCATCACTGCGTCCAGGTCATTAATAAAGATGATAAACAAAACTAGCCCTAGAATCGATCCTCGGGACACTCCACTGATACTGACCGCCAACCAGAGATCAAGCCATTGATCACTACTCATTGAGCCTGACGATCTAGCCAGCTTTCTGTCCATTTATCCAATCCATACTTCTTTGCTGGCAAGAAACTGTGGGAAACCATATCAAAAGCTTTGCTGAAGTCAAGGTGTCTGATGTCTACCACCTTCCCCATATCCACAGAGCCAGTTACCTCATCATAGAAGGCAATAAGGTTGGTCAGTCATGACTTGCCCTTGCTGAATCCATGTTGACTATTCCTGATCACTTTCCCTTCTTCCAGTTAATTCAAAATGGATTCCTTGAGGCTCCCCTCCATGATTTTTCCAGGGCCTGAGGTGAGGCTGACTGGTCTGTAGTTCCCTGAATTCTCTTCCTTCTCTTTTTTTAAAGCTGGGCACTACATTTGCTTTCTTCAGACTATCCGGACCTCCTCCCAATTGCCACAAGTTTTCAAGGATAATGGCCAGTGGCTCAGAATCACATCAGCCTACTCCCTCAGCATCCTCGGACGCATTAAATCTGGCCCCATGGATTTGTGTATGTTCAGCTTTTAAAAATAGTTCTTAATACAAAATACAATTAATAATAGTACTATGGTACTGGTGACAGTCTGCTACCGTGTAATTTGATCTCTTCATACATGTTGACCATTAGATCTCCTAAGTTCCTAGCCAATCTGGAAATATAATGCATAGAATTGATTGAAATCTGTAATATAATTTAAATAACCTGCTATTGCCACAGACATGCCAATTTACAGGGCTACTTTGAAATAAACATCGAATGATTATATATTGACAGTTGTAAAGCAGGCGACATCCCTCTAAAGTCCTACAAAATCTATAATTAAAATTTTCTAAGATTTTCATACTAGTATTTAAAATGAACAATGATGAAATTAAAAGAAAATAGTCTGCTTATGATGCAGCATTCAAACTTAAGGTGGTTGAATATGCAGAAGCAAACAATAATTGTGCTGCTGCTCTTGAATTCTGTATCAGTGAGAAGCAGATAGGAGAATGGCAAAAAAATAAAATAACACTAAAAGACATGCCAAGAAGCAAGAAAAAAATGTTCAATGAGGTATTCTTCATTTCATGGTTTGGAGAAAGATCTCAGTGATGGGGTTGTTGAATGTTGACTAACTGGGTACCTCATCACTAAAACTGGAATTTGTCTGTGCGCTCTGCAAATGTCAAAACACAACAAATAGAAGTCATCGATATTTGTCGCATCCCGGGTTGGTGTTCTCGCTTCAGGAACTTTCGTTGTCTCTGTCTTCATCAGCAAACTAAGATAGCACAAAAACTGCCAAGAGACCTGGAAGAAAAAAATTAATCTTTCCAAAGGTTTATTATAAAACATCAAAAGGAATATTCATTTGAGCTGCCACAAATCGGAAATATGGATGAAATACCGATGACATTTTATCTGGAGCGACAGAATGGTAATTGGTGTTGGTGAAAAGACAGTTTTAATTAAAACCATGGTCCATGGAAAAAGTCCATTTTACAGTGGTTTTAGCATGTTTGGCATATGGATTAATGCTCCTTCAAGTTATTATCTTTTAAAAGAAAAACCTTGCCTAAAACATGAAATTACCTGCAGGTGTCATCGTAAACATACAGGAAAAGAGATGAATGAATGAAAGTGGGACTATTGAATGGCTGGAAAAAGTGTGGAATAAGAACAAGGAGGCGCACTTCTCAGCCTTCTATAGTTGTTTGGGACATGTTCGGGGCATGCAAGATGGATGAGGTGAAACATGTAGCCCCCCAAAAAAGAAGAAAACTACTTTGGCTGCACTACCTGGAGGCTTAACTTCTGTTCTACAACCACTTGATGTCTGCCTGAACAAACCCTAGAAAGACAGTATTCAAAATGTGGTCTGACTGGATGTGCTCAGGCATGGCGAAGCTGACAAAAGTCAGGAATCATATGAAGCCCAAAATCAATCTGGTTGATTATGTCAAGGAGGATGAGAATCGTGTCAGGAATGATTGCTGATGGCATCATGGAAGCTGAAAAGAAAGCTGAGTGAAAATCATCTGGTCCTGTTGATTTTGTTTCTGATTGATTTAATGATTTGTTCCAAAACCACCTCTGCTAAGACCTAGGATAGTTTCTTAGATTTGTCACCTTGAAATAAATAGGGATGCGAATGTTTAAATGTTAAGCTTCAGCCTTAATGGGCCATGAGCAGTCTGCAGCATGCCTTGCCCGGGTGTGCGAGCTGGACAGGAGCAGCCCTCCCCTTCTGCCCCATGGAATTAGTTAACTGGTTAAACATTACATTTAACTGGTTAACTAATTAAATGGGATTTTACATCCCTAAAAAGAATGGCTCAGTTGTGGGAATCTCTCTCACGTCCTCTGCTGTAAAAACTCATGCAAATAATTTATTTAGCTTCTTCACAATGGTCATGTCTTCCTTGAACACTCCTGTGGCACCTGTAGCTTCTGTAACCCCACTGTCTGTCTGGCAGGCTTTCTCCTTCTATTGTACTTAAAGTTGGTTTTGCTGTTTATTTTTGTATGGCTTGTTAGTTGCTCTTCAAATTATTTTTGATCCACCCAATTCTACTTTTACAGTATCAATTTTGTAGGAACTAATTCGTGCTTTTAGAGGAATGTTAAATCTACCTAGATTATTTGTTGTTTGAAGAAAATGGTTTATAGAGAGTTTGTCATCCACCTATCTATATCTGCTGGAGAACTGGGATTCTATGTTGCACTTTGGCATTTGGTACCAATATTAAAGATTTCCAGAGCAAAAGATCACGTAACTCTGAAGGATTGCTATATCTCAGTGCTGGTTTGATTATTTTGGGAAAAGTTTTAACTCCTGTTTTTGTCAAGTAGTTATACTCACATCATTATTTCCTTTCATCAAGGAAAAGAGCCTTACAGAGAAATTTGCTTCACAAGAATGTGAAAACCTGAAGAGAAAATATAATATATATATATGCCATGGATAATGAGAGTGTGGCCCACAATACTTAAACTTTCCTCTTCCCAATTTTAAGATAATGGCGAAAATTGAACAAGATTGCATAAAATAGGGAAGTAAAGGAGAATCCTTCCATATGAGGCCTGAAAACAAAGTAGTTGTTTCATATAGTGCCACATGTTTTTGTGAAATAGAGAGGTTGGATGAACTAGAAGCCGTGTTCCCTCTAACATTGTATGTCCTTGGGCAGATTGAATTTTCTTTTGGGTGGGTTGAAATTTCTTGTGTGCAATATCAATATTGAGGTAGTGTGTGGTTGTGCACCACCAATAAAAACAGCCCACTGTGACACACACACACACATCTGCGCATGTGTGTGTGAATTATTAACACATGGCTTCAGGGTTTGTAGATAGATGCATGTTTCAAAGATTTGCAGATAAGGTTTTATCCTATAAAACAACTAGCATCACACCTAGTACTTGCTACTTCTGAATCGTAAGAGATAGACCTCTACCACATAACAAAGATCTGGCCTTAATGCAATACAGTATACCATGTATTAATTAGTAACACAGGATTTAAAAAAAATCATTAAGATCAGAGTTTTAGATATCTACCACACTCAAAAATATTCTGTTAAAATAATCTTTTCTTTCTTATCGTAAGCCATTAACATCCATGTAAACTTTGAAATGTAATCATACCAGTGTCCTGGCACACCCCACCTCAAGCAGACTGCTTCCCCCCACCCCAACCCAAACAAACAGAAAGGACTTTAGCAAGTGAGTTAGGGACACCCCAAACAAACTACCCCTTGCCTCCACCTCATTGTACAGATGCAAGCACCCACCCATTTCCTTTCTCTCATCTGCTCCTGTGGAATCTGCTTCTTCTAGCCCAGATGGGCACTGGGATAAAATCCTTCTCAAACTAGCAGGCACAATAGTCTGTCCTGTCCTAACTCCCAGTTAAAGCACAAAAAATTATCCATACCTCCCCCACCTCACAGCACAAACAAATTCCCTCCCGCTACCTCTCTTCAGTGCCAGAACCCACCTATGCCCTCTCTTCCCCCACCTATCCCATGCAGTCAGCCCCTTATCTCCCCTTTCCCAGGAGGGTTGAGAATGCTGAGTTTCTGTCTCTCTCTCCTCATGCAGATGGACTCTCCAAACTCCCCTCCCTTGACTCCCCTCAGCCAATTAATTAATTACTCCCTTCTTCCTCGCCCCTCCCCCTATCCCTCAGCCACTTATTCCCTTATCTTGCTTTTTACATGTTCTGGGAGCTGCTCAGTTTCAACCAGGCAGCTAGTTCCATTTACCTGCGTAGTCAGAGAGACAAAACACCTCCCCCACTAGTCAGCTGAGCTCCCTGCCCATGTGGGAGCTTTGAACTTCTCAGCGGAGGTAAAAAATGGTTGCGCAGACACATAGCTGCACAGCTTACAGAGAACTTAGACTTGAAGTGTCTGAGAATGAAAGATGATAAAGTTGGAAAGCTGATGATTAATTTTCTCTCTGATTAGATGAAGCAGCTGAGACGAAGGTAGATCAGAATCACAATTTTTGTTTTATTTATTTGTGTAGCAGCACCAATTAGTTACTAAATGCCTCATGGTAATACATACACTACAGCTCCTACCACAAAGCTTATTCTCTTGCTTTAGAAGTGATGGAACGAGTAAGGGTGACAGTCAGTGGGCGGGGGGCAGAATTGGGGCAGGGAAAGGCAAGGGTAATTGCAACATGAGACTGTTATCACACAGTTTACAACATGTGCAGCTCTTTTTTTTAAAATGAAGCAGAGCAAGCTAAAAATAACTGAAAAACAATTGACTCACTCATGCATTAGTTTTATTCCCAGTTACCCAGATAATTTATTTTTCTTGCCACTTTGAGTGCTAGCTATAAGAATTGCTATGATGCTTTCACAACTTAGATATTTTGAGGCATCACGGAAATTCTAATAGTTTGGATTAAAGTGGCAAGAAAAAAAATAAATCATCTGGGTAATTGGGAACCACCTGCAATATCTGTGGTACTAATTTGGTTGCCATGAAACATTGTAAGGTGTTTAGATACTATGGTAATGTAGATGTTCTCACCATACCCTTATGTGGTAGGGACGTGCTGTTGCCTCCAGCGTAAGAGGAGGAGCTGAAGTACAGAATGTGACTTAAGTGACTTGTCCCGGTCACACAGGAAGTTGGTATTAAATTGATTAGGCACATTTTCTTAGAATGTTAGAAACGTTTAGAAACTTACTAGAGGCAACAGGTAAGGAGGAAACTGGGGCCCACCACCTGTGTGACACCTCCTCCCACCTGGGAAGGGCTTGGATAACTCTGCCCCTGCCCAGGCTCCACCTCTGCCAAGCCCCTGCTCTGTCCCTCTTCTTCCTTGCTCCTCCTCCATCATGCCTCTTCCCCCCAACCAAGGCAGCCTGGGGAGAATAGCGGGGTTAGAGGGCTGGTGCCAGTAGCAGGAGTCCTCTATGCCCCCCTCCTGCACTCACTGGCAGGAAGGAGGAAGCCTAAGCAAGGCGACCCCAGCTAGCTGCTTTGTTCTCCCGTTGGGGAGTGTAGGGTGGTCCCACTCCTTCCCCTGGAGTGGCATGGCCAGGTGAGCCAAGCAGCTGGAGCCACTTTGCTCCACTTCTGCCACTGCTTCTAGTGATCATGGGGTGGGGGCAGGCTTCTGCTGCCAGCACCAGCCCCTCAGCTCTACTGGTCCCCCTGCCGGCTCCTGGCTGGCCCCTCCATCCTCATGTTTTCTCCTGTTCTTGGTTAATCCTCAACTCTTGAACAATATGCTCAGAGGGAACATGTTTGAATATCTCTCTGGTAGAATAATTAAGTGTGAGGCAAGGAGTTCATGAAAGCCATAAAGATTAACAGAAGTATCTTGAGTAAAAATATCGCCACTTCTGAACTACTTTATCTTCCAGCTCCTGCTGCTGTGTACGGTTTGTGGGTTTTTTCCATACAAATGTAATTAATCTACCTCCCAAGCTTCATATATATATGTCTTTGTGTAGATGAGATCAGGGACAGAGATAAATGACCAAGAAGTCACGTTATTAATCGTAAGGATGTAACTTTCAGTGACTGCTTTTATGGTTAACTGTGGCTCTGACTCTCTGGCTTTTCTGGGTTAGGAAAAGGGATGGCAGAGGAAACCTCATCTTTATCTTCCCTTACTCTGCCATTCTTATGGGATCATGTCCCTTTGATAGGGGTGATTATCTTTACTTTCTTAGCAGATTTTTTATTCATTATGGCTGGGCAGCACAGTGTGTCTCCATTTTTAGTAAGGTTTCTCAGGGACTTGCAGTTTACTTGCTGGTTTAAGTAACCTTGAGTCTACAACACCTCATTCTGTACATTGACTTGATACAATGTAATGGATTTTGGTTTTAAGGCCTTAAAGGATACATACCCCAGCTGCATCATCCTTACAGCTACCTGAGCTCCTTCCCCTTCAAATACTACAACTGCATGTTATATCAGTAGACAGATCAACCTTTGCGGTAGTAAGATGTTGCACATTTTTCTCCCAGTCATGTTTTTAATTTCTTAATTCTGCCAAGTTTATTTCATTTCAATCCCACTCTGTTTGCCAACATCAATTAGGCTTACCTTTGAATTTTAAGACCATGGTTTTGTATTACATTTTCATTAATTTTATTGAATTTTAAGCATCTATCATACAGTATCCCAAGTATTTCAGTTGAGAGGAGATACCCAAAAATCCAGCAATAATTAGAGTGATTTTTTTTTATGTTCCATCTTTGAAAATCTTCCTATCGCCGTCTATATGGGAATGTATGTGCCATATGAAGTGACTGGGTTTCCAAGTGAGTTTTTGACATTTTTACTTCTAAAAGTGTTTGACATGAAGAGCAAATTATAAAGATGATCTTTTATCTTTCCTCCTCTTAAAACTAGGTATCAGATCGTAGTGGAAATAGTTCAAGCAACGACAATCAGCAACTTTCCCCAAATGAAAAGACAGAAAGGTAAGTATGTACTCTGTTAGAAGTTGAGTCTGCATATAATACACAAGAAATTCAGACATAAGACGTATACATGACTGGACTTGTGTGCACAGTTCTTAGATGGATTTTGGGAATGTGCCTTCCAATGTTAGATATTAATGTTCCAGTTTGCTCATAGTTACCAAAGAGGTACTTCATTTGGTTTTACTTGTTCAATAGAGATTACAATTAAATTAAGATTTTGGCAAATAAATTTCAGACAAGGTTCAGAAAGTAAATAAGAGCTGTCACTGCTATGCCTATCCTTGTTGGGTTTTTGCAATAACTTGGTATTTTACATGGTACACTAAACCCTCTTACATTACTGTATTTCACATATTTTCTGTCTAATACTTGTCATTGCATAGCTGTTCAGAATTAATCTTTTAATCCAGCCTTTAAAAATTATCCAGTATAAACTCCACTTGATACTTGCTAGTACCTATATTATGAAACAGTGTCTCAGTCTCTATGAGGCTGTCTGTTTTCCTAGTTATAAATGAAGGGATTACAGTTCTGAGGAAGTGGATTATTGTATAAGGAAAGGATGGGGCATGGGAGAGGAGTAAGGATAGTGTTACACAGAATGAAAGGTCAGGAAAAGGGGCTCCAGTTTACACAATATGATTCGGATTTTCCTGTAGGTTCTCATTAATGTATCCAAAAACTTGTGGTACATTTGCTTAGATATAGTGCACCTGACATTTATACTCAGAAATTGGGCACTGACAGGCCTCACTATTATAACTACTTTCCACACACAAAAGTACACCTACTGTGAAAGTTGTCTGTAAACTTGCCCTGGTTAAGTCTTTCAAAAGAGGCAGCTCTGCCCCACCATAATGGTTCACCTGCATTTTTGCTGATAGAGCAAAGAAAATTCCAATTCTCAAGCTAAGATGGCTGAGCTCATTCCCCATTATTTTTTCTGAATTTACTGAAATTGTGGTCTTGTCTTTGTTGAGGTTTGTGGTATATGAGCAGTTAAGTGAATATTATATGTCCTTTTTTTATGTACTTCAAAGCACCCCTCCACCCATTTTAAAAATACCTGTGATGTTATACTTTCAAGATATATGGACATATTTCTTTAAAATATTTATATCCATGTGAAATTTATGCTCCCACCCTGTGAATATTTAATTTGACTTTATTTACTTTGCTCAATAAATGTTGATTGCAGAATAGTGATAGAAATGTGATAGCAAAGGTTCTGGCAGTTTTATGTGGGCTTGGACAAATTTTTTTAAAGGTAATGAAAGGTAATAGAAACAGAGTATTAGTTTATTTGTCTATCATCTGAAGTGGAAGGAAGACTTATAGGTGTGTGGTAGAGATTTAGCTGAGTTTTCCTCCAGACTTTTAAAAGAAAATTCCAGTGTAATCAATTCTTGCAATTTTTGTCATGAATCTTACAATATTTGGTTTCTTAGAATCTCAGATGGTGGCATTAAAATATTGTATGAGAAACTGTTTTCATTTAAAGAAAATATCTTTTTAGCTCTAATAGATGCAGAGAAAAGCTTTAAAATGCGACCTCAATGCACTACAAAGGCTCAGGAACACCCAACAATTAATTATCAATTAAGTACCAATAAGAAAATAAAGCCCGCCTTGTGTGTTTTGGAGCCTGACTCTCGTATTTTTTTGAGTTCTTGAAGTTGGCACCACTGAAATTCCTTTTTTATAACATAAATAGAGCTAACTATCTGCTGATACATAATGAATTGCTTATACTGAAACAAAGCAAAAGGAAACCTTAAAATCAGTGTTAAGTTCACTGTCCATTAGAAAAAGGGAATATTAAAGTAATTCAGATGAAAGTTTAATTTACTGGAAAGAGTTTCCCTCTTTCTTATTTTATTACTTTATAAAATAAACTCACAAGTCAATTAAAAAATCAATTTTTCCAAGTCTATGTTTGCCTGCAGTTGCTAGTGTTAAGGAACTCTGTTTTCTTGTGATAAGACTTGATTAATGGTACAATATTTTGTACGAATTGTATCCTGAAATGCTTTACAGAGAGAGATACTATTAAAGGTTTTCAGGTAAGATTTCAGAAACCAACCAACCAAGGCTGACACGGGATAAAAAAAAGCCATTAAAAATTATGATTAATCACATAATTAAACAGCAATAAAATGCCATTTATTTAAATATTGTTGATATTGTCTGCATTTTTAAATATATTGATTTGAGTTACAACATAGAACACAAAGGTTAGAATGCTCACTTTTTATTTATTTGTATTACAAATATGTACGCTGTAAAAATCAAAACATTTTCAATTCCTTCATTACAAGTACTGTAGTGCAATCTTTTTATTGCAAAACGTGAATTTAAAATATAGAATTTATGTGCAAAACACTTGTATTCAAAAATAAAACAACGTAAAACTTTAGAACCTACAAGTCTACTCAGCCCTACTTCTTGTTCAACCAATCACTCAAACAAATTTTTTTACATTTGCAGCAGGTAATACTGCCCCTTCTTGTATACAGTTTTACCGAAAGTGAGAACAGTAATTTGTATGACACTGCTGTAGCCAGTATCGCAAGATACTTATGTACCCAATGCACAAAAGATTCATGTCCCCTTGTGCTTGAACAAGCATCCCAGAAAATGTGCATCTATGCTGATGATGGATTCTTCTCAATAATGATCCAAAGCAGTGCAGACTGATACATGTTCATTTTCATCATCTGAATGAGATTCCATCAGCACAAAGTTGATTTTCTTTTTGGTGTTTGAGTTCTGTATCTTCCACAGCGGAGTGTTGCACTTTTAAGAATTCTGAAAGCATTCTTCACACCTCATCAGGCAATTCAGGATCTTAAACCTTGGGGTCGAGTGCATTAGCTCTCATCTCACATTGCTACCTTCTTTGCATTTTTTCAGATCTTCAGTGAAAGAGTTCTTAAAGCAAGCAATATATGTTGGGTCATCATTGGAAACTGTTATAAGATGAAATGCATGGCAGAATGTAGGTAAAACAGAGCAGGAGGCATACAATTCTTCCCTTAGGAGTTAATTACAAATTGAATGAATATATTTTTTTAATGAGCGTCATCACTATGGAAGCTTGTCCTCTGGAATTGTGGCCAAAGCACGAAGGGGAATATGAATGTTTAGAACATCTAGCACATAAATACTTTGCAATGCTGCCTACAGAAAGTCTTCTCGCTTTCATGTGACGTAAATAAGTGGGCCGTATTATCTGCCATAAATGTAAATAAACTTGTTTCTTTCAGCAGTTTGGTTAACAAGAAGTAGAACTGAGTGGAGTTATAGGCTCTGAAATTTTTCATTGTTTTGGTTTTGAGAGCAATTATGTAACAAAAAAAATTCTACACCTGTAAGTTGCACTTTCACTATACAGAGACTCCGCTAAAATATTTGTATGAGGTGAATTGAAGAGTGATATATCTCTCTCATTTTTGCAGTGCAGATATGTCATAATATAAAGTGAGCATTGTACACTTTGTATTTGGTATTGTAAGTGGTATCACTATATTTGAAAATGTAGAAGAGCATCCAAAATATTAAATAATTTCAATTGGGATTTTATTTTTAACAGTGTGATTAAAACTGCAATTAATTTTTAGATTAATTTTTTATTTAATCATGTGAGTAAACTGCAATTAATCAACAGCCCTAAAGCAATTTAAATGATGAGATGATGGGAAGACTGAACCACATTGTAATTTTGCCTTGACCCGTGCTCCTATTACTTTTCAATTTATATAAATATATCTAATCTAATAATCTACCATTCTGAGATCCCTTAATTAAGGAATTTCCTGAAGATACTTTTGTACAATATTGTGGCTTAGAAGGTTTAACTATTATTTAGTCTATCATTGTGGTTCTGGGTCTATTCTAGCTTTTTCCCCATTCTGTATTTTTGTTTTATGGAGTTGGTTCTGTATTTAATCTGAAGTTTCGATGTTTTTAAGGAATAGGAAATAAGCTCCATAAGAATACTCTTTAATAGCTAGCATGATAGGATAGTATGTAGCTTAACTTGCTAGTTTAGGACAACAGCAGTTTTGATTTCTTATGAGAACCTTAAAGTTGAACTACTGGTGAGTATCCTTTGTTTCTGGAAAGGATACTTGTTTCTTTCTAAGGTGGAAATTTTGTTAGAGGAAATGTAGTTGTATGGTGGATACTTTTGCAATTTTCATAACATTGCCTTGTTCTGCAGGCTTATTGTTAACCTTGCAGCTGTCTGTATGGACTCCCACAGTCAGAAAGATTTAGGTTTCACTGTTCATAAACACTTTTTTTCTATTATTGTTCAAAATATTGGCATACCATGCACAAGTTTATAACTGTTTTAATCCACCTATTGCTAGAATAAACTTCAAGTTCTTTATTTTAGTTATTCTCCTACAGGTTTCTTCCTCCAAAATAATGTTGGGTTAACCTAGTTGGAGCTGAGCTTCAGAGGACACAATTAACTGGTATAGGGTAGGGTTCAAATTTGTTTGTTTTATTCTTTTTTTTGTTGAGGTCCAGGAAGTTATTTGGAAAAGCACATATAATGTGTGTGTTAATGTCAGTGGAGACAATTTAAATAAGAACACTATAGCCTGGTGAACCTAATCGGAACAGTTTAGTGCTAAGCTGCACCTGTGCCCAACCCAAATCTCATTCAGGATGCTCTTGGCTCTGTACTCACTCACAACTCTTAAATTAGGCTTCGTCTACACTTCTAAAATTAAAGTGCACTGAAAGTGTGGCCATGGCAGGAGTCCTGGATGAAAGCCCCCAGTGCTCTATGTAAACCACCTCCACAATGGAAGTAGCTAATAGAGCTAGCAGCCTGTTTACCCTGGTGCTTTACAGTGCTGTAACTTGCTGTGCTTGGAGTGCGTGTGTGTCTTTTTCATATCCCTGAGCCAGAAAGTTGCTTTGTGGTAAAGTGGCAGTGCAAGCGTAGCCTTAGTTTCTGGTGTTGATTTTAACCCTCTTGTCAACTGTGTGCTTCCCTCTCCTCCTCTTCTCAGGACTGCCACAGTCCTTAAGGGAAATGGCTAGGTTTACTTCTGCAGGAGTGCAGTATCTTTACCGCTTTGGCATCTGTAGCAG
This sequence comes from Pelodiscus sinensis, assembly GCF_052426305.1. Lineage (NCBI taxonomy): Eukaryota > Metazoa > Chordata > Testudines > Trionychidae > Pelodiscus > Pelodiscus sinensis. Next base: position 59,700,792 of record NC_143055.1, on the reverse strand, counting down.
CAGCTGTAAAGGCAGAGATTGGAACAGCTAGCACCAGATCACCAGCAAATGCTCCACAGACCAATCAATTGCAAATGTTTTGCTGATATATAATGGCAGCCACCATGCTAATTCATGATAACTAGAAAGAAAAGTTGACCAGTCTGTCTTAATCGTGCAGCTGATTGAATAGCAAAAATTAACAGACAATACAATAAATGAAAAAGATGTATCAGAGTTTTAAAAACTTTTTGTTAATAATCTGCTGTTAGTTGTATCTATTGTCTACATAGCTTGGTGGTGAGGTGATTTTTATTAAATATATATAGTACTGTAATTTTAAAAAGATTTTTGTCATTATTCCTGCTAAGCTCTAACCAAATGAAACATCTGTGGTGATATAATTTCCTTTCAGGTTCACATTTTTTAACCATCTGGAGTATGAGTTCAAATCGTGAGAGGGAACATAGACTGCTTCTGATTCATTTTAAACAGTCATGTTTGCATGTAAGTCCTAATGTGACTACCGTAGGGGCAAATCTCTCAGTGGTTTGAGATGGAGGAATATGTTGAGAGGTTCAGTTTCTATCACTGATTTACAGTAGTGATTCTGTGGTGGGTGATTTACTTTCTATGGCCAGGAGAGTTATTTTTGGTAAGTGCTAACATTAAAGTAAGAAGAAACCTGATGTAGCATCAAATACTTTCTGAGGTGATGACTTTTTATTTTTGCATCATGCAGCCCATTGAATATATTCTGTAGTTTTAAATATTTGCATTGCAGGTTACAGAACTTTCCTCATCTTCTCACAGACAAGCCTGCTGAATCTGATTTTATACTAATCTACTGTCTCATTTCCCCTCCTGAGACAACCTGTCCCCCCAAAAATAGAGCAGAGTGGCCAGGCAGTGGCATAGCAGCCAGGCAGGGAAGGAAGGTTGGCAAGCAGCCCGGCCAAATGGGGGAGAGTTGGTGAGCATAGTGACCAGGGGCGCAGCCTCCTAGTAATCTGAACATATGTTTTTTTAAAAGTACAGCTTTTTTTCACTCTGCCAGTTCAGCATTTTTGTTTCTTCTGTTATATTTATTATTGTTACGTTAGTGCAAAGAGGCCCAAACCTGGACCCAGGGTACCTATTGGCGAGGTGGCATACAAACCAATATGAACATATAATCCTTTTGCAAAATAGCTTACAATTAACTGGATCTCTACTTACAGTTTTTGCCAGTAGCCAAGCAAGGCTTGTAGCATTATCCTCCAGTTTTCATTTCCCTGCCTTCCTCATGACTCTAGCATGACCAGAATCATCTATCCTAGGAAGACTGGAAAAAACATTCCTTCAGAGCTTTTTCAAACACTATATTTTAATTGTCCAAAAGGCATCACAGTTGACAGAATTGCTCCCTTCCAAGCAGGGAGTGAGAAAATGTGGCCTGAAAGGAAACTCTGCCTAAGAAATGCTTGTTGCAGAGCTAGAAGATTTCTCTTGATGAGTGTTCCTACCAAGCATAACAATATTTGTATTGATAGGCAGAGCTGAGGACTAATGTAGAAGCAGAAGTGTTGCAACAAGGGTTGCTGTGGAGAGACTTCTTAAATGATTACCTATAAAAACAGTATTTTTTAAGACATCATTTACCCCATCAGTCTTCAGTCTGACTTGATTTTTTTTTAATAGTTAGTCAGGATACCAGACTCACATACCACTTTACATCTTCACACCACATAGACATCATTGGATTTTAATTTTAACTTCTTTAGTATGAACTCCTGTCTTTCTGCATAGGTGATAGGTTGTGCTCAGAGAACTATGATTGTACTAGGATGGGTACTACTCTTAATGCTATATGTAGAGAGAGAATAGTTCCTGCACATCAGATTTTGGGTTATAGGGAATCTGGCCTAGGCATTTCCAAAAGCAGTTTCACTGAATCTTCTCTTTCGTACCGACTAAGATCTTCAAACTTGCTAGTGGTGGTAATGGAGCTGCTGTTCACTTGGACAAATGCCTGTCTTTGGGTTCACCTCAGGAGTTACTGAGGTAAATATGAGCAGGTTGAGTTCCTAACCTGCTGGAGAGGATATGCATGCTGGGTGTTCATTGGAGAATAGTACAAATTCACTCCCTTCGAGAAGTTTGCCTTTATTTGTTTCCTTAAATAACAAAACTTAATATTAGCTGACATTTTCTCCCCTACATGACCTCTTTCTGGTGAGTTTTCAGTCAAGTTACTCCTCTCTCATTAACCTAACTCCAGTGAGAGTAGAGATCCATCTGGAATAATTCTCCAGCCATTGTGTCCACACTGGTTCTACATTCAGCTAACAGGCATTAAGACTTCTGGCAGTATATCCCATGACTCGTTCTGTAATAAGCGGAGTGACTCTATATGAATTCTTTGCCAGTGTATTATGAGAGAACTTGTCTGTCCTTCCTGAAAACACAAAGTGAGTCGTGGCAAGGCATTGTAGGACTAGTAGCTCTCAAGAGATGATAGCCTGTACTGTATTCACGCTACAGAGCAGTCACATTATAGTGGCTGAGTTTTGCCTAATCAAGATGTAGGCCGTGCTTCCAACAGGGCAGCCCATTTGAATTAAAAGTGTCATCATGCTGGAGTTAAGAGTTTTTATGTACAGATCAAGTTAAGGGCAACATTTGATTTATAACTTAACTTTAGGGTCAAGACAAGTTGTGTGAGTTTGACGGTAGCACCCTTTGCCTTAGAGAGGTGCTCCAAAACCTCTTATGTTCATTCACTTGAATGGACTTACCTGATCTAGCCTCAGAGTGATTTGGCAAATATGCCTCTGTCTCTCTGTGCAGGATTTAAGTGTCTAATGAGATGATTCAGTTAGAGTCCTGGAATTTGCTGCCTTGCTGTAAGAAATTGTGTAACCTAAAAAGCAATGTAGCAATCAAGAGTTTCACATTCACTTAATCCAATATCATGTCTTTGATCTTGATAAGTACCAGGTGCTTCGGGGAAAGGTGTAAGAATGTCTGTACAGAAATGCATAAGAAATCCTGGAATTGCTTCTAAGCAGGTTTTCTTCCTAATCCCTGTCCACTACAGGGGGCGGTATTTACTGGAACATGAATGATTATATTACTTATACAATTTAATGTGTCTAGTTCTGCTGTAAAAATTCTTCTTAGCTATGTTACCCTTCTGCTGGGTAGGCCTGGCAGTAACCAGGAGGGTTCAATATCTTGGGGTCCATCTCACATAGAATCGGCTCGAGCCCCCACCCAGTAATCTGGGAAATTCACACACCCCTGGGCGCCTCTGAGAGGCAATGCTTCCCCACTCGCAAGCACTGAGTCTGAGTGCAGGAAAGAAACATTTAATGAAACAGAAAGAGAAGTCATACAGCATTAACTTGGGGAAAACATCACAAACAGAGTCCATAACCCAAACATGAGCCAAGCTCCCTCTCCCAGCCAAGTATGGCCCGAAGTCCAAAGAGTCCGACACCCCAAAAGTCTCTGTCCCTGGTCCGTGCCACCCGGAGTCCCAAAATTCACCCACAGGGTTTCACCTCACAACCTGCGTAGAAATGGGGGTGGGGCGATAGATAGGGGGCACCTTATACGAAACTCCACCACGCTCCACCAGCTGTCTCGTCCCACGCCACTGGACGCTCCGCTGAGCACCTGCCGCCGCTCCTCGTCTGCTGCCGCCACTGGTCGCCGCTCCTCGCCTGCTGCTGCTCCATGCCACGCCGCTGGTCGCCACTCCTTGCCTGCCGCCACTCCACGCCACGCTGCTGATGGCCGCTCCTCGCCTACCGCCGCTCCACACCACACCGCTGGTCGCTGCCACTTCTCTGGCTGCAATAGGTCTGGCTCTCAGCCAAACCAGTGATTTCAGCTCTCAGGGTATGTCTACACTACAAATTTAGTTCGAACTAACGGACGTTAGTTCGAACTAACTTTAATAGGTGCTACACTAGCGCTCCGCTAGTTCGAATTTGAATCGAACTAGCGGAGCGCTTAGTTCGAACTAGGTAAACCTCATTTTACGAGGACTAACGCCTAGTTCGAACTAGCTAGTTCGAACTAAGGGCTGTGTAGCCCTTTAGTTCGAACTAGTGGGAGGCTAGCCCTCCCCAGGTTTCCCTGGTGGCCACTCTGGCCAACACCAGGGAAACTCTATGCCCCCCTCCCGGCCCCGGACCCCTTAAAGGGGCACGGGCTGGCTACGGTGCCCGTGCCAGGTGCAAGCCTGCCAGCACCCAGCCAGCAGACCCTGCACCTGGCACGGCACAGAGCCACCCACCCGATGCCCCCCAGCCCACCCCCTCTTGCCGGGACCAGGCTGGCGGCTCCCGGGAGCTTGCCCTGGACCGCAAGAGGCGGACACCTTCCTGGGCTAGTGCGGACATCGTGGACCTCGTCCACGATCTCCGCACTAGGCACAGGAAAGTGGCCGTCTAGGGCAGGAGAGCTGCCAGCCTGGCCACCCAGGACCAGGTGTGCATGAAAATCAAGGGGGTCCACTGAGACCCCCGACCCTGAGCCCTGAGCTTACAATGGCCGTCCTGGGTCAGACCAAAGGTCCATCTAGCCCAGTAGCCTGTCTGCCGACAGCGGCCAACCCTAGGGACCCTGGAGGGGATGGACCGAAGACAGTGACCAAGCCATTTGTCTCGTGCCATCCCTCTCCAGCCTTCCACAAACTTTGGGCAGGGACACCACTCCTACCCCCTGGCTAATACCACTCCATGGACCCAACCTCCATGACTTGATCTCACTTCCCTTTCAACTCTGTTCTAGTTGTAGCCTTCACAGCCTCCTGCAGCAAGGAGTTCCGCAGGTTAACTATTTGCTTTGTCAACAACAACAACTTTCTCTTACTAGTTTCAAGCCTGCTACCCATTCCTTTCCTTTGGTGTCCTCTAGTCCTTCTTTATGGGAACTCAGGAAGAACTTTTCTGAATGCACCCTCTCCACCCAACCCCTGCTTTTAGAGACCTCTATCCTGTCCCCGCTCCGTCTCCTCTTTTCTAAGCTGGACAGTCCCAGTCTCTGTAACCTCTCTTCATCTGGGACCTGTTCCCAACCCCTGATCATGTTAGTTGCCCTCCCCTCTCCCAGCCTTTCTCTTCCCCTCTCCCACCTCCTTTTCCCAGTCTCCCCCAGTTTTGTTCAATAAAGACAGAGTCAATGTTGGAAGAAACGGTATCTTTATTTTGTACATCAATAAGAAGGGGGGCTAGGGAAGGGTAAGTGGAAGGAGGTGAGGGAGGAATGGGGTACGAGCCCCCGATGGGGAGGACTGGGCTGTCTCTGCGGGCTTCTGGGGGTGGAAGCTCTCCTGCAGCCCCCCGATTGCCCCCTCTCCCCAGATGGCAGCCTGCGGCAAGTGCAGCCGGGCTGATGGCCGAGTGCTGTGATGTGCTGAGTGTGGGCACTCCGGGCAATCCAAGCCAGAACTTCTTTGCAAGCGAGCACCCCTTAGAACTGTCTGTCCGGGGTGGGGGTCGGGACCCTTTAAGCGCAGCCCTCGGCTAGCCTGAGACAGCATCTCCATGCTCTAAGTCCTCCTTTTATGCCCTGCCGGCACTGCTTCCAGCCATCCTTAGGCCCTGTTCAGAGTCCACTCAATGTGGACTTGCTAGTTCGAACTAGCAAAACGCTAGTTCGAACTAGTTTTTAGTTCTAGATGCGTTAGTTCGAACTAGCTTAGTTCGAATTAACTAATTCGAACTAAGTTAGTTCGAACTAGCGCTGTAGTGTAGACGTACCCTCAGTGATTTCAACTCTTTAGCCACCAGCTGGACTAGCAAATGAATCCAGCTTTCACTGGACTAGCAAAAGAAAAGACTCCTCAGGGAGTCTGCTTTAGGTCTGTCCTTAAAACAAAGGGGGAAAGGTACAGGCTGGGCCAGTCTTATAGCTCACACCTGGCAGGTGTGAAGCAGGCTGACTCAAGCCCTTTAACCCTTTCCCCCAGCTCACTCCACTCAACTCTGGAAGGGGGGAGGCTTGTTCTTCCGAGACCTCTTACCATGATGGTGGTGTCTCTCCTGCAAGCACTGGTGGCATGTTTTACAGTTCCCACATTTAGGGGTAGCATGATTAGTGACACCCACAACAGTCACAAATTATATACAATTCTCCACATTCCATTCCAACACTGACCTTCCATCAGCCCTGGCTGAATGGGATTTATATAGCCACACCAGGGATTCTCTCCTGAGCAGTATTTACATATCAACAGTTAACAGTTAATTACCTTGCAGAGCTAAACAACTGTAGTGGGCACACCCACCCCTCCTTTTAGCTGGCTGACAGCAAGCAGCAGTTCAGCCCCTGTTTACAGCTATATAAATATCTCTAACCCTTTCTTGAACCCCACTAAACTCTTGGCCTTCATTACGTCTTGTTGCAGTGAGTTCTGCAACTTGGTTATGCATTAGGTTTAAAATGAGAAAAATAATGTTCTCACATGTCTGTTTTAAATGTCCATCCCCGCTCTCTGGTGATATAGTTACTATGTAGAGTACCATTATAGAAATCCTTGATTTGAATATTCTTGTTAGGTTGTATAAATATTTTCTATGATTAACCAACTTGTGGCAAGGGCTTATAAATAAGAGTAGTTAGTATCTAATGATCTATTACTCATTCTCTTCTTAACCCACAAGAATTAGCTTTACCTTTTGCTTTTAGCTGTGTTGTCATGAGCTTGTGAAAGAACCCTGTTTGCTGTACTTTTCAGTTTGAAGTCCGTTGGCATTTTCAGAATTAAGCAAATACTTTTCTAGGCCCAAGCAGGCTTTAAAAATGTGAAGTTCAGTCTTAAGAGTTTACAGAGGTTTTTAATGATCAGTAAATTCTGCAGTACTGTTTATCTTTATTTAAAAATAAACAGGTTTTTCTCCACTTATGTATTTCAGCATGGCATTAAGAAAGTTCAGTAAATGCTAAACTCTCTAAGGGTCTTGCAAAAAATAGAGTGCTGGGTGTATTTGAAACTTCCAGATAAGCTATTTGGGTTAACACTGCTGCAGCTGGTGGTGTCAGTGACAAATCCACTAGGTTTACAAAGCAGCATTGTGAAAAGCAAGATTTTTGTTGGTTTTTTCCCCTTTGGCTATAAGAATCTACTAGTAAAATACAGATACACATTAGCTTTATGTTGTGTCCATCAAGAGGAACAGATATTGGTTAAACAGTAGAATATGGTTTAGTTAATGTATTGCTAAGAACTACATTTCTAATTTTCAGAGGGGTAACCATGTTAGTCTGAATATGCATAAACAACTAGAAGTCCTGTGGCACGTTATAGACTAGGGGCATGTCTACACTACAGCATTAATTCAAGTTAACTTAATTCGAAATAGTTAATTTGAATTAAGCTAATTCAAAATAACGCATCTACACACACAACCTATTTCGAAATAGTGCATCCAGACTGAGTAGACCCTGAACCGAAGTTAAGGCTGGCCGGAACCAGTGCTGGCGGGGCATCAGGTTAGGACTTAGTGTGTGGGGCTGCTGCCTGAGGCTAACTGAGCTCCGTGCTTAAAGGGACCCTATCCCCACCCTGGACAGACAGTTCTCAGGGTTCCCCGCTTGCTTGTCTACCTCTTTGAGGGACAGCAAAGCAGTCCTGTCTTGGAGTGCCCTGAGTGCCCGTTCTCGGGACACCACAGCACTCGGCCACATGGAACCAGAGCTGCCTCTGGGCACACCGGTGAGTCTCGTGGGGTTGTTCCCATCAGCACTTGTTGCAGGCTGCCATCCAGGGGGCCCATCAGGGGGCTGTCAGGATCCAGGACGTCCTGCGGGAGAGCGTTCACCCCTAGGAGCCCTCAGCCACCTCGGTCCTCCCCATCGGGGGCTCGTGCCCCATTCCTCCCTCACATCCTTCCACTTACCCCTCCCTAGCCACAGTGCCAGCACCTCATCAAGGTCTTTCCTAGAGATGTGGGACTGGCTGCGGCTAAGCCTGCAATCTGTTGTATGCAGGTGAGTTTTTGCTTCTCTCCTCAGGGAGGTGAGGGGGGAAGAGCTTCAGGATGGTTGTGGTCTGTGAAAGGGCAGTGGAGACCAGGGGCACCTTAGCTGTTACTCTCAAGAACAGTAGAAGAGGTTCCTGAAATGGTGGGCGGAGGCTACACCATTGGTTCCCACAGCTGCAGTTTGGTTGAGCAATCTTCTCTTGGTTCCACTCAGGGAAAAGGAGGAAAGTTCAAGGCCTCCCAGCCAATTTTCTTTCTTGGTTGGTTTATATATCCCTGACCCCAATTCTTTCAGTCACAAAAATAGTTGTTAGTGTTGTTATTCTAACAATAAACAACGTAATATAGTAACTCTTTCTTTACTACATGGGAGCCAGGGACTATAACACCACTTCCTTTACTACTGCACTGTCCTCTCTCCCAGCTGCATATAGTACACATCTCCATATGTATTATATTACTGATACTCACATCTCCTCCTTTTCCTGCTGTGGGTGTGTATGGGCTTATTCCTGACCTGATAAGTATCAGAAGAAATCCACCTGGAGTCAATTAATAATTTTTAATAAGCTTGTGAATTCATATAGATAAGATGAACTAATACGTATACATCAAGTGAAAGAACACACAGTACAACATGTGACAACACACTGCAATGAAATGCAAAAACAATGAGGAATCTTGTGGCACCTTAAAGACTTATTTGGAGATAGGCTCTAGCCCAAGAAAGCTTATTTCATCAGATTCGTGAAGTGGAAACTTCAGTTTGGCAGATGTGTGTATATATACACATGCAGAGATGCATCAGTTAGTCTTTAAGGTGCCACAGAACTCCTCATTGTTTTTACTGAATCATATTAACACAGCTACCCTTCTGAGACTTGCACTGAAATGGAATTTTCCAGCATCAAGTCAGAATGAAACAGGAAAGTGTAAATAAAATAAAATATGCTATTTTTATTTTGCTTAGTTCTGAAATGGCTTCATTGAAATCAAAAGGACTTTGCAAGACATTTAGATTCTGATGAATTGGGAAAGTCTAATGAAAAAGTATTCTGAAAATTTTCCAGATAGCTCCACTTCTTTTACTTATAGTTCCTGTTCCCCCATGCTTTGCAGATAGAAACACAGCATACTTATAATCCTGTAGAATTGACAACATTAATGCTCCTGACAATATTAATGCTCCTTTTGTCACTTCCCATTCGTGAGACCATTCTGCCTCTCCCTACCTCAGTGTGCTGATCAATCTTATTCTTCAAAACATTCCTTTCCACCACTTTTCTGCTACTCTTTTTCATTCTGTCATTCTCGTCTGTCTTCTAATTATGCTAATATTATGAAACCAAACATTCCAAGAAGTCAACCTAAGACATCTGAAGATTCTATCATATATGTATGTATGAATGAACTCCTGTGGATAAGGACTATGTGTTATCAAATTACATGCAAATCTATGATGTCATGTAAATAGTCAGTTCTAGTGATAACTCATTTTATCTTCTGCTTGAATGATTAACTCTCAAAATGAGCCACGTGACTTCATGGTGTAAATCTCATCTATGAGCCAACAGAGCATTTAATTTATTATTTCAATCTCTTGGTTAAAAGTTGATACATATGTGATAGAATGGGAGAAGTGGAGGAGAAGAGGAAAAAGACCTGAGGTACAATATGCTCCCCCCAAATTGCAAAATGTTTAATGAACAAAGAATTTTGACAGATATTGGGAGATGCCAAATTAAAATCTATCCTTTGACATTCCCACTGATAGCCATTAGATAAAACAAAAACATTCTGATAATGACTATTCAAATGACTGCAGCTCACTTTTTGACAAACACCAATTAAACAAAAATGCTCTCCCAAAAGGCTTTCCATCGCCCCTTTTATTAATGTCCTTACTCCATGTGTGCGAGTGTGTGTTCTCTTGCTTGCTCACTCACCATCTCCTCCCTGTCCCTTTTATTAATTCTCTGTCTGTGTGTGTGTGTGTGTGTGTGTGTGTGTGTACATGTGTGTTCTCTTCTACATGCACACAGTTACAGGGCTAGCTGCCTTTGTCCTTTTCTTGTCTCTCTGGTGCACCGTCTCATGCATTTGACCTATTTCATGGTGGAATTACATAATTCTTCCATTCTTAGACAAGGCCCTGGGCTACAGTTCTTTGGTATCCAGCATTTTTATCCTGCGGATCCTGTTGAGTTTGAACATGTTCATTTTTTCCCTTTGGGAGTCTGTGACTAGTGGTATACTATGATCAGACAACCTTCTTAAAGCCAAAGTATTGTTTATCCTAGCAGTAGGAACAAACTATTAAAGAATGGATTTTAAAATAGTTTACATGCATGTCAGTCTGGCCTATAGCCCTTTCATCCTGTGATGGCGACCTAGAGTCTACTCATTGGGTTCCTGTGTCTGTCAGTTTCCCCTAAATAACTGCTTCCTTAGGACAGCGGCCTTATAAATCCCATTACTTTTCAATATTCTTGGGCCTTTTTCTGTCCCGGTCAAAATCTACTTTGTAGTTGTGGCTTGAGATGGAGGCAAAATCATCAAAGCTAATAGTTCTTGTCGGTTTCTTAACAACTATGAAGTATGTGAGCAATGTCTGTATTGAGCAATTCTTTTCCTTCCTGTCTTTAAACCATCATAGTCATTCAGCAAATGCCTCAATACCAGGCCAACAGATAGTATTTAGACAAATTACTCTGCCGCTCCAGATCTGTCTGTCATGCACACAGGTATACATGTATTTAGATGTATATATGTTTGTATGTTTAACCCAGAAAGAATCCCATTCACCATCACTATATGTGTATGCATATATTATTATACTAGCACATTTACCCAGCATTGCTCAGGTTTTTAAGGAGGGGGTCAGGACAGGGGGCTGGAAGGGTGCAGGAGTCAGGATTGGGGGGGGGGGTGAGGTGCAGCTCTGGTCAAGGAACAGTGTGCGTGTGTGTGTGTGTGTGTGTGTGTGTGTGCATGCGCGCAAGTACAAGGGTGGACGGGGGGACATTGTACCTTCCCCCCAAGATTTGTACCAAAGCTGTTTGCTCTTCCCCTTCCTGTCCTTGTCAGGAAGCAAAAGGTTCACGTCTCTTTTGCCCCCTGCACTCCGCAGCCAGAGTGAGGAATGCAGCAGACTGTGCACTTTCCCCTATCTCTCAGACAAAGGGGAACAACCAGCAATGCTCTGACTATGGCTTAATTCTGTATTGCCATGTTAACTTGCTGCAGAACTCTTGTTACACAGATATAAGAAGTTTTGTCATTGAGCAACAGCATTGAATTACCTTTTTAACAAAGGGTGTGTCTAGACTACATGGCTCAGTCGACGGAGCCATGTACATTAGGCAGGACGACACGGGGAAATGAAGCGGCGATTTAAATAATTGCCGCTTCATTTAAATAAAAATGGCCACCGCGCTGTGCTGATCAGCTGTTTGTCGGCACAGCGCGGCAGTCTAGATGGGGATCTGCTGACCCCAGAACTAAAGGATCTGACGACAAAGGGTTCTGGGATCGACAGATCCCCGTCTAGACTGCCGCGCTGTGCCAACTAACAGCTGAACGGCACAGCACGGTGATCATTTTTATTTAAATGAAGAGGTGATTATTTAAATAACAGCTTCATTTTCCTTTGTCATCCTGCCTAATCTACATGGCTCCGATGACGGAGCCATGTAGTCTAGACACACCCAAAGACCATGATTTTGCAAGAGTTGTTCACATTCAGGCAAAGCACAGGAATAATTTTCAGTGCTGCATGGGTTGGTTTTTATCTGTGTTTTTAACTGGACATTTTTAGAACTATTGGGAGGATTCAGTGGGGAGAGTATGGAAATTTGAAGTGCTCTGAATGTCTGTATTTGTTTTATGCACAAGCTCTATTCTGTTGAATTTCAAAAATATTTCCCCATGTTATCTCAAATCTAATATCCCATCAAACAGCCTTGGTCTAATCTTTCAGGACTTTGTTGATTTGAGTGGGGTTAATCTGATTCGAGTCTGTCTCCTGAGTAGATACTGGCATGGTCTGTTTTAGAAGCAGACTTCCAAGTATTTTTATTCCAGTGTCCAGCTGGATGTTGAATGACAACACTTCAGAAGCTTGTAATCCGAAGTTTTCCATTGTGAAAGACAACTTCTCATTTCTCTGCTGTTTCTCATAGATACTAAAGCTAAAGAAACTGCTGCAATGAAAGCTGACCTCTTGAGGGCCCGCAATGTGAAAAGGTATATTAATCAGTTGACTGTGGCAAAGAAGCAGTGTGAGAAGAGAATAAGACTTCTAGGAGGTCCAGCTTACGACCAGCAGGAGGATGGTGTATCTGATGAGAGTGATGGGCATCAGAGCCAGAAGGTAAGTATAACATAGTGTGAACTTTTTCCAGGTGTTAATGTCTGATCACTTTTAATTATGAATATGTATCATCCAAGTGTTGGTGCAATTGTTTTGTGCTCTGTTCAGTTTAATGTTGGGAAATTATTGCAATAGTTACCTTGTAAAGTACATTGTAATGTGTTAAAATTATGGTACTGGGATATTGTCTATGTATAGAACTTCATAAAGGGTTCTTCAGCTCATGAAATGGCTGAGTATTCAGACTTGTCATATATAGTAGACTGACACACACTTACAATGGTGGTCTTTGTAAGATTACCTCTATATCTGCAATATTCCTTGGTCTTTCCCCATAGTTACTGTAGGAAATAACTGAATGTTGACTAAATAAAAAATTTCAATGTCTTTGTACAGTGAATTTTGGAAAAATATTGCATTAACTGAAATTTTCATTTTTGTAGCTGTTGGCTAATTTGATAATAAAGTATAACAGGGCTAATAATTTGGGTACACTACTTTCTGTGCCTTTTGGACTGAGGTCAGTAATTGAAATATTGCAGTTAAAAATAAAATGCTACATTTTGATGTAGGTAAGAAAGAAAAAAATGTTAGTCTTTAAGTAGATGTCTTTTTAAAATCATTGTAATAAATGTAACTTGATTGTGCATGAGAAGAAAGTTCCATTGCTTGGAAATAATTCTTACTAAAGATGGTAATGTACTATTTTATAGTAAGTATAGAAAAGTAGAAAGGTAAAGTCTGAGAGGAAGCAGGTTTGATTTTTTTCCCCTTCCTTTTTAAAATGTTTATAGAAAAGCACCTGTTATATGATGTGCTAAGCCAATCTTGATCTGTTTCAGAAGCAGAGAGATTCTGTTGTTAATGCAACCATCAATGCCCTGTTCCCAGCTGGGTGGTGTTAACTGTAGGTTAGCTTGTGCAAGCTATTATGCATGTGAGCAGTTTCATTTTATATCAGTGACTCTACTGACAAGAGGAAAGCCACAGTCATGTATAGGTGTTTGCCATATTGCTGGTGGCAGCCGGACCAGCGCTGAATTAGAACTGCCCAGCTCTAAGCCTTTGGTATTCTAAGCCAAAAATTTCTCCTCCATGCCCATTTCTCAGAGAGCAGGGTTTGGAAAGCACTTCCCAGGCCTACTCCTCACTCCCTCTAGAATAGCATAGAACATTTGATTGTAGATCAGATGCCCACTAGCAGGGTTAGATGGCATTGCTCAGCTCTGGGAGCAAGCCTATTTTTATTGGCGATGCTTCCCGTTTTGCTCTCTCCATCTTATCAATAGCAGCAGTTCAAACTTGTATTTACAAGCAGCCAGCATTGTCCTACATATTGGCCCTGCTGCTGCTGAGGGCATAGGTAGAAATATCCAGCATGTGGTAAGGCTTCTTTGTTTTGTGTTGGATTTTTTTGTTTAATAAAATAAATTAATATTGGCTTATTAGTCCCTGTGACCCACACCTTTCTTTAAAAAAGAGGCTGGTCATTCAGGTATTCCTTTAAGGTATTGTCGTGTGGTTCGATTTATTTTAGATCCAAGGGAAACCAGGACACTCCAGGCTACTTAACCACTTTCTTATTTATTGTAAGTTTTAAGCAGTTAATACAGTTGTTTAAGTTTTACAAGCCTTAAAAACAATTACTATACAATTTAAACCTTAAATACTATAAATTCTAAAGCAATTAATACAGCACAAAGCAATGCAAAAGCAATTACTAGAAAATCTACTGTAATACAATAATAAAGCCTAATTCACTTACACTTCACCCATATGTTACCTACAGTACCAGGCAGGAGATCGTGGTTCCTCTTCTTCCCACACAATGGAACGCCATGCACTGGCGTTACCCCAGAGTCTTAGTAACGAATAAAATCTTTTGAATTAATTTAGAATTTAGGATAAGGATCTGATCAAAGATGTTAAATGCTCTAGTTACCAGAAAGGAGGATCCCCTGACACCGTATCTATCACAGGTGATTTTCCCTCACAAGAAAACTCAGAGTTCAGATTAAAGCTAAACAACATATATTGTAGAAATTTAGGTGACACTTTCATGAAACAAATAGAAAACAACCACCAACAATCCCAACCTCCACCCCAAAACGGAAGATAAAGAAGACAGAAAGATTCCTGGTACAAATAAGGGTAGGGGCATGTGTTACAAAATTCATGCTGATGGTAAAGCGGCGCTTGCGACCTTAACCCTTAGCCTGCGGTTAGCCCTTGGGGAGGAACACCAAGTGTTCCCGCGCTGGTTGGCTTGACCCCCGCGTTCGCCACAGGAGCCAAGGTGTGATGATGATGGTAAATGATGTGGTACAGGTTACAGTCCTCACTGGGTCTTCACCACAGCAGTGTAATCCTGGTTGGCAATGACAGGCTGAGGTAACCGGTGCAGAGACACGTCCCTGGATCCTGATCCTTCGGCACAGGTGATGGACAAAGCACAAGTGCCAAGCACCTTGCAGACCACCGACAAAAAGGTGCACGCACTCTCAAAAAGTGTGACACTTGTATCTTTTCTTCGGCAGGAAACTGGCATGTGTGTCGGGTGCAAAGATGGAGTGTCATGTGCACAATTCTAGCATGCCATGTGCAATTTTGTAACAAGTTCAAACACTTAAGGCGAGAAAAGTCCAAAATTCAACTGTCCACAACTCCATTTTGTTTTCCAGTCACTGATGACAACCGCCATTTTAAGTGTGCACCTTACCCAAATTCTGTACAAAACAATTGCACTATAACCATTATGAATAAATGAACATTATAACATTAGAGTCCCTCTAACACTGGGTCGCCGTTTTGAAGGGCCTATTTACTTCTAGTTACATGGAGCAGGACGTGTGGGTCAATCCTCCCCATTCCATCCCATCAATTGTTCTTACTAAGCCCATTTTATAGCAAAGCGAGAGTTGGTCATTCTAATAATATTTACCAATTGATTATGTATTGTGTAGGATACGTAAAATGCCCAGTGCCCCTATTTGGAATACATCCTGCTCAAAATGTTACCTAAAACTATCAGGGAGTAGCCGAGTTAGTCTGTCACCGAAAAACAACAACAACAATAACTCTGATCATCTGAAGAAGTGGGCTGTGCCCATGAAAGCTCATGATGCCATCTACATGTTTTGTTAGTCTATAAAGTGCTACCAGACCATTTGTTGTTTTTTTCCCCTTAAAATTATGTGCTTAGTTGACAGTTTCATGGCTACATCTTTACTTTTGCTTATCAGAAACAGAAGTACCAGTACAAGGCTGCTTGTTGTGTGTTCTTGATGTGGTCTCATGTACCTTGCTTAATCTGGATTGTTATGCAAAACAATTCCTGACACTCTGGCCTTGCCTGTGTGCTTTGGCGCACCAGAATTGAGAGAGACCAGAAATCTGCACTTTGGACAAGGCAGGCATCACCATTTATTGCCAAAGCAGGGTGGTGCAGGCTCCCCTACACAATATTGCTTAAAGAATAATACGTCAAGCATATATGAAACAGCAGATTTGCTTTTCTCCTATTAGGGTGCATGGAGTATTTCAAGAATAGACATTTATTGATGTATTTTGGATGATACTGGTGTGTATTGAAGAGGTTCGAAACATTCTAATCGACTGAAGGAGTATGATATATTCTTTAAATGAAGAGTGAGTTGACTGATGGCTTGGAACTATACTCCTGTCACTGCCACTCATTCAGCAGCCTTCCTCTTTAGAGGTCGTGTATTTCCAGTAATCTCCTAATTTTAATAAATGCTTCGGTTATAGAATTAATGTGGATGTGAAGTCAGGGTGGTTCTTGTAGTATAGATTAAAAGAAAGATCCAAAATTATGCTCAGTTCCTTTGTAGCAAAAGCAATGCTGGCTATAAAATAGCTGCATTTTACTTGAAGATCAATATAGAAACTCCAGAGAATCTTAAAGGTTCCCAGTTTTATTTCTTTTAAAATTCTGTTGCATTTAATTTTCATTTTATTGCATGGACCTGAATTTGATTGCTATGGCTAGGATCTGAACTTAAAGGTGAACAATGTGATTTTAATTACATGTTTAATAAAACTGGCTATTGGCTGAATCAGTATTCTGTAGCTGACATCTCCAACCTTTGTAAGCATGAGATCACTTTTTTAAATTTGTCACGCCTGCACAGCAGTGTATTAGCCTGAAGTTCCTGTTTTCTGTGTTAATTGAAGAAATTATTTACATCATCTGTAAACTAACCTCTGAATAGAAGTTGCATTGTGTTATCTGTAAGGAGTGTTGTATGGAGTGTTTGGCTGATTGGTTCCCACAGTGAGTTCTGTGAAGCACCAGGGGTCATTGAGCATTTGAAGTCTGATTTCAGTTAATCTACAAAATGGATGGAAAGCTCCTCATAGCCAGACACCATTTAAGTTTGCTCAGGCAAAGGCAACCTGGCTGCACAACTGTTCTGTTGAGCATGGCTTGGTGGATGTTGCAGTGGAAGAGAAAAAAAATAATTTGCCTCCCTCCACCACAGTGACAGGTTCTTTGTTATAAGTGACCATACTTTGTGATTTCTGCTCCTCCAGTCTTCTTTCCTTATGCTTTGTGTCACAAGTTATCTTTATATCTAGGTAACTTGTGAGGATGGTAGAAAGGGAGGGAGGGACTTAAAATTCTTCTCCCATCCCTCCCTCAGTGCCTCTTGTATATGCTAAAGAAAAAAATACGGCAGATGCATATGCTCATAATATGTTAGTATGAATGTATGTGTTTTGCTTAGATTTCCCCTCAGTGTAAGTGGTGGGGAAAATAGCCAAAACTTAATGCTCAGTAATCCTTGATGGTGAATCAGTGTGGTGCATCTATCTATTGCTATAAAACCCAAAGGCATGCCTAGATTTATGGTATTTATGATTAGCTTTTTTTAACAGGGCATTATTGTAATCAGGATATTACACATGGGATCATCTTATATCATGGGGGCATCTTTCCAGTATCATTCATGTTCTGCTATTTTTGCATTTACCCCAAAAAAGGAAAATATCAAAATAGAAGTCCCCTACCTCACTCTATAAATACCATTCACCCATCAGAAAACCTTCAGATTAACCAGATTTCTCTTCACTAAAGTCTTCTTTGTCAGCTCTCTTCTATAAAGCTTAAACTTGTTATAGTTCAGGAAACCGTTACCATGAAGTGGGTTGTGCCCCCAAAAGCCCATGATGATGCCATCGACATTTTTGTTAGTCTCTAAGGTGCCAAGAGGCTATTTATTTTTTAAGCTTTTTCAGTTACCGACTAAGTCCGCTATCCCTCTGAAACATGTGTACATCAGTTTTTCATTAATAGGTCAATGTGTAAATGTACAGAGTCCTATAAATAGAACTAGGCTGGCCACGAGTGTATTGGATTAACAGTTCACAATAAAATAATTATTTCAGATTTATCTCATCTTCTGTATAATCACAATGTATTTTCTAATCCTTTTAAGAAGTCACCTTGACCAGGTCTTGGATTGCGGACACCTGGGGGGGGAGAAAAAGTTCTGTGAGCTTTGCTTTAACCACTGTCTTCAAGCTCCCATGTGAAAAGACATATTTTCTAATCCTATTATGGAATTTGGCAAAACTTTTGAGTAATAACGTGGTAGGAATCAATGTATTCCCTGCTCCAAAATGTGGCAGAGCTAAAGGTTGCTGTTTAGTTTTCTCCCCAACCTTCAAGCAGATGTATAGTTTAAAAGGCTTAAAGGGTTACTATTAGGGTTGCCAGATGGTTTCAACAAAAATATTGGACACACTTGACATTACATCACAGTCTACATTACATCTTATTTAGAAAATACCGGACATCTATATTTTCTCATTTCTATTTTCTCAGTTTGTATCCCGAACAGAAAGCTCAAATACTAGACTGTCTGGTTCAAAACCGGACACCTGATAACTCTAGTTACTATTAGGGCTGATAGCACTAAGCTTAGATTTACTCACTGTATTCTGGTTTGAGGATATGCACATGACTTGAATACATGTATGTGTGCCTGAGTAAGTTCTGTCTGTGTGTCCTCTAAGCAGGGTTAATAGTGAGCAGTGGGGTGCTACAAAAATGTACAGGAATGCGTCACAGAACAATTCTAAGCAGGTTTTGATATCCTGTCTCTTCAAAACAGTAGGCTAGTGTGGTACAAACACAGAGAGACTTGGCAGCATAGTTCTTGTGTTCTATGTATTTTGCAGTCCAGTCCTGCAAAATAATCACGTTGAACATTTAAGTCAGTCATATCTACTTGTTTGTCATTTATTGTGATGCATGATGAATAAAATATTTTAATTTTATTCACCTTGGACTTTTTTTTTAAAAGAGTTTCTTTACTGTTGCCTTATGAAAAAACTGAATGTAATTCTGTCAGTATTTTCACCTTATTTTTTATTAACGTGTTTTCTTGCAAACCATTTGTTTCTTAAGATTTAAACTGTTACCAGTTTTTGTTTTGTTTTGTTGGGGTTTTGTTTTTTTTTTTGCTTAAAGTCCTAATTTCATATGGTATCGTGACTGATGGCTATAGAAATTATTGTACCATGAAAGTATTACAATTTGGAGAGGTAACATGGTTCAGTGGATAGATAGGCCTGACCTGGGAACCTAGTCCTTGGGGTTCTAGTTCCAGCTGTGCCAGTGACTTAGTTGGAGACCCCAAACAAATGAATTCACCCTCTTTGCCTCTGCTTCCCCATCTGCAAAATGTAAACCTTTGTAATCTATGGATAGAAACACTACCCCACAGAAGAGCTAACTACTATAGGTTGTCTATACTGTATTCATCTCTTTAAAGTATACAGCAAATCATGGGTGAATGATAGGCAATCGTCTTATGCTGATTCAAATAGCTAATTACCAGTGATGCTTGGGAGGTAGATCTATTTGGAAGTCTCCATGATTACCTATTATTCACCCAGGACTTAATGGTCAAGAGGATGCTGGAAAACTGTATAAAGACCCTTGAGACTTGATCCTTTTTCTCTCAGATATGCCTGTTGCTTTATCAGGGAAAGCTTTAAATTGCAGGTTGCGATCTCCAAGCCTGCTTGGATTTACTCAGATATAGGCCTTTGACTATAACCTATTACTCTTGGGGGAATTGTGCAATTGTTACATATGGAGCCATAGTAAAATTTCAGAATTCCTCCAGGACTGACCTATGGACTACAGAACTCCTTGCAACTATAAAGCTCAGCATCTATATTATGAACATGATCTCTGAACTGTACTTAGTCTGTATGTGTGCTGATCTCTTTTAACCAATACTCTTTTCTTTTTTTAATATTAACTTAGTTAATAAGAGTTGGCTGTAAATGTGTATTTGAGGTAAGATCTGAAATACTCATTGACCTGGGAGGTAATGTGCCCGATACTTTGGGATTGGTAGAATTTCATTTGACTTGGGTGTCTGGGTGGAAGCCTAAGGCGTGGTTGCTTTAAGAGAACTCTGTTGTTGGCTTTTGGGTAACCAGTGAGGTATCAAACAGATTTATTTATATATTTAAATATTTTGACCCTGCCTCTCTATTTAAAATATTTGAGGCAGCTTACAAAATTTTTTAAACTCATTACAAATATATATAAAAATTTAAAATACGAGACCCCAGAAGGACATAAAACCTGCTAAAAATATCGAGAAGAGGAACACACACATACAGACTCAAACACCAATAAAATCACGAGTAAAAAGGGTGGCTTTAGTCTGATGCTGAAACAATGCTAGCATTGGCGCCATGCAAATATCCCAAAGAAGAGAATTCCGCAGCCTGGGAGCAAAAGCTGAGAATGCCCTGTTCCACGTAGATGTTAATCTTATCTCCATAAGTAGGGGAACACTGAGCAGAGCCTCCCCAGCTGACCTCAATCCCCAGGCAGGTTCACATGGGAGAAGACGGTCCTTCAGATACCCTGGACCCAACCCGTTTAGGGCTTTATAGGTCTAAATATTGGAATAGCCACCAGTTTTCTGTGGTAAGAGGAGGAATTTAAATAACTTTTTATTTTCAAAAATTATTTTTTGTTAACCATCTAGAATATCCTGTAGTCAACATACTGTACATTTTATCTGCTATTTAAATAATTCAGTAAACCATTACTATCGCAAATAATTAGATCCTTCTATGTATTCTGGGGCATAATCCAAGCCAAGGGCCTAATTTAATGTCAGAAGAAAGCTCGTCAGAAATGTTACATAGTAGAGCATGATTTGCCATTCTGCAGCCTCCTACCACACACAAAAAAAAAAAAAAAAAATCCTTCAAAGCAGTTCAGTCTTATATTTTCAGTCGGTTGTTAGATTTCATTGTTAATAATGCACTGATAAGAAATATGGTCTAGGGGAATGAGCACTGGACTCCAGTTCTCATCAGTCCATCAATGACTTTGTATCACAGTAGCAATCTTGCTACCTCTGTTTGCTGACCTTTAAAATGAGAATAATATTTACTAACCAACCTCAGAACAGTTTTTCAAAGAAGTAATTGCAAACTGCTTTGTAGATATAAGATACCGTAAGAGCTAAATATTATTAGCTAAAAAACATGGTCATTTCTTCCATCACAAAGATAAGATCATTTGCTTTCAATCAAGTGAGGTCACAACTAGGAAGACAGATGGGCTACATCTACATTGGCATCCCTTTCAGGAAAAGGGATGCTAATGAGACGAGTCGGAATTGCAAATCCGCGGGGGATTTAAATATCCCCCACGGCATTTGCATTTACATGGCTGCCGCTTTTTTCCGGCTTGGAGATAAGCCGGAGAAAAGCGCCAGTCTAGACGCGATTCTCCGGAAAATAAGCCCTTTTCTGGAGGATTTCTTATTCCTACTTGAAAGGGCTTATTTTCCGGAGAATCGCGTCTAGACTGACGCTTTTCTCTGGCTTATCCCCAAGCCAGAAAAAAGCGGCAGCCATGTAAATGCAAATGCCGTGGGGGATATTTAAATCTCCCACGGATTTGCAATTCCGACTCGTCTCATTAGCATCCCTTTTCCGGAAAGGGATTCCAATGTAGACGTAGCCATGGTAGTCACACTAAAAACAAACAAACAAACAAAAGAACGTTTTAAGGTTTAAAACAAACAAAAGGAAATTTTTCTTCACTCAGCGCACAGTCAACCTGTGGAACTCCTTGCCAGAGGATGTGGTGAAGGCTAGAACTTTAATAGGGTTCAAAATAAAGCTAGACGGATTGATGAATGTTTGTTCCATCGATGGCTATTAGCCAGGATGCGTAGGAATGGTGTTCCTAGCCTCTGCTTCTCTGGAGGTGGGTGACAGGGGAGGGATCACGTGAGGATTACTTGTTGTGATCCCTTCTTCTTGGGCATCTGGCATTGGCCACTGTCGGTAGACAGGATACTGGGCTAGATGGACCTTTAGTCTGACCCAGTATGGCCGTTTTTATGTTCTTACGTACTTACCAAACGGGAGACTGTATCCTGGAATGCAGTGCAGCTGAAATGGTTTGAGGGATCATGGTAGATAACCAGCTGAGCATGAGCACGTAGTGTGATGCTGTGGCTAAAAGAGCAAATGATTGTTCCTGTAGACTAGCTATTCCTCTTGTTACATCTTTAAAAATGGCTTCTCAAAAAATTGCTGTCTAATGAAATATTTTAGAAATGCTGTGTGCAGATGAGGAACAGCATTCAGTTAACTACTGTATTTAAAGAGTCGCTTATGAATTATAAACCAACATAGTGATAATTGCTTTTGCACTGCTTATGAAAAGTATTAATATGTTTTCTTGTTAAATGGCAAATTCAAGAAAGCTAAGAAAGTGGGCTGGTTATGAAGTACTCAGTATCCAAATTATTTTTTTCTGATTATTTCATTATAATCCATAATCCTGTTAAACTATGAGGGATTATACAATTAACTTCCCACTATCAGACTATGGATAATTAATTTAATAGTATAGTTAATGAAACAGGCTGTTTGGAATTATTCTGGGTATGGTGAAAGAGAGAATAATATAAAACTGGTTTAAAGTTGTTGCCACAGTTAGGATCAGTCTATTGTTTCTTATGTACCCCAGACTGTCAATGACTTCAGAATATCATGTAAATTTTGAATGTGAAAGCTGCACAGGGTGGCATGATCCAGAGATGTTCACTGTTAGAAAAAACAATATTTTAAACTTTTTATCCAGAGGTGCTGTGCATTTGCTTTTCTTTGAATATGAAGACTTAAAAAAATCAGTCATGTCTCCTAATTGATGGAAATGGAGTTTAAATCTTTGACAATGGGTTGATTCTTCCCCATGTGAAAGAAAGGAATGGTGCACACACACAGCATATTCTTCTTTTTCTGGTTTGTTCACGGTATGGTTACCAGTACCTGTTTGCCTCTTATCAAGTGGCAAAAGATACAGCAAAATGTTATGCAAGCAATTCATTATTCATTATCCCAGCTAAAACATGCCTAGATCCCAACCCTTTATGTAGGCATTGCTGCTTTTCTGTCTCTCTACTACAAGGCTACGTCTACACTGGCCCCTTCTCCGGAAGAGGCATGCTAATTTACAAGTACTTTGAAGTAGGAATAAGAGATCCTCCGGAAAAGGGCTTTATTCCGGAGGATCGCGCCAGTCTAGACGCTCTTTTCCGGCTTTTCCCCAAGCCGGGAAAAAAGCGGCGGCCATGTTTATTTAAATCCCGCAGGGGATATTTAAATCCCCCGCGGATTTCCCTATTCCAAAGTTGTAAATTAGTATGCCTCTTCCGGAGAAGGGGCCAGTGTAGACGTAGCCCAAGTGTAGCCAAGGACAAAATGTTTCACTTGCTGCTAAACTACATTCAGCACCAGTTTAACTGCCTTGGTTAGATGTCTGTTGCCAACAAGGGAGAATTTTGATTGTGTTGATCAGGTTTGTTTGTGTCAGACAGACTAAAAAGTCCTGCAATACGCTAACTAATTCAGCATGGCCATTGCATTTTCACTGTTTACATCACATTGGTTAGACTATTAATCTCATTTAGTTACTTTTCTGGGCTTTATACTTGATTTCTCCTTACAGATTCTTCAGTTTGAGGATATTTTGGCTAACCCATCCTATCGAGAGCATTTTCGAATGTACATGGAAAGGATGGACAAGAGGGCTTTGATTAGCCTTTGGGAGTCTGTGGAATATCTGAAGAATGCTAACAAGGTAGAAGTAGTGTCAAGTATATGGGGGCTTGTTAATAAAACTGAATCTTTATATGATGAGTTCTGCTGCAAAATCAATATTCAGAAAAGTTGTGTTAATATTTTCTTTTCTTATATGTCTAAAATCAGCAGTTGTTCTTTAGTCCAGAATGGTACTAGCCATTTCCTTACTTGAGTTGGTTTATCTTGTTGCCTTTGTCTTGTGATAACAGGGCGGAATTAAAAATCCTTTACTTTTTTTAACAGAGGGGAGGAAAGAAAAGGAGTAATAAACATGAACGATGATAAAATGGAACATGGGACCACTGATGTTTTTCCAACATTGTCACATACAAAAGCCCATTTAAAAGAGTCAAAACCAAGTATAGCAGTTTTTCTTAACCAAGAAATAATTTTCACTAATGTATTGAATTCAATAGCTACCCTTACCTAATTACCAAGTAATTATCATGTGATACCTTGTCTGGCACCTAGAAAATTTTCGGGTGGGCAGCTGCTACACCTGCACCATTACTTTTTTTGCTGGTACTCCTGTTGGGAGTCCTGATGCAAAGCCCGTTGAATAAGATAGGTATTTTTCCATTGGACACAGGGAGGATATATTTGTTGTTTGTGAATATTGGAATAACCAGGGATTTATTTCTGAATGTATTTGGAGAAACATTCAGGATTTTCCTTAGTATGAAATCCTGATTTTCATATTGAACACCAGTTATTCATTGATTGTCATTTATTGTCTGTAGTAAAAAAAAGTTTTTTCTCTCTCAATACAGTACAAAAGTTGGTAAAGTGAGGCCACATTTTAGGACTTAGTTATTTCCTCTGTTATGGAGACTTCCATCACTTTATATCTTGTAAAACTGCCTGTTCTGCATGATTGCACAAGCATGGTAACTAATCTTAACTAATGTTAAAATGCAGAGCTGTGCACTTATATTTCCAGACACCAGATATCTCCAATTCAACCTTCTTTAAATGAAATCCATGAGGATTCTGAGACATGGTCCTCTTTTACATTTATTTTTCTCTTTTCTTCTTCCATCCCAACCTCCTTATGTTCCAGACTGAAATACCTCAACTAGTGAGTGAAATTTATCAGAATTTCTTTGTGGAAACCAGAGAAATCCCTGTGGAAAAGTCACTTTACAAAGAAATACAACAAAGTCTTGTGGGCAATAAAGGCATTGAGGTTTTCTACAAAATTCAGACTGATGTTTATGAAACACTAAAGGACAGGTACTACCCCTCCTTCATTGTCAGTGATTTATATGAGAGCCTAATCAAGAAGGAAGAAGACAGAATTGAAGTTCAGTTGACTTCTGAGGACAAGGATGATGTGGTGAGTCAAATATGCAATTCCTGCTGCTTTTATCACCAGAGGATGATCTGAGTAAAAGGCTAAGGAGTATTTTCTCTTCTCAGACTTTGTACGTACTTTATTTTTCTCAGAATACCTTGCTATTTACCTCTCGAGTTATTCCACCTGATATTTGATATGAATATTCTATTTTTCAGCTTTTTTCACAGGGATACAGTAGTGTGGATAGAGCAAGAAGGCACTTGAATGTCAGTTCAAAGGATGCAAAGTATTTACTGCTGATGAAGGAAGGATTTTGCTCAGCTTGACTAAACTATTGAAAAGCTGACTAATCTCTTTTGAGAAGACTTAAATTTAGAGTTGTCTTTGTACTTCATAGTTACAAAAAACAATTTGCATTTGATATAAGAGGAATAACTGCAAGCATGTCTATGCTTGGATCATAACTAGGGTGCATGGCATTTTTAAACCAATAAACAAACAAGTGCAATATAATTATGATAATGGTAAACCTTGGCATTTAAGTTTTAGCTTTCATTTTTACTTATCTCCAGTTATTTACATTTTGAATGTTTGATTTATTATGTGATCAGTAATATGATGTTGAACATGTGATAGGAGGTTTAAAAAGATACTGTCTTTAAAATTAACTGATTCATGACCTCTTTAACATCAAATGGAGCAAAATGACTGAATAGTTGAACTTTGTTAAATTAAGAACTTTTGAGATTTGTAAAAGCTTTCACTCAAGTTTTGCCTTTTGCTAAAGGAAGTGAAAGATGACTTTTCAATTATTTTATTTTGTTTTCAGATATTTACAATTTAAGTTGATTTAAACAATTATTATTTCAATCTGGTGTTTGTATTAATCATATATATTGATTAATATAAATCAGTGTTTAAAAAAACCAAACAGCTTCTGTAAGCTAACTTCCTCCCCACTCAGTTATAGTCTACAAAGCTTCAGACTTCACCAAATTTACTTGCACTGAAAGTAGTATAAAAGGGCAGGGGGAATGGTGCTAAAGACATTATATAGACCATATCTTGGATGATTGCATAGTCAGAACCTTAGTGCTTTTTTATTAATTTACCAAAGAAATTAACTTTTATGTTATATTATGCCAATTTTTTCAGGTATCTAAAAGGGTGTCACCAGGAAGAGGGAGAAAAATTGTTTTCCTTAGTCACTGAGTATAGGACAAGAAGCAATGGGCTTTTAAACTGCAGCAAGGGAAGTTTAGGTTGGACATTAGGAAAAACTTCCTAACTGTTAGAGTGGTTAAACACTGGAATAAGTTGCCTAGGGAGGTTGTGGAATCTTCATCTCTGGAGATATTTAAGAGCAGGTTAGATATCTATCAGGGATGGTCTAGATGGTACACGGTCCTGCCGTGAGGGCAGGGGACTGGACTCAATGACCTCTCAAGGTCCCTTCCAGTTCTAGTGTTTTATGATTCTATGAATAACTTAGTGAATTCAATAAAGAACTATGTCCCCTGAAAATATGGTTAAACACAGAAATAAAACACACATGCACTATAGAAAACACCCTAGTCTATTAAAATTATAATGGCTTTTAGAGGAATTTCTATAGAATACTTTTGTTTTCATCTTTAAGTTCTATAGAACTTATCCATCTCAGAAGGATGAAATAACAACAATCATTAATTCACCAGAAATCCTTAATCTGATATTTAAAATGAGAGGCAGCACTGTCCATAGGGCAGGAATGGGCAACCACTAATAAATACCAACACTCCAGTCATGTGAAGAAATGGGTTGTGCCCACAAAATCTCATGATACCATCTACATTTTTTGTTAGTTTAGTAGCACTTTGAAGACTATTTGTTGTTTTTTAAGTTTTTTCTGTTAGGCTGCAAGTGTAGACATACCCTATTTCGGAATAGGGCTGAAAATGTAGGCATTCGGAATTGCAAATCAAGCCCGGGATTTAAATATCTCGTGCTTGATTTGCATCATTCCGGCTGGGTGCCATTTTTTGAAATTTATAAGCCTGGAATAACTGCCCGCGTCTACACGCGGCAGTGAAACGGGCATTAAAATAAAGCCCTATTTCGAACTACCTGTTATTCCTCCTGCAATGAGGTTTAACGGGTAGTTCGAAATAGGGCTTTATTTCAAATCCCCGTTTCACTGCCGCGTGTAGACATGGGCAGTTATTCTGGGCTTGTAAATTTCAAAAAATGGCGCCCGGCCGGGAAGATGCAAATCAAGCACAGGATATTTAATTCCCGGACTTGATTTGCAATTCTGAATGCCTACATTTGCAGCCCTATTCTGAAATAGGCTGCAAGTGTAGACATACCCTCACAGACTAACTTGGCTATGCCTTTGAAACTTTTGAACAAATACTGGGTGGGCCACATCAGTGAACCTCCTTCACTTCAATGGGTTGCACAGCCCACTGGGGTTCCACCTGCAACTCCCCCATCTGTTTCCCCTCCCCCACATGCCTAGTTTGCACTGGAGCACCGGAGCCCTGCATTTCCTTGCAAATCCCCCACCACTTTCGGAATGCAAATATTGTCTGATCATAGAATCCTAGGACTGGAAGAGACCTCAGGAGGTCATCGAGTCCAGTCCCCTGCCCAAAGCAAGACCAACCCCGACTAAATCATGCCAGCCAGGATGTTGTCAAGCCGGGACTTAGAAACCTCTAGGGAGGGAGATTCAACCAAAAGCTCCCTAGGTAACCCATTCCAGTGCTGCACCACCCTCCTAATAAAATAGTTTTTCCTAATATTCCTGCTTAGGAACTGTGGGTGTTGAGCACCATTGGGGGGTGGTTGTGTTGGCAGTCCAGCTCTAATCTTTACTAACAAAAAACAACCCTGCCAGAAGAAATTGATTTCTCAGTTGCATCTCTTGCTACATAGGAAACTGAAGGACTATTAGCCAACAGTATTATTTTCCATATCTGCAGAAGCTTTCACAGGCTTTCAGACAAGATTCACCTCTTATGCTCAGTTTAAAGCTCCCTGAGACTCCCAGTAGAGCAATTAGCATTGCTGTATTAGAAAGAAGTGCTCTAATTGTACACTCTTCATTAGCAATTTGTGATGAACAGTTTTAAAAAAACCTTTATCCACACATGGCAGGGTTGTTGATATATTGGTCTTTGCATATATTGTTCCAAGTGCAGCCTTCAAAATCTGCACATATTCCCTCAAGTATTTAAAGGAACAATAACTGATGCTAATGCTAACGAATTAGATGCTTATGTAGTCATCAGCAGCTAACATAAATCTTAGCGGACAGTAAAAAGAGAGCTATTCTTGAAGTGCTTTATGAATTTTTTTAGGAAAATGCTATCTGTGTCAGAATCTAGATAAACATAAGGAAATAAAAAAATCACAACATTTTTTAATAATTTTACATTTCTGGGCAATATGTTGATGATATCTGAAAGACCTATTGATTGTATCGCTGAAAAACACCAATATTTGAGGTGCCTTTAGTCTCCCTATGAATTGGAACACAGGTGGCTGAGTAACAGAAAGAGAAGGAAAATGTGTATAGCTGAGTTCTTGAATCTCTTATCAAGAAAAAGAACATTTAAGAGAAGAGCAAGCATTAAAGAGGGAACATGCTATAAAACTATGTGAAGTATTTTTCTGTAATACAGGTTGGACCTCTCTTGTCTGGCACTCTGGATGAGGGAATCTGCTGGATAACAGAAGGTCTCCTGACACCAGCCCCTCAGCTTGCTGCCCCCTCCTGCTGCCAGCTCCTTCAGCCCAGCTTGGCTGTCTGCTGGCCAGCCCCAGCCCTGATGCCTGATGGCCGGGCAGCTTTAGCCCCACTGCCAAATGGCATAATGCCCAGTTGGGCTGTCACATCCCCAACCCTGCTGCAAAGCGGCACATGGCTGTGCTGATTCTGCTGGGCTGCCGTGGCTGGCTTCCCTTTTCGGGCTTCTGCGGCCACTGCCTGGGCCCCACTGTTGAGTGGTAGGCAGCCCCAATCATGCTGCCATCGCCACCGCCACCATCCAGGCTTCTGCAGCACTGCCACCTCCAGGCTGACGTGGCTCGGCCAGGCTTCCCCTCCTGGCCTGCTGTGGTACTGGCCTTGTTGCTGG
This sequence comes from Pelodiscus sinensis, assembly GCF_052426305.1. NCBI lineage: Eukaryota > Metazoa > Chordata > Testudines > Trionychidae > Pelodiscus > Pelodiscus sinensis. Next base: position 59,671,881 of record NC_143055.1, on the reverse strand, counting down.
GCGACAGGCAGTCCCAAGCACACTCCGTCCAGGCTGCTGTGGCCTCTCTGCTTGCAGACTCGCGGGGCTGCACCAGGTTCCTAGCTGCTGGCTCTCCTGCCCCCGGGCTCTCTCATCCAGGAACATCCGTGGTCATGCCAGACCACAGATGTTGCTGGATGACAGAATCCAGGATTTAGGAGGTGCAACCTATAGTTTGTTTCTCAAAACCATCATCCTTTTCATGTGTAGAACAAAGATATTAGTCATCTGTCTTACTAGAGAGCAGTTAGGCTTTATTCACTAATGCCTGTATAGTGCTTTGAAATCCTTAGTTGAAAGTGTAATAAAATAAGTGCCTCTAATCTAGCTCTGGAAAGATTTATAGAAACTTGCCTGCAAAGACATCTGGCCCTGAGGAACTACCATTTGGAAAGTCGTCTTATAGTCCTCTTGCTTCTAACGTATTTATAGAATGTAGTCTTTTTACCATTTATGTCTCTAGATAGATTGAGCTCGTTTTGTGCCTTTGCCTTTCTAATCTTGCCCCTGCATAACTGTGTTTGCTTATATTCATCTTTTGTAATTTGACCTAGTTTCCACTTTTTATATGACTCTTTTTTAAAAATTTTTAGATTATGCAAGATCTCCTGGTTAAGCCAAGGCAGTCTTGTGTCATATTTTTAATTTTTCCTATGCAACAAAATGGTTTTGCTTTTGGGCCTTTGATAGTGTCCCTTTGAAAAACTGCCAGCTCTCTTCAGTTGTTTTTCCTCTTGGTCTTGCTTCCCATGGGACCTTACCTACCAGCTTTCTGAGTTTACTAAAATCTGCCTTCCTGAAATCCATTGTCTCTATTTTGCAGTTCTTACTTCTACCATTTCTTAGAATCATGAACTCTGATTTAATGATCACTTTCACCCAAGCTGCCTTCCACTTTCAAATTTTCAACCAGTTCCTCCTTATTTGTTAAAATCAAATCTAGAACAGCTGCTTCCCCAGTAGCTTTCTCAGCCTTCTGAAATAAAAAATTATCTCCAGTGCAGTCGAGGAACTTGTTGAATATACTGTGCCCTGCTGTGTTAGTTTCCCAACATATGTCTGTTTTCATTTTCCATAAAGAGCACATCTGCATTGCTCATGAAGTTACGTTCATCAGATCTGGCCTTGTGTGAAATAAAATTTGTGGGGCCCAGACAAATCTGTATAGCCTCTCTAGTAACTGAGTGGAATTTTGGGCCTCTTGGAGGAAGGATGTTAACAGCTAGCAGTGGGAGGGAATCTGTTTGCTTGTGTCTGTTGGGTCTCAAGCCCATTTTTTCAAGATGGGGACATCACAGCAAGCAAGGGAAAGTTGTATGTGTGAGATTGAAGAGTATATGAGTGGAACAGATCTCTCAAAGGTGCAGAGTTTTGTGCCACCTATGCTTATTGGCCAAAAGGTTGTTACCCATGTACTGATGCATTAAAATAGTTAGGGGGAAATGAACCAGAAAATCAAGATTATTAGTGCATATCCAGTATTGGTCTTAAACTTTTAACTTAAAATTATTAGCTTGTAAAGCAGAAGTAAAATCCAGTCCGAAAAATAAATGAAGTGAAAATTTTCAATTTAGTTCAGAGTGTTTGAAAATTGATGCTTCTGTAAAAATTGTAGCAGTATTTCTACCATCTTCAAGACTCAGAGCTGCAGTATTTATTCACTGTGTGGCTTGAAATACTAATTATAATCACTAACTTGTATTCTGCTTTTATATTACAGATGTTGAGTCTTATTCTCACTTACAATAAAGCTTCAGTTTAAAGTCTCAGTACACTGCCAGAGCAGCGTAAAAGAGACTTAGTATAATTGTGAATAAGGTTCTTTATCAGTTTCTCACTGCTACATTACATGACAGATGTGGAAGTCTGGAACATCTACTGAAATCTATTATAATTTTAGTACCACATGCCCTTTTATTTCTAGATTTGTTTATACTGAGATTGTTTCAATTGTATATAGGTGTAAAATGCAAATAATGAAGCAAGTGTAGCAAATAGAAACAGATTTACCTTATTTTGCATCAGTGACATGGATTGCTTACTAACCAACAATTTTTTTTCCAGAGTCAAGGTTGCGAAGAAGTTATCGATGAATGCAACACAAGAATTAATGAACAGGCTAGTTATGCTGCAAATAAACTTCGCCAACTAAATGACAAACTTGAATATAAGAGACAGGCTCTTAATTCCTTATGTAATTCACCAAAACCTGACAAAAAGGTAATGCTTTCAGTATTCTCAATCTGACCTTAATTTCCTTATTTGTCTGTGATATCAATAGCGTGTTAGTTACTTTTCTGACCAGTATGAAAACAAGGTCCCTGCTCTAAAGAATTTACATTCTAAAAGCGTGTCAGAGCCACTATCATAAATATTTAAAAATTAATTGAAATGACTTTGTTCCTCATTCTTCATAGTACCCTCTTAGAAACCAGAAAATGTTTTCTCAATAGTTTTACCCTGTTCTATTTAGCATATACTGTTTTTCCCTATAGTTATATTTGCTTCCAGCAAGTACCAGTTATAGCAACCTAAGTTAACAAGATTTTTTCTGTGTATTGCTGCTCCAATAGCATTGCAGCTCTGGGGATCAGATCTGTCAGTAAACTTGCGCTCCCTCTGCTGGCCCTGCAGTTACAGAGCACAATGCTTTGTAGCTCCTGCAGTGGTGATAGGTTTTCTTAATTTAAAAAAATCTAAAAAAAATCCAAAAGTTTAGCTAAATTTCTTTACAAGAAGCTAGTTAGAATCCTAAGGGCATTATTTTACCAAACTGTAATAATCTAAGATAGGTGGAAATTTTAACACTACAGTACTGGGATCAAAATCATAATTTTTTTTTTTTTTTTTTTTTTTTTGCTTTTAGAATATTTTACACCATTTCTCCTAATAATATTATTTTTTTTATAAATGGATTAAGGTGGTTAATCAGGATTAGAGTCTGGCTAAAGTTCAGGTTTAAAGATGATTTAGTGCTATAGTACAACTATGACAGAGTTAAGACCTTGAGTTCTTGTGAGATTTTTGCCTCAAACAGTGGATGTCTTATGCACCCACCCCACCCCAGTTCTTGCAAAACTCCCACAATCTTGTGCAAGTTCTCCTTCTTAAGAGATCTTTTTCATACTGAGGAAGACTCAGATATAGATTTTTCAAATCCAAATGCCTTTCTACCTGGAAATGTTATGGGTAATATTTTCAAATTCTGAGTACAGTAGACTTCTGATAATCCAACACCTTTGGGACCTAGGTAGTGCCGGATTATCGGATATGCCGGAGTATCAGGAGGTACTAAATACTCCCAACCCAATCCCCCTCCCTCTCTTATGCTCAGGTCCCAGAGCCGCCAGTACAGCCGCGCATCTCCCTCCAGGCGCTGGGGCACGTGCGCTGAGCGGCTGGCTTCTCAATGAGCTGGGCAGGACACCGTGTGCTGCCCAATCCCCCTCCTCTTCTCCTTCCCTTCCCCAGAGCCAAACACCTCCCCTCCCTGCTGTAACCCACATGAGAGCAGCTGACCTGAGCAGTTCTGGGTTCTGTCCCGGTTCCGTCAGGAGATCTTGCCATTTTGATGCTGGACTATCGGGAGTGCCGGACAATTGGATGCTGGACTATTGGAGTTTTACTGTATTAGTTTTTATACATTACTTATTTTGGTGAGGATTTGCTTTCTTTTTAGCTTTGTTCCATTAACTGTGACCACAAAGTAGAAATGATATAACAGAAGATGATACTATGCTGAAGGTCAAGTGCTCTGATTTTTGCTTCAGAGATGCTGAGTATATACAATTCATGCTGAAATCAATGGGAGCTTCAGTTTCTCAGCTGCTCTGAAAATCAGGCCACTATTGTATTTAATGAACAGCACAAGGAAAATATTAGCTGAAATAGTAACAAAATATTTCAGTAAGTTCTTTCTTGAACTCTGTTAAATTGGATGAAATTCAGCCATTCTTAATTTGAAAGATGGATCCCTTATTTCTTTCAACTATTACAATGTTGAATCTCTCTAAGGGTCAGAAAGGGAGAACATTTTAAAAGATAATAGATAAATTGCTTACCTGTTAATTTCTTGATATATTTGACTTTTAAAATGTTTGTGTAGTATAGTAGATTTTTAATGACCTTTTTAGATATTAAATGACCTTTTAGATTGTCAATGACCTTTTTAAAATCTAAATCTCCCACTCAGTTGTTCATTTTCTTTCTTTGGAGATTACTGCTCTCTTTGTGGGATCGATCTCCTGGGAGTGCGTGGTTTAAAGGTGGCAACTCTTGTGCCTGAAATGTCTCCTTTTTACAAGGAGCAGGCTGAGACAGGACCCACCCCCCCTGCATTTTAGGTAGGGAAATACCAGGTTTGTGGACCTTACCCTAGCTGCGCCTTTTTTTAGGGTGTCTGGAAAGGATTTTTTTCCTTACCATCATATTGTTTGGGGTGCAGTTGTTTTTTCCCCTTTCCCACAGAAGGCTTAGGAAAGCTCTTCTCATGTGTGGCATAAAGATCTGTAATCTATATGTCACTAGGGATGTAAATGACTAGTCGACTGGTGGATTACCTAATAAACCTAGGCTTATCAGGTAGTCGAGTCACTACTGGACTAGTCACTTCCTCCCCACCCCCTTGCTGCCTCTGTATTGGGGCACCAATGGTGGGGAGCTGGAGCTGGTGCAGGGGGAAGCCAGCTTAATAGCAGTTCCTGCTCCTGTAGGATCTCAACTGCTGCGCCTTGTCCTTTGAAATATACAAGAGCCATTAGCAGTTCTCGTACATTTCAAAGGAGAGGCACAGCACGGTAGCAAGTGCCCCCCTTATCAACTAATTGAGTAGTTGATGGAAATCCCATTGACTACTCGATTAGCTGATCAATTGAAATGTAACATACCTGTATGTGTCAACTCTTTATTTAAGTGTAGGGCGGAGATCTAGTGCAGGTGCTCCATAGGAAAGGTGTACAGTGACTGCATAAATGGCTTGGGAAAGGACTAACAAAGAAGTGTTTGGTAAAGGAGAGAATGGGGGTCAGTCGAGGACTCCTATGATTGGTACGACAGGATGCACCTCCCCCCATTCTTATAATAAACTTGAACCCTACTATGAGATGTGGGGATAGATGGTAAGGTCCCAGTAATGTATTTACTACAGGGTCCTTGATGGAAAAGGAGAGGGAGCTGGTGAAAGCCACGCAGGTAATTACAGAATAAACATGAGGTTGCCTGTACTGTACACTATTATCTGTCAGGTAGTCCCAGACATCTAATAATAAAGTTACAGCCTGATTAAATCCATGTCAAACATCTCCTTCATTCTTTTGGAATAACCTGACAATCTCTTTGTGGTATCTATACAGAAACAATGTGTGAACTCATCCTATGTTTGTAGCCCCAATAAACTCACATGCTAATTCTCCAGCTGGTACTTATCCTCAGTGATGTCAGCAAGGGAGAAAAGAGATGTTAATTTCTGATCAATCAGAAACATGAAGAAGAAATTTATTATTATAAATGGAAAATATCAATCTATGGAAAGACATGTTTAATTTTAGTTCTAGGGAGAATATTGAAAACAGCAGAACTTGCACAAAAATAAAATGCTAAACCGCGTGTGTCGGTGTCCATTTAACATCAGAAAGCAATGCATGCAGGATATTTCAGCTGTCATCTTTGATTATATGTCCATGTGGATTCCACTCTAATTGTGAATGTGCCTCATGCTCACAGGATCAGAGTCTTTTGAATAGCAGTGTCATTTAAGGTTGTTCATGTGCCTTATGCTGCCTCATGTTTCCTTGTGAGCTTAAAGGGAATGGCCGGGATCTTCCCCCAGTTCCCTCTTGCTATCTGTGACAGGCAGCAAGACACAATACAGTGGTGTCTGACTCATCACTCTCTTTAGTGCTTCTTTCTTCTCATCAGCTTGGACCTAATTGGACTCAGCAAGGATAGCAGCCTTGTACACTTTGTGGGGTAAGACACTTTGCACCAATCTCTGCACCTAATGGCAGATTCCAAACCAGAATTATTTAAACATTTCCCATGCTGTGATGGACTAGTCCTACTCGTAGCCTCTGCCTGGGTGAGAGCCAAGATCCAAACAGATGCACAATTCACCATTCCTTTTGCTCCAAGATGTGTAAATCCAGATAGATTCTGTGAGTTTTGAACTGGAGGAAATGGCAATGCCAAGCAGGGGCAGAAGCAGCCATCCCTCCAACAGGTACCTCATGTTGGGATCCAACAGTAGAAAAAAGCCAAAATAGGTCAGAAGGCACTGGCACTGACAGCCCTGGTACCAGCAGCTCTAGTATTGGCAGCCTTGACACCTCAACCCCAGCACCCATAAACTCAGTGCAAAGACTGTCACAAAAAGACAGGCCAACATGGAGCATAGGCAGAAGCATAGCTCTGAGCATCATGCTGGGTTGTCTAGAATGGAGGGATATAATCACCAGTCCCTCAGAGACAAATGTTCTAAACCTTTCAGTGGTTCATGGGCTGGACGGTTGAGTTCAACTGTAGTGCAGAAGAAGAGCTGCGGAAAAGGAACAGCCCAGTAGTGACCTTGCCACTGACATAGACGTAGGCTCTCGGAACTTTATAACATGCTAATTCTTACCTTAAATGATTGTCCTAAACATCTCTATCACAAGCCAAACAGTCTCCTATCTTCCCCCTGTTCAGTCTTAGATGTTTCCAGCAGGCATCTTAGGTGGTAAGGGGAAGTGGTGTCTCCTGGCATATGGTGACTGCCATTTTGTTTGGTTCCCCTCTTATATCCCTTTTGCCCAAGGCAGGAACTTTTATGCTCTGTTCAAACTTTTTTCATCTCAAGTGGAAAAATACAAAATGCAAACTGGGTTTCAGTTTCAGGTGGTCTGGCCATGGGTCTTTCTAGGACCAACGCACAGTTTGGGCTCACAGGACAAACAAGACTTTTGACAGGTTGTTGACTTGATCTCAGACCCATTAAATTTCCAGAGCATCTGTAATGGCCTTCATTAGCATATTTAGAATTATAAACATATTCATATTTTACATTTTTAACTTCACCTACAAAAATAATGCATGCACAAAAATAGGGATGTGCACAGTCAGCAGATTATAACTTAAAAAATTTTACGTTACATAAGCTATTTTGTCTAAATCGTCTCTGAGTTATGCATATTTATATTTAGAAGCCAGTTTCCATAAAGGATAGGGGCTGTGACAGAACCAGGTCTCATAAAAGGGCTTGTAGGCATTTCTCTGTCCATCCTAATCTAGGATCTCTGATGGTATTAGAGAGAGAGAAACAAAAAACCCAAAGTCTGCAAAGTATACCTTTGAAAGACGACACTCAGAAACTGGAACTCTTCAGCCACAAGGCTGAACTGTTGGGCCTTTTTCTTGAAATATAGTTTTCTCATCTGGGAGAGAGCGGTCCCCTTCCTACCAAAACGCCCACAAAATACTCAGGAGTAACAGAGATCATGAAGGAAGACCAAATGGTCACCAAGTACTGGTGGATATAGCTGCCAGGTTGATGGTCTTGGTGGGCACCAGGAGATGGGCCTCTTTGGTTCAAACATTCAGCATTCCTAAGGAGGTGCAGTCCATCTTAGAAGACCTGCCCTTCTAAGGGATGGACGTCTTCAGTAGCCAAGCAGATGCGGCACTCCACTCCCTTAATTCTAGGGCTATGCTGTGATCACCAGGCATCCATTCCAACCTCCTATGATAAGCCACTCTAATCATCAGCCCCAAGAGCGTGAGAGCTTTCTCCTCTTCCCAGACTACACATCCCATGTATCCTTCACAAAACAGGTTACTCCAGGAAGCAGTTGTCATCCTCTTCTTTTGTTACACAGCCAGCACCTTTCAAGAGGCACCAGGTTTGGCAGGAATGTGAGGTCCTCACTGACACATGCTCAAAGAACGAAGTACGATTACCTACTCTATAGTAACTGGGTCTTTGTGACAAGACCCACCCTGCTTTTCTGAGTCCTCAGCTTCCATGAGCTTTGAATTGTGATGGCGTCGTGAGAGGGTCATAGGCACTCTAGCCTTTATATCACCACATGAGAGGCCAAAGAGGCCCGGGGTGAATGTGTCACCCCTTCCATTTGGGGAGAGCATGTGATGAGGGGGGTGAAAATAAAAGGCTGATGATGGTGGGGGAGGGTGATTTTGAGTGGTAGTGTGACTGGTTTGTGTTTTTTTTGGGAGTGAAGAAATGTGATACATGGGAATATGTAACTATTCTGTTCCTCAAACTTCCAGACTCCTTTTGCAGATTCCCAGCTTCCCTTGCCCTAGAATGCACCCTAAACTTCCTGTCCTGCATTCTATCTTATCTCTAAAATCAGTCCCCTAAGTTACCCCTGTGCAATCTCTAGTGTATCAGTAACTAGCTTGTCACTTGTCAGACAGAGCATCCAACTGCTCTTTGAAGTTGCTGAGTTACAAGCAAGGGAGTCTAGGACATTATCTGAAAAGCATGGCAGAATGAAAGGAGACTGTATGGCAGGTAGAGGCAACTGCTATGGCTGACTTAAAAATTAAAGTGGTAGGAAGGGAGGAAACGAGATGAGGAGAGGACTCCAGAGGTTATAGAGGAGGTGAGGAGCAGAAGTGACAAAATATTGTTTTTGTTAGGTTTTTACAAAACCAGGACAAACCTACTGGTGTATTTTGAACTATCTGAGACAGTATCTGGCTTTTGAACCAGGACTATATATTTAGCAAGGTAAAGAGAATTATCAAAGCACAGATGTGTCAGGATTCATAAGTACAGTAAAATCAAATAATGGCATGCCATGAAGACATTTAAGTCACTGGGCGTTTTTCCATTGATTCCAGTGGGCTTTGTCTTATGTCCTAATGCCTGACAACAGGTACTATGTCTTTGAATTAATATGAAGTTTTAGTTGCCATCCAGCAGAGCTCTCCAGCCCACTCAGTCAGGAGTCTGGTGTTTGTACTGTGCCCTTCATAGGTGTTTGTTTCCATATAGGAGTAGAAAGATGAAAGTCTAAATGTGACCTGCAAACTTAAAATGAAAGTGAAATTTGTTTGCTTAATACCATGATCACCAAGTTACCGCATCTGTGTATTGTACAGTTTTGGTATTTTTGATAATGACTTGTCCTACAGGATTATTCCTTTTACTCTTCCCTCCCCTGAATCCTTTCCTACTCTTGAATATTATTACCAAAGAAACCAGTGGCTATGTTTTCTCTACCTCTTGTGATTCCTATATTTTTCTTGCCAGATTGTTTCCAAATTGAAAGATGAAATTACTCTAATGGAGAGAGAACACAATGACCTTCGATTGCACATTGCAAGAACAGACTGGTGGTGTGAAAATCTTGGCATGTGGAAAGCCTTCATAAATTCAGGAGAGGTATGTTTTTTTCTGAATTCTTATCCTTTAGTTCATTTAAAATTCTCAGTGTAAAGAGAAAAAGAAATGTTTACATTAATTTTCAGTGTTATTTAAGACAACCTGATCAAGCCTTATTCACAAGTGCCTTTCATCCTTCAGCTCTATTATTCAGAAGCTATAGGAACATCTGTAAATATATCATTGCATTCGGGCATAGGATGAAGTGTTATGGTGTCTAAAGAGCACTGTTGTGCATCAATACTGAACACATTGTAATCTTATGATGCTAATTGATTGAGACATCCTCTCTACAGGATATTCTTTCCATGCGAATAATAAAATATGTCCTTAAAAATATATTTCTAAATAAAGAAGAGCAAATAATTTCCATGATGTGAAAACACAATAGACTTGGGAATGAATTGCTGCTGAGTTTATTGCTTATGTCTTTGGTTTCTGTAAATTAATGATAGTTCTGCCTACAACAAAACCATGGGCTGTTATTCAAGTGGACTACAGGCAGTCCCCGGGTTACGTACAAGATAGGGACTGTAGGTTTGTTTTTAAGTTGAATCTGTATGTAAGTCGGAACTGGCGTCCAGATTCAGCCGCTGCTGAAACTGACCGCCAGTTCTAACTTATATACAGAATCAACTTAAGAACCCCAGACGTCCCCAAGTCAGCTGCTGCTGAAACTGATCAGCAGCTGATTCCAGGAAGCCCGGGGCAGAGCAACTCTGCCTCAGGCTTCCTGTAGTCAGCGCTGGTCAGTTTCAGCAGAAGCTGACTTGGGGACGCCTGGGGCAGAGCAGCTGGGGTGCTGCTGGGTTGCTCCAGTAGCGCCGCTCCTCGGTGCTACTGGACCAACCCAGCAGCACCCCATCTGCTCTGCCCCAGGCGTCCTGATTCAGCCGCTGCTGAAACTGACTATCAGCGGCTGAATCAGGACCTGGGGCAGAGCAGCTGGGGTGCTGCCGGGTTGGTCTAGTAGTGCCCAGAACGGCGCTGCAGGACCAATCGGCAGCGCCCCAGCTGCTCTGCCCCAGGGTCCAAAACAAAAGCCTGGTCTGTTGGGGGGGGCACAGTAGCTGCGCCCCCCACCAGCAGACCAGGGACACGGGGAGCAGAGTCGCAGCGGCAGCGGGGTGTCCCCAGCAGACCACAGGCACTGGGACTGAAGCGGCAGCAGCGGCGGTTCCCCGCGCTTCTGAGGCTTTGCTCTGGCAAAGCCTCAGAAGCGCGGGATCCCGCCCGGTGCCTCTGGTCTGCTGGAGATTGGTCTCCAGCAGACCAGGGGCACCGGAGCAGCTTACGAACGGGGCTTTCTCGCCCCGGAGCTCACAGGTAGCAATCTGCCACCTCGACCTCCGGGGCGAGAAAGCCCCGTTCGTAAGTCGGGGACTGCCTGTATTAGATTGAATATGTTAAACATGATATATCATTTTGTTAAACTGAGCAGTTACGGTGTTTTATTTTCTTAGTTTTATGTTGCTGTGGGTGAAATGACCTAGTTCATTGAAGTGAATTCATAATATACCAGAGTAATTAGTGTTGTCTTGCCAACCTTGTTTGGTCTCTTAAAAATTTGTTTAACTTTGAGATCCTTAATAACATGATAACATTATCATGTTCAGCCAAACATGTACCTGGCAAATCAGTGGCCAGTAGCACCCAAAGAGGTAATTTTCTAAAGGATTGGGGGTTGCAAGCAGTGTCAAGGAGTCACAACCATCCTTTGTGTCCTAGCTTGATCCCAGTTAAATAGGAGGTGAGGATTCTGGGAGTGGTCCATGTATGATAAAGGGAATCCCAGTATAAAGCAGGCTGAGTCCATTATCTAAATGAATAATTTGTAAGGAGCAATAGACTACATTACACAATTAGATGCATGTTGAAACTTGAATTGTGTTTTATTTATATGACACTGATGGAATGGAAAAGCTTGGGAAAGTCTTGAAGTTGCAGTTCTTTCGAGCAAAGATTTAGCGAATAATTTTAAAGTTTTCTCGTTGTAGAGAATAGATAAGTTCAGAGGATCTAAATCAACAGCATTGATTCTTTCTCTTTAAAGTTGATTGTTGCTTATCTCAGCTCTTGGTGCAATTGCAAGAAGCATGTTAGAAACAGAATTATTTTATAACTGATTCTAATGTAGCTTGAAGTCAAAGTGTACTGTCCTTATTGCAGAGAGGCAGATGTTACTGTATTATTGTATACAGAGAATCACTGGAAAAGGAAGTAGCCTGAGCCTATACAATTTTTAAACTGAAACTTAAATAAGCAATATACAAAATTCTAAATGTATTTCTATGTCAATACAAAAAATGCAAAATCTAAGCTGTATTTGTTGTAGGTCTTGACTTGTATATATCAATTTTTAAGGTTTCTGAAGCATAAAGCTGTGTGAAATAAAATTTTTAATTATTGCAAACGTTAGTCTGCAGGTGTTGTTTCAAAACAAGCTGTCCTGATAAAATTGTCTTTGAAATCTAAATATTTTGGGTATTTTGTAGAAGAGGATTTAATGTAATTACGTTATATGAGCAAGACTTGTATTTACACTTCATATAACACACTGACACATTCTCAGCTGTTGTCAATTGGCATAGCTCCAGCATGGAGTGGAGCCTCACTGATTTACACGACATAAGGATCAGACCTTTCCTCTGTAAAAAGCCTCTTTTGATCAGTTAGCATTTCATGTTTTGGGCACTCTCTTTCTCTCTTATTGGAAATTCAGTTGTAGAACAAGGAAAAAAATAAACCCCGTCCCTGATGGACTATCTTAACTTTTCCCTACTTACTTTGTCTCTCCAAGAATGGACTTCTTCAAATGTGCATCTCCTAACTCCCTCAATACCTAGGATAAACTGCTCTGAACTCAAACAAAGAAGAGAGAGAGAAAAACCCCTCTGTCCCAGTTTGAAATTCTTATCTGCTGATTGCCCAAACTGCTCCTAACCGACATCTTTGCTAGGTACCTGAGTTAACCCCTTAGTCACTGGGTACTGATAAGCACTTCTTCTGATCATGACAACCTGTAAGAGTTAAATGTGGAGGGCATGGGGCTGTGGTGGATGTGGGAGGGCTCAGGGCAGGGAGTGTGAGTCTTGGGGGTGCAGATGTCACGGCAGGGGCTTGGAAGCGTAGGGATTCAGGGCTGGGTGTGTGTGGGGAATGCAGGTGTCATGGTTGGGGGCATGAGTAGGGGCACAGGGTAGGGGGTTGGAGTGTGTGGGAGTGAACAAGTCAGGGTTGGGGAGTGTGAGGAAAGGCTATGGGCAGGGGGTTGGAGATGTGGGGGGGTGCAGGAGTCAGGGTTGTAGGCTGGGGATATGAGGAGGGGCTCAGGGCAGGGGTTAGGGATTGTATGTAGGAGGTTGCAGGGGGGGCAAGGGCACTATTTAAGGAGGGTGGGGGGGGGTACTGCAGCCTCCCCCCAAGACTCATACCAGGAGGCTTCTTACTGTCCCCTTCCCATCATGGAGCGAGAGGAAAGTTCATCGCGTGGGTCACCCTCTTCTCTGCGCCCTCCCTGCACCAGTTAGAAGGGAGAGGAATGAGAACGCGCTGTGAGCTTTCCTCTTACTCCCTGACGAGAAGGGGAACAACAAGCAGCATCCTCATACAAATCCTGGGGGTAGGGGGGCTCCAGCCCTGCATGAGCTCCTTAAATGGCACCATGGGGGAGCACAGGCCTGGGGCAGCCCTGGACTGGTGCTGCTTACAGAAGCAGTCTTCAGGAGAACCCTGGGAGTGTGGCCAGGAGTGCAGCTGTTCTTCCTGTAGCAATTTGTTCCTTCTGACTAGAAACATGCACTGGGACGCACCAGTTTACTTTCACTTCTGGTAGGCAGGGACTCATGGGGCAAAAGTAAAGTACTTAGGAAAGTAAGTAGAGCATAAATGAAATCCTGTAAAACTTGGGCAGCTCCATGGCTCTGTCACCACAAAGAGAAAGGAGACCAATCTAACATGAAACTTTGAAAATCGTACAAGCCAAATGACAGTAAGATACAGCCGTCCCCGAAAGACATTTAAAATGGATTCTGATGATGTAGGCTGCACTGCAAGGCAGTCAGTGAAGAAGAGGGTATTAACAGGAGTACAGGGAGTTATTGCAGGACACTCAGTATCCTGAATCAGATGTAGTCTGGTAAACCAAAATTTATGAAAAGGTCGTTATGACACAGCAGAGAGAGCAAAACTGCGATGATAATATTTAGTCTGCAATTTGATTATTTTTAATGTTTTGCTATTTCTTTACAGTCTCAGTAATATACATTTACTCTCCCTCTGCCCTCCAGGTTGTAGAAGAAAATGGAGAACAAGTGCCCTGTTATTTTGTTATGGTGAATTTACAAGAAGTTGGTGGAGCTGAAGCTAAGAGCTGGAGTGTTCCCAGAAAGCTCAGTGAGTTTCAGAATCTACACCGAAAACTGAGTGAGGTAGGAATAATTTTTTGTGGGAGTGGAATTTTTTATCTTTTAAAATATCAGACCCGTATTCAGGGGGAAAAGAGACTTAAAAGAAACTTACCATTGCCACCTCTAATCTCTGAAAACTATAAAAATTAACTTAAATATGAAACCCTCTTTTGCAAAGTAAAACAAGCCCTCAGTATTCTAAGCAAAAACTATGCATCAAAGTTTGGTGGAAATGGGTTTACAAATCTCTGGTGTTAGGCTCCAAAGGTGAGATTATTAGCTTTTTGATTCACAAGTATTTCTTGGTGGCTAGTTTGTTTAAGCCACAGGACAAAGAGTTGGTGAAGGTAACTGCTTAAAAGGGACAGTAAAGATGTGTTAAACAGCAACCTTAGCTCGAAATAAGCTACGCAGTTTGCACTACACGAATTGCGTAGCTTATTTCGATTGTATTTCGAAATAGCTTATTTCGTAATTTGGCACTGGCTACACAGCACCACATTTTGAAACAATGCACTATTCTGAAATTCCCCTTAACCCTCATAGAACAAGAGTTACCAGGACGCTGGAATAAGCTGCCCATTATTTTGAAATCTATTTCGAAATAACGGGCTGCTTCAGTAGCCACAGAATAGCTATTTCAGGGTACTTCCGGTATCCCAAAATATCTCTGCTGTGTAGACGTACCCTAAGAGACTGATAGTTTTCAGAAATAAAGAGAGCGGGCTAGAGGGCATACAGACTGTCATTTGGGGCAAGGGAATTGAAGTGGAGAAGATATCTTATTGGGGAGGGACCTGGAGTCTTTCTAAGGTTCCCATAATGGACTCCAGTAGCAAACTTGTGGAGAAAACCACTCTGCTACAGTATATTTCATCTGAAATGAAAGGTGGAAAGGACACAGGAAAAGGCTTAATTTGATGGAAAATTTGAATCCCCCCACTTTCACCTTTGTCACTTTTTTTAGCTTTAATTACAGTCTTCTTTCCAACTTTTTATCGCCTTGCCAATTTAATTGGACACCTGTGATTCACCTGCTGCTTCCCAGTGCCTCTGCTGGCCTTTGTGACTCATGCTGTATGACTAATGAACATTGTTCCTGGCAAAATGGGTTTTCTGTCTCTGCCTCTTCTCCCTTTCTTACGTTGTCTTTTTTATCTATTGTCCTGCTTCTTCTAACTAGATGTCTGCTACTCCTTCCCTATGACAACACATCCTATTCCTATATTGTTTCCTGGTCAAGAATATGGCAAACTTTCTGTCTATCCAGCCCTTCTTTTTTATAGCTAGTTACATTAAATTGCATTTTCCATTTGTCTAAAAGAGTGATTTTCAACCTGTGGTTCTTGGATCCTTTAGGGCAGGGATTCTCAGACTTTGTGATACCACAACTCTGTAGAATGCTAAATGAATTTGTGAGACCCCCTGATCCCACCCTCACTGCCCTGGGTCGCTTCCTCCCCCCTTCTCACCAGACTCCTTGCCCTCCTGGGGTTCCTTCAAGGCATTTGCGGTCCTCAATGCCCTTCCCCCCTGCAGTCTCCTTCCCCCTGTCTCTTTCTCCACTGTGCCTCTTTTCCGCTCTGTGTCCCTTTGGTTCCTCCTCTCTTCTCCTCTTCTCTGCCTCCTCCTCTGACCCCCCACGTGCCCTTATTTACCTCCGGGTCCTCTGCCCCGACCCAATCCCCCAGCCCGCTGCCTGAGGGACCCCTACCTCTCCCAGCTGGGGAAGCGTTCGGTCGCCCAGCAACCATGCCCCAGTTGACCCCTCGCACGTCTGCTCCTGTGCCGGCCTCACTCTCCTGCTGCCTTGCTTCCTGCTGCAGTTGAGCCACGCTCCTGGAGTCCCACAGCCCCGGCCACTCTGCATGGCTTGCTGGCAGCTACCTTCTGCCGCCCTGCCCCTCTTTGTGGCCCGGAAGAGAGGGGTCACAAGTGAAAAACTGAATCCAGCTGCAACCCCCCTCTAAGTTGCTCGCAGCCCCCCTGGTAGTGATGGTTGCGACCCACAGTTTGAGAAACACTGCTTTAGGTGGTCTGCAAACTATATCGAAGTGGTCAGCAAAAGCTTACTCTGAAAATAAAGTTTCAGATCCCAGAAAAGGCATTAAAGCATCCCCAAGAGGTCTTCTGTGATTGCACCCCATCACACTGTTTCTCTGATCAATAAAAAGTATGTGATATGTACAACTACAGGTCAAAAGCCTGAAGTGTCATTACCACAGAAGCTCACAGTTTTGTACCATTTCTCATGCTGTTTAAAGTGCCATGCTGAGCATGTTATGGTTTAGATAGTGCTTGGTCCTGCCATTAGTGTAGGTGACTGGAATTCATGACCTTTCGAGGTTCCTTCCAGTTCTAGCATTCTATGATGATATGTTGGTTGAATTCTGGTCAGTCAGTTTTCAGTCTAAGATTTCTATTGTAGGGGTCTTGGTCTGCACCTCTATTTGATTTTTTTTTAGCAGTCCTCAAATGAAAAAAGGTTGAAAACCACTGACCTAAAACATTTAATACTCTAGAATCTGGTTATTTCTCATAACTGTATTTTCAGACCAGCTGCTGTTTACAGCCTCTTGCCTTTTTTTGGATTCAATTTTCTTTCTAGCAACCAAGTTTTGCTCTGGTTGACAGATTGCAAAAATTTTGTACTTGGCCTTTTCCTGTTTAATAATGAATTTTGTTTGCTGAGCTGATCCACTGTCCTAGTGGCTTATGTGCTGGATTGCCATATCAGCCCATTTTGAGTACCAGGCTTGGTCTCTGGCTCCCAGGACAAGTGGGAAGCACTAGTGGGACAGACCTTTGGAAAAGAAAGTATTTCTATTATTCTGGAAGCAACTCTTTTGGCCAACATAGGATTGGTAGTGATGGGGCACAAAAGGAGGAGTTCCTCACCTATGTTACCTATGGATGGGCAGGGGAAAGGGTTCTTCAGGACACTCAGAGGGGTGTGGAAGGGAAAGAAAAATTAAGGGATCTCCTTGAATCTCCATTTTGACACACATACCTTTCTGTCTTTTTGCTGTATGTGTATATTAAAAATGTTATGGAATAATCTGTTTCATCCTTTCTCTGCTCAGTGTTTTCCATCATTAAAGAAAGTTCAGTTGCCTTCCCTCAGTAAGCTGCCCTTCAAATCTGTAGATCAGAAATTCATGGAAAAGTCCAAGAACCAGTTAAATAATTTCTTACAGGTAAGAAAACAAAGGCTGTACTCCCTTTAACGTTCTATTAATTATAGAGTCTAAAAGCTAACGGGCTGCTCCTGTTCTGAGCTGCTAGCATCTGGACTCCAAGATAGCTTGGTTTCATAAGTGTACAACGCGTTTTCTCCCAATTATTAGGGAAAAAAAATCCTATCTCTGTGTCCTTAGTACTGTTCTACAAGCACGGTTTAGAAGGTCATGCTGCAGTCCCTGCTTCTCCTATGACCAGGGAGAATGATCACATCGCACATCCTTTTGTGACTTTCTGAAAGTCTGTACTTCAGATGGTCATGTTCTTTTCTCTTGGGGACATCTCGGTGGGTAGTTGAAGGCAATCACCCCCTTCCTGAAGAGCTCTCTAGCATGCAGTGCCACAAGATGCTGTTCTGTCACTCCTCCTTTGTGTATATGACTTAGGATAACCAGTAAGAGTGCATGGATTTCAGTGTTTTCCCTGTACCGATTAACATCCAGCTGTATATATCTCTCTTCTGATGCAGTCCAGCACATCAGCCAGTGTGTACTTGGAACTTGGGCATGGCTGAGAGCAAGCTGGCTGCTGAACCCACCTTAGTCTAAGCTGATGCTGGGTTGGGGAAAACATCTAGAGGTAATAGCAGCCTCTTTGATTGAGAGAGTCTGACATTGATCAATAGTGTTCACATTTAAGGAGCAATATTAGACCCCAAGATGCTGTTTGAAGATTATATTACAGCAGTGACCCAGTCACCTTTTTACCATCTGTGTCTGGCTGGGAGGTTGTGATCTTTTTTTTTCCTGATGTGAACCGTGCCACTGTTATCCATGCCTTTGTCACCTCAGGATTAGATTTTTGTAATGTGCTCTACATGGAACACACCTAATAGCTGATGCAGAATGTATGTGCTTGCTTAGAGAGTGGGACATCTCATTGGGAGCATGTGAGCCCAGCGCTTTAAGATTTGCCTGGCTGTCAGTTGCTCGCCAGGTGGAGTCTAGGACATTGGTCATGATCTGTTGACTGTAACGCCCTAAATGGTGTGGAACTGGCTAAGGGTCCATCTCTCACTGTAGTCTCTTACCACGCCTATGGTCATCAGGGTGTTGGAGGCAATCCTCTTTGTTATAAAAGGCGGGGTTCCAACAGCCATTCATTCACTGTCAGGGATCCAGGACTCTGAAAGTTGCTTTCTCGTGTGGTCCAAAGGAGCCTGAATCTTCCATGTGCAAAAGACACCTTTTGAATAAGGTCTCAAAAAGAGGCTGCAGGTGTGCTTCCTCGGTGATAAAGGAAACAGGTGGTTGGTTGGCCAAAATCCTGTAGAATTGATTTCAGTGTTGCTAAGGTTAAATTTGAAGCAGGTTGGACTTCCCTGGTCCAGCACCTCAGGACCCTCAGGGGCATCCCCAGGAAGTTGTTTCAGGTCCCCTTGCTGCTGGTTCCGCCCCCTGCCCTGCCTATCCGACCGGGCTTCCTGGCTCTCCCCCTGCAGGTCAGCTGAGCCACTGCCTCCAGAACCTCTGGCAGCGCAGCCGAGATGCGTCCCTGCTTGCTCCTCCAACCCCCGCTGCCCTGCTGAGCCATGCCCCAGCTCCCCTCCTCCCACAGCCCAGCTGAGCCACACGCCGGATCCTGCCTCCCCCTCCCACAGCCCAGCTGAGCCATGTTCCGGCTCCCGGCCCCCCCACTCACCACAGTTGCAGGGACTCTCTGAACTTGGAACATTTGAAGTCCTTCCGGACCACAGATGTTGCCAGACCCAAGAGTTCCAGTTTACAGAGGTGCAACCTGTAGTATGTATTATATGATTGATTATATTGGGTTGCCTACAGCCTTGTTTAGGCATCATTATTATTTTAAAATGAATGAAAGATACTTTTTAGATAGGATAATCTTTGAAGTGGTGGTTGTATTTTGTTCCACAAGTTGAAATTGCATTTGTCCTTAAATAGCTCCAAACAGGAGACATTATGCAATTTACAGATACAGCAGTAGAATTTTCTGGGTCATCTTGTTTAACATGTTTATTTGTTTAAAGCAGACTGTTTAGCAATTAAGAGATGCTTTTGTAGATTCTGAAGTTCAGTGACTAATAGGCCATTGATCAGTCAAGAAAAATTAAACTATATTGATTGATATGAAAAGTAAATTGATCTTAGAGTAATCTTCCTAGATAGCTTTCTTGTTTATTATCCAGATATTATAATACAACCAAAAGTTGCTGTGAAACAGCAAGGTACATTTCCCCCAGGAAGTGAGATACTTGTATGTATCTCCTCTTTCCAAAATAGAATGCTGCTGACAAGAGCTGAGCACCATTAATATTTAATGTAATATTTTAAAAACTGAAGCTATGATATCAAACCCTGAATGTTTGCCATTCCATTGCTATGTTTTCCAAAGATCATGAAGAAGTAGCAGAAATGTATTGAAATATGAAACCCAGTTACATTATTGCATATCTCATTGCTTTTTCTTTGCGTGCTGTATTATCCTTAAATACACATTTGAGATTTTAAGCATCAGACATTAGGACTCTATTCTCCCCATTTTGTGTCGTCTTGTCCCTTTGTCTTTCCTGCTTTTCTACATTCCCTTCACTCCCAGCATGGTCAGGTGCTCCTTTCTCCATCCCCAGGACCTTTCCTGCAAACCATCCTTTTTGTCAGAGTCTGAGGAACCCGCTTCACTTGATGCTGTTTCTCTGGTGCTCAGAATTCAAGCCTGTTCATCTGCATCTTCTCTCTGCTTCAGATTCCCCCTTCTAATATCAACAAACAAGGCAAAGCAGCTAGTTCTGTACCGATTTCCCTGCAGATGAAGTAAATTAGGCAGTGAACGTATTGTTTGAGATAATCAAATTATATTTGCCAGTGAAAAATAAAAATGACATATGGTCATGATTATAGGGGAGAACTTGGTGGGTGGGCAATTAGAGCAGTGCCTCGTTAGGAAAGAATTATTAGCAATAATCTGTGAAAAAGCATACCCAAAGCCTCGACAGAAGGGAAAGCTTTTCTCAGAATGTTACTGGAACTGTGTGTTTTTCCACAAAAAGTGACTATATAAAAACAGTTCCTTCTTATTCAAGAAATGTGCTCTCTGTGTATTTCCTGTGAGTATGTCATATTTGCATATTTTAATGTCTAAAATGTACCACTTTTTACTACTAAATAAGTGCAGAGCCAAAATGAGCTGGTCTGTGTTCTAGATCATACAGTATTTTACCAGCATTGTTACCTGTAAGCCTAATATTCCTTTCACACTGGCCTAAATCAGGAGTAAATCCATTTTAACCATTAGAATATGAACAGCATAAATGAGAGCTGAGTCAGTCCTTGTGTTTAGATTTTCACTGGTGTGAGGAGAGGAAAAGGTGGAAGGGAGGAGGCATTGTACAAGCCAAAAGGAACTCCTCTTGAGTTTCAGGTCTCAAGTTGAGCTTGTGGCATTGGCATTTAGCAAAACCATCTCTCTAGTGGTAAGTCAGTTTGATCTCAGAGTGGCTGTAAGACTCTAGCTTGGAACTCCACCATGTTATTTTTATAGTAATTTTAGTTTTACTCTTTTTTTAAATACATCAGCTTTTAAAATGAATTTCTAGGAACTAATTTGCATGGCATAAGGATATTTCCTTTAAAAAAGTTTTAACAAAAAATGCTTCTAATCTGGAAAACATTCCTGAAATTCAAGTCTCTCTCAAGATGTGGTGGACACTATTCTTATTCACTAATGCTTCTCTTACTCTGCACCTGATTAGTGTATTAATCAGATGTACTGAGGAGCATGTTGCACCTTCTTGTTAAATAATTCATATTTAATTGAAATGTGAATATTCTTTATCCCATTTTCTCCGTAGAAGCTGCTTTCTGATGAAAGATTATGTCAGAGTGAAGCACTTTATGCCTTTTTGAGCCCTTCCCCTGAGCACCTCAAAGTTATTGATGTGCAAGGAAAGAAATCTGCTTTTTCACTCTCATCATTTCTGGAAAGACTACCTGGTGATTTCTTTTCTCATCAAGAAGTGAGTGGTAGAAAAGTAATTTCCTAGATTTAATTGTGTCCAATATAATCTGTTAATATACTGCATTTGAGTGGGAGTTAATACTGGAGGTATTACTGGAGATGCTGTTCAGTTTAAACCAAGGGCAGGGAACCTCAGGCCCGGGGACCAGATGTGGCCCTCGATTTGTCTAAATCCAGCCCCTGAGGCTCAAGGCTCCCCCAGCATTGGGGGGGCCCGAGCTGGCACACTCATTCCCCCACCATCCTCCCACAGGGCTGAAGCACACAAAATCTACTAATGTGCCCTCCAATCCAGGGTCTGGTGTATGGGGAATATGGGAACTGTCTTTCTGCTTCTCAGTCAGTGAGGGCTTTTTGTTCGTTTGTTTCTTGCTTGTGTGCGGCCCACGGTGGATTTTTCTGTGGGTCAGTGACCCCCAAACCAAAACAGGTTCCCTACCACTGGTTTAAGCAAACCAACAGTGAGTTATTAAAACACTACTGCATTTAATGCAGTTTGCCAATAGAACATATTTTTTCTCTGTGGAAAATATAGAATGGAGACAATGGTATAAACTGCATATTCCAAGTTAATGAAATATAAGCAGCCTGGGATATCGTTTGCTAGCAAACCTTCTGAGTTTTCCAGCCTTGAACATGATGTGCTTCTAGAAAGATTCAGGGATATTTCTGCTGTCTTGTGATTGTGAAACCCAGACAGAGGTGGTTAGGTGAATATCTTTCTTAAAAAAGCTTTTCTTTTGTTCTGCTTCTCTGCATCCTCCATGTAATGTTCTGTATATACCATTCATCGATATGGTTTTCTTCTGTGTAGTGTTGAAATTTGACAACCAGAAATAAGGCATCCAAATTCACTGGCTCTGATCCTCCCCACCATATGTCCCTCTTCCATGCCATTCAAGTAGTTCTTTTTGTGTGTGTCAGGTAGGGGATGTAAGAATTTAACCGTGTAACCAGTTAACCGATAAGCTCATGCTTATTGATTACCGGCACCAGTTAAATTCTTTATAGGGCTGATGGGAGCCCTGAGGGGACCAGGAGTACCGGCTCTAGGAGCCATGATAAACCACGTAAACAATAGAATTTCTATTGGCTACACAGCTAATGATTTTTTAAATGTTTTACATCCCTAGTGTCAGGGAGTGCTTTAGTTGTCTAGGACAAAAGTTACATATTTTTTTTATACTGTCTTTTTTTAATTTATTTTTGCTGCTTTCAATTTATAAAAGTTGCTTATATGCTGTTCAGTATGGGGACTGTAGTTTTTCTGTGTGGCTGTGCAGTACCTCCTCGAAGTGTGGGACTACAGGTTGTACCTCCCTTAACCAGGACTCTCTGGTTTGGCAACATCCATGGTCCTACCGGACCATGGATGTTCTTGGATCACAGAGCCAGGTATAGGGAGGTTGGGCTGCAGGGTAGGAGTTGCAGAGGGACACGGAGACTCATCTGGGAGCCAGGGGGCAGGACACAGAGGGGCAGGCAGTGCAGTAGGGAGCTCTGGACCCTGTGGCCAAGCAGTAACGGGGGCCCAGCGGTACCTTTTTTCCTGATACTCTTTCAAACCACTACTTTCCCAAAAGGTGAAAAGTATTATTCAAGGCAAATGGGTTCTTATTTAAGTAGGACTGTTTTCTCAGTGGCCCACATAGCTCTCTTCTTCTGTCAGAAGAAAAGTGGATATGCAACTCTCTTTCTGTGTTCATCTCCAAGAAAAGAAGATAGTATCTGAGTTCATAGTAGGTGCCCTAGAGTTATTCAGGTGACTTGCTCTTCCCAGGAGACCCTATTGCTTACTTCCACAACCTAGTGATTTTATCCATCATAATGCAGGAATAGACTTGGCCTCAGTGTCTCTAAGGACATGAACCAGCTCTCAGTAGGAAATGTCAGCTGGAATTGGATTAGCCCTAGATGAGGGTAATCCTTTGAAAATCCTGCTGACTGCCAATTCCTTATCCAACCTTCAGTATGTCTTCCGCTGGCAGACTCTTGATGCAAAATTAGGTTTTGTAAACACTATAGGCAGCATGGAGAGAACTTTGAGAGCTACATGGGAGGCCCTGTAGTTGATTCAGCTGTAGCATCTTGCACCGAGCTTTAAAATAATCTGTCTTGTTCAAAATGCAGCAAAGAATAGTTCATTAACACATTTATTGTTTTTTTGCAGTGAGGGTTGTGGTTGATTTTTATATTCTATGCAGTTAGTATTTCAGGTACAGCAGCTGCAAGGAGCCATTTCCATCTTTTTTTTCTCTTCTGTTCCTCTCTTGGGGCATGTCACTTCAGGAGATTACAGTTATAAAAGTGGTAGTTTTGCGGCATATTGAAGCCACTCTGTGAAGATGACCCATCTACCGTTTAAATACACTTGTGGGACATTTGTGGGTTATTGTAGACTACGTTACCTGTTCTACTTACACAAGGAGGTCTTTTTTGCAGCTCAGTGTGGTATTGACTACTTTTGCATATGTCTTATCTATCTGTCTGTCTATAAATTATACTCTTGCAGCTATTTCTATAGATAGTAATATTTCATTTTGTAGATTTATATGATCAGAAACAGCTGTTCTTTCTTTTCAAATTAGTCTTGCAATTGTATCTCTGTAAAATATAAATGTATATTCTGCTAATATGAAAAATAAAAATACCTTCACTGGAAAGCCTTAGACTCTTAGGGTATGTCTACACTAGCCCCCTAGTTCGAACTAGGGAGGCTAATGTAGGCATTCGAAGTTGCAAGTGAAGCCTGGGATTTAAATATCCTGGGTTTTATTTGCATCTTCCCGTCCGGGCGCCATTTTTAAATTCCCCTAGTCCGAACTAACTGCCCGCGGCTACACGCGGCAGTCAAACATTAACTCGAACTAAGTCCTTAGTTCGAGTTAACTGTTATACCTCGGCTTCATTTGCAACTTCGAATGCCTACATTAGCCTCCCTAGTTCAAACTAGGGGGCTAGTGTAGACATACCCTTAGATGGGAGTGAAAGATAACTTTTTTTATTCTTTTATTGAAAATAGATCTCAAGAAAGATGCCCGATTGTGTGTGCATATGTGCCGACTGCCTCTCAAAATACGTACATTTATATATGCACACACATGATGGAAGGAGAAAGATTCAAGAAACATGGGAGAAGAAAGGCAAGAACACAATGACAGGGAATGAGAGAGGAAGAGAAATGAGGGGGTGGAAAAAGAGAACAGATTGAAAAAAATGGAGGAAAAGACAAAGCAAAAGATACACAAAGATAGAATTATATAAATGTAGGGCTGGAAGGGGCCTTGCTTGGTAAGTCATCAGGTCCAAATAAACATAAACATCAGTCCTTCTGTACTGAGACAGGACCAAATAAACATAAACTATTCCTCAGGAGTGTCTGACCTTTTTTTGAAAACTTTCAATGATTGTGTGATGAATGGGAGGGGTATTACCCTTTCCTGGATATTTCAGCCATTCAGTTAACTAAGTTGCTGGGAAGAGTGAAAACCATAGACACAGTGGATCCTAGAGGATAACCAAGAATGGTAGGGAAGTAGGAAGTGAGTTGGCAGGAAGCCAGGAGAGACAATAGAAAATACAGTGTGGGTTTTTGAATTGGAAGCAGTGATCTTCCTGTTGCAGTCTTTGCGTGACCAAACGAGAGTTGGGAGACAAAGGATTTGACTCAGGGAGCAGGACATGGAGGATCCAGTAACATCCATGTCTAGGAAGAGATAGCAATGGTGTTGACAACATGCTTTTTTCATCCTATTGCAGGGTATTCCTTGTAGATTGTCTACAACAGTGTTTCTCAAACTGTGCTTCGTGGAGCCCCAGGGCTCCACGAGACATCCCCAGGGGCTCCTCGAGGTTGACAAACTGGAAACATCGATAGGTACAACACATACAATCAGAGATCCGCTGGGGCTCCGCATAAATTTTTATGCGTGTAAAGGGCTCCGGAGCCCAAAACATTTGAGAACCGCTGGTCTACAAGTTAAGAAATGGGGGAAAGCCCTAACATACAGTCCTTCCTCCCTCTCTCCCCTGTACTGCTGAACTCAGCTGACTAATCCCTTTAGTCCAGTAGTCTCCAAAGGTACGTCTACACTGCATCCCTAGTTCGAACTAGGGATGCAAATGGAGACAACCGAAGTAGTTAACGAAGCGGGGATTTAAATATCCCGCGCTCCATTAACAATGTCTCGCCGGCGCACTAGTTCGAATCACGGCTGATTCGAAGCAGGAAGTGCGCGCCGGGACGCGTTAGTTCGGACTAAAGCCCTTAGTCCGAACTAATGTTACTCCTCATTTTTTGAAGAGTAACATTAGTTCGGACTAAGGGCTTTAGTCCGAACTAACGCGTCCCGGCGCGCACTTCCTGCTTCGAATCAGCCGTGATTCGAACTAGCGCGCCGGCGAGATCATGTTAATGGAGCGTGGGATATTTAAATCCCCGCTTCATTAACTACTTCGGTTGTCTCCATTTGCATCCCTAGTTCGAACTAGGGATGCAGTGTAGACGTACCCCAACTTTTTAAACAACAAGATCACTTTTTCAATTTAAGTGCAATGTAAGATCTACCTCAAATCCAAATACCTTTGGCTCCACTTCCTTTCCACCCCTTCTCTCAGGCCGCTCCCCTGCTCTACCCCTTCTCTGAGGCCTCACCATGCTCACTCCATCATTCTGGTCTTGGGCCAAAGGGTTCGTAGTATGTGAGGGGCTCTGGGCTTAGTCCAGGGCAGGGGAATTGGGATTTAGCGTGCAAACTCTGGAAGGAATTTGGGTGCAGGGGGACTCAAGGCTGGGGCAGGAGGTTGGGTGTAGGAGAAGGTTCAGGGCTGGGACAGGGATTCAGAAAGCAGGCTCTGGCTGGGCAGCGTTTAACTGAGGCGGCTTCCAGGTTGTGGAGCAGTGGAGTTAAGGCAGGCTTACTCCTGCCGAGGCCCTGCACCATTCCTGAAAGCTGGTCTGTACAACAATGGCTCCATGGCACCATGTGCTGCCCCTCATCCACATGCACTGAGCCCACAACTTCTACTGGCCACGGTTCCCTGTTATTGATTAATGAGAGCTGCAGGAATGGTGTTGGCAGGCCAAGACAGCTTGTGAAGACCCCGTGCTCTGCCCCTCTCATGGGCTGCAGGGACATTCAAGTCACATCTAGGAGCAGCAATTACCACAGGGATAATTACTCCAGCCACAGCAGGTTAGGCATTTTAGAACTCACTATTCAAAGAATTAAATTTAAACGTAAGAGAGAAATGAAAATTATAAAATGCACAGACCAGTCAAAACCCCAAACTAACCCACTTTGCAAGCAATAAAAGAAGTAACAACAACCCTCCCACGTATGTGTTGGGTCGGGAGATGAGAGTGAAGGGCATTGTGTGTTTGTGAAAATGACAGAGCGCACACAATGTGTGAGAGTGACAGACATTTGTATTGCCACGCCCCGTCCATCCCCTTTTCTCTGTGTGGAGACAGGGTACAGAAGTTGGGAGAGGAGGGACATTCTGACATAGAATCATAGAATAATAGGACTGGAAGGGACCTCGAGAGGTCATCGAGTCCAGCCCCCCGCCCTCAAGGCAGGACCAAGCTCCGTCTACACCATCCCTGACAGATGTCTATTTAACCTGTTCTTAAATATCTCCAGAGAGGGAGATTCCACCACCTCCCTTGGCAATTTATTCCAATATTTGACCACCCTGACAGTTAAGAATTTTTTCCTAATGTCCAATCTAAACCTCCCCTGCTGCACTTTAAGCCCATTACTCCTTGTCCTGTCCTCAGAAACCAAGAGGAACAAATTTTCTCCTTCCTCCTTGTGACACCCTTTTAGATATTTGAAAACCGCTATCATGTCCCCCCTTAATCTTCTTTTTTCCAAACTAAACAAGCCCAGTTCATGAAGCCTGGCTTCATAGGTCATGTTCTCTAAACCTTTAATCATTCTTGTCGCTCTTCTCTGTACCCTTTCCAATTTTTCCACATCTTTCTTGAAATGTGGCGCCCAGAACTGGACACAGTACTCCAGCTGAGGCCTAACTAGTGCAGAGTAGAGCGGCAGAATGACTTCATGAGTTTTGCTTACAACACACCTGTTGATACAACCTAGAATCATATTTGCTTTTTTTGCAACAGCATCACACTGTTTCCGCCATGCTCCTTCCTAGACAGTCGCTTCCCATCTTGTATATATGGAACTGATTGTTCCTTCCTAAGTGGAGCACTTTGCATTTCTCTTTATTAAACCTCATCCTGTTTACCTCTGACCATTTCTCTAACTTGCTAAGGTCATTTTGAATTATGTCCCTATCTTCCAAAGAAGTTGCAACCCCACCCAGTTTGGTATCATCTGCAAACTTAATAAGCGTACTCTCTATCCCAATATCTACATCATTGATGAAGATATTGAACAGTACGGGTCCCAAAACAGACCCTTAAGGAACTCCACTTGTTATCCCTTTCCAGCAGGATTTAGAACCATTAACAACAACTCTCTGACTACGGTTATCCAGCCAATTATGCACCCACCTTATCGTGGCCCTATCTAAGTTATATTTGCCTAGTTTATCAATAAGAATATCATGCGAGACCGTATCAAATGCCTTACTAAAGTCTAGGTATATGACATCCACCACTTCTCCCTTATCCACAAGGCTCGTTATCCTATCAAAGAAAGCTATCAGATTAGTTTGGCATGACTTGTTCTTCACAAGCCCATGCTGGCTATTCCCTATCACTTTATTACCTTCCAAGTGTTTGCATATGATTTCCTTAATTACCTGCTCCATTATCTTCCCTGGGACAGACGTTAAACTGACCGGCTGACCGGTCTGTAGTTTCCTGGGTTGTTCTTATTCCCCTTTTTATAGATGGGCACAATATTTGCCCTTTTCCAGTCTTCTGGAATCTCCCCTGTCTGCCATGATTTTTCAAAAATCATAGCTAAAGGCTCAGATACCTCCTCTATCAGCTCCTTGAGTATCCTGGGATGCATTTCATCAGGACCTGGTGACTTGCTGACATCTAACTTTCCTAAGTGATTTTTAACTTGTTCTTTCTGTATCCTATCTTCTAAACTTACCCTCTCTCTGCTTGTATTCACTACGTTAGGCACACCTCCAGACTTCTCGGTGAAGACCGAAACAAAGAAGTCATTGAGCATCTCTGCCATTTCCTAGTTTCCTGTTACTGCTTCTCCCTTCTCACTAAGCAGTGGGCCTACCCTGTCCTTGGTCTTCCTCTTGCTTTTAATGTATTTATAAAAGGTGGTCTTGTTTCCCTTCATGCCTGTAGCTAGTTTGATCTCATTTTGTGCCTTTGCCTTTCTAATCTTGCCCCTGCATTCCCGTGTTGCTTGTCTATATTCATCCTTTGTTATTTGTCCTAGTTTCCATTTTTTATATGACTCCTTTTTTATGTTGAGATCATGCAAGATCTCCTTGTTAAGCCAAGCTGGTCTTTTGCCATATTTTCTATCTTTCCTATACAGCGGAATTGTTTGCTTTTGGGCCCTTAGCAACGACCCTTTGAAATACTTCCAACTCTCCTCAGTTGTTTTTCCCTTCAGTCTTGCTTCCCATGGGACCTTACCTACAAGTTCTCTGAGCTTATCAAAATCAGCCTTCCTGAAATCCATTACCTCAATTGTGCTGGTCTCCCTTCTACCTTTCCTTAAGATCATGAACTCTATTATTTCATGATCACTGTCCCCTATACTGTCTTCCACTTTCAAGTTCTCAACTAGTTCCTCCCTATTTGTTAAAACCAAATCCAGAACAGCTTCTCCTCTGGTAGCTTTTTCAACCTTCTGAAACAGAAAGTTGTCTCCAATGCAGTCCAGAAACTTATTGGATAGCCTGTGCCCCGCTGTGTTAGTTTCCCAACATATGTCTGGATAGTTGAAGTCCCCCATCACCACCATATCTTGGGCTTTGGATAGTTTTGTTAATTGTTTAAAAAAGGCCTCATCCACCTCTTCCACCTGGCTAGGTGGCCTGTAGTAGACTCCTAGCATGATATCACCCTCGTTTTTTACCCCTTTTAGCTTAACCCAGAGACTCTCTACACAGCTATCTCCTACGTTCATCTCCACTTCAGTCCAAGTGTGTACATTTTTAATATACAAGGCAACCCCTCCTCCCTTTTTTCCCTGTCTGTCCTTCCTGAGCAAGCCGTACCCTTCCATAACAACATTCCAATCATGCGTCCCATCCCACCAGGTTTCTGTAATACCAATGATATCATAGTTGTATTTATTGGTTAGCAATTCCAGTTCTTCCTGCTTATTACCCATACTTCTTGCATTTGTATATAGGCATCTAAGATACTGATTTGATCTTGCCTCCCTGTTGTTCCCTGACCCTCCTTTCTCCTTGCCATTATAGGCCGTAATCCCACCCATTTCCAACCCATCTGGAGAAAGCAGCACATAATATTTTTTGTTACTCCTTTTTTTGTTTCCAAAAAAGTTGGAGGAAGGCAATTGTGAATGGATCCAAGACCAGTGCTTCTGCTCAGACACCCAAAGTTTCATCATATGCTACAGCTCAGCTATTGCCCAATGTCACAACATGTTTGTTCTTTTACCTGTACTAATGCCCATAAAAGCTTGCTGCATGTTCACTCATTAAAGAAGAGTTTTCACTTTATTCCTTATTTTGTAATTTCTAAACGAAATGCTCTCACTTTTCTTCCATTCTAGGTCATTCCACACATTCTTCAAATCTGTTAGGCTAGAAATATTCTTCTTTATTACTGTTTGCAGAATGATACACTGGAGCTGTTTGAGATCTGTACTGTTTATACAGCTCCTTGAAAAAGGACTCTAAATTTAGAATACATTTTTTAGCTGTCAAGACCAAACCAAATAATAGGAAAAACAGAATTATTAGTATATTGCACCATTACGAATGAGAGGTGGGTTTAGGTTCATAAAGTAGGTAGTTGGGAGGGAAAGGAGGTCTCAGATTAAGGACCCTTAACAGCTGCCTTTAATATTGTACCTGCACTGCTATTTTAGGAAGAGACAGAAGAAGATAGTGACCTGTCAGACTATGGAGACGATGTGGATGGGAAACGAGATGCTCTTGCTGAGCCATGCTTCATGCTGATTGGAGAAATTTTTGAGCTGCGAGGAAGTAAGCTTTGAACTTGTTTGCTCATTAGTGGTTTCAGTTGGTCTAGAAAAATGCTATGAAATACTGTTTTTTCAGACATGAAAAAAATCTCTGTTTTCCTACCATTTTCATGAGTTGAGATATTTTTGCAATGTAAAATACTGATTTCTTTGGAAATTGTAACAGTTCTTTGACTGTTCTGGGATTTAGCTCCCAGTCATAAGATTGTAACAGGTTGTGAATTTTGCATTCAATATTGGCAAGCTGCACCTCTGTTTGAAAAAGTTCTATATTTCCAAAACACAAGCAAAAATCAGAGTATGCTTTTATGTCTGTATACTGCATTTATAATGAACTAATTAGAAGGAAAAGGAAAGTAAATAGTTTAATAGTTTGAACATGCATGTGTCAAAGCAACATAACTTCCACATCCCTTATTGCTCCACATATATCTAAGGTACATAGTAGGCCTGAAGCAAACTAATGGTAGAAATATCAACTCCTTTGATGCTGGATCTTTCATTCCTTACATGTGTGAGTAATGGCTACACGATCAGGTCATGGACAGACGTATCAAATAGAACTAATTTATGTCCACTAGATGATGCAGCTGTATCTTTCCAAACATACAGTTTGCTTAATTTCCTTTTCAGAGCAGCTGTTCTACGATATCACACTTTTCAAAGTGCCCTAATTACATACACCAGTTGGAGATATTTGCAAATGCAGATCTTTCCCAAGACACCATTGCTAAAAGGGTGAAAATTAACTGAGAATTTTATAGTTAGCCGCAAATACTCAGATTGTTTCCTTCATTTATTCTTGATGACAAGAAGCTGCCTTTTTTTCTTTTTGAAAATGTATCCAGAATTTCAGTGCTATTGATTAATTTCATATATCCTACTGATAGAAATACACATGAGGGAAAAAGGCTTAGGAAGTAATGCTAGGTAATAACTAATGTAAACATTTAGATTATATATTCTTAAAAATGAAAACTTTCCAATATAAACCAAAAAATTAACAGTGTAGTTCTTTGCATGTTTCTACAAATATACAAAATGTGAAAATGGTTTAATAATCCCTTCCTATGATCTAAACTTGATATAAGTCCCCAGCTATCCCTAAAGCAGTGGTCTCCAACCTTTTTAAGCACAAGATCACTTTTTCAATTTAAGTGCAATCCAAGATCTACTTCAAACCCAAATATCCTTGTCCCACCTCCTTTGTGCTCCTTGCCCCACTTCTCTGAGGCCACGCCCCTGCTCACTCTGT
This sequence comes from Pelodiscus sinensis, assembly GCF_052426305.1. NCBI lineage: Eukaryota > Metazoa > Chordata > Testudines > Trionychidae > Pelodiscus > Pelodiscus sinensis. Next base: position 59,640,465 of record NC_143055.1, on the reverse strand, counting down.
CCTCCCTCCTTCCCCCACTTTCTCTCGCTTTCACCAGGCTTGGGCAGAGGGTTGGGATGTAGGTTCTGGTCTTGGGTTAAGGATTTAGTGCATGAGGTGCTCTGAGCTGAGCTTGGGGCAGGTATTTGGGTTTCAGGAGGGGGTTCTAGGTGCAGGCCCTGGGAGGGTGTTTGGATGCATGGGGACCCAGGGCTAGGGCAGGGGCTTGAGGTACAGGAGGTGGGTCATGATTTGGATAGTGGTTTAGGATGTGGACTCCAGTTTGGCTCTGCTTCCCTCAGGTGGCTTCTGGATGATGGTGCAGTGGGGCTAAGGCAGGCAGGTTCACACTTGTCCTGGCCCTGCACCACTCCCAAAAGCAGCCAGCAAACTTGCTCTAACCCTAGTCCTGTTGTACCCCCCGCCCCCGCTTTGTGGAGAGAGGATACAGGGTGGAAGAAGGGGGACCATGACGTTGGTGCCCTCCTCTCCCTTCCCTGCCCTGCACAGCAAGCAGGAGGCTCCTGGGGGAATAGCTCCAAGGCAAAGGGGTAGAGATGTTCAGCAGTGGGAGGGAGGAGCAGCTGAAGGGCCAGCACTTGATATCCAAATGGCCAAACCAGTCAGGATCACCTGTCAGAGGCTCCAAGATCTACCAGTAGATCCCGATCTACTGGTTGGTGACCACTGCCCTAAAGAATAAAGAGAAGCTATCATTGGAACAATCAGGGTTCATCTTTCTATTAAAAGGAAGAACAATCTAAGTCTACTTTGGCTTCAATGTTTGTAGTGTATAAATTCACTAGACATCATGTTCCAGAATATTAACACTCTCTCCTCCTGTTTTCTAGTTCTATAAATTGAAAACCTGAACTATTGATTCTAATTTACTATAGCTCTTTCTGTGTTATTACCAGTTATACCCTAGGGCCTAGGTATTTTTTCTCGTAACTTGGTGGCAACACTTGACGTTCCTTATTTTTAATCTCTATTTTTGGACTTTTGCTAGGTAGCTCCTAATAGACAGGTGGCACAATTGAATCAAGTCATGCAAGATGCTAAGTGTAAGCTTAGATCTTTCAGCATTTCCTCTGTTAGTTAAGGGTAGATCACAGTTAGGCTCAGTATAGGCCTAATTCTATTCCTACTGAAGCCAATGGGAGTTTTACTACTGGCTTCAATAGGACAAAAGTTAAGCTACTGTTCAATGTCCCACACATTTTTATTGGCCAAGTTGGAATATAGCAGCAAAAGGCCTTTTATCAGTCAAAGAGCTACAGTACTACAGCATTTTTTTTCTGGCTAGTCTATCTCTGGGCAAAGAAAGCTCCCATAACTTAGCTTCAGCATGGTTAGTCATGAAAAAATGACTAACATAATGGCTGAACCTATTGACTGGAAGACTCTAACTGTAAGGAAACAAAGTAATTATAGAACTTTGTTAATTGATACTTATGCACATTTTGAAGAGACTGTCCCATGAACCTAACTTATTCATTTTCTGTGCAGTTCACTTTCTGCAAGAGGAGAACTTCTATTTAATTTTTTGAGATGCAGATCAATAGAGAAGAGAAGTGACCAGAGTTTGAGAAATTTGAATGGTTTCTATAATGACCAGTTTGTTGAATGGATTTTTAAGGCTTTTATTTTTCTTTTCAGTAGTACAGGGTAGTTGAGGCTTATTCAGGGAGAAAACTCACTGCATATATTTTGTTTTATATGATAGTTGCTTCTGCTACTTTAATGATTTTGGGTGCTTACACTATTCCAACCCACTGTGTTAGATATTTCTTTAATCTTTTATTAAAATGATAGTGATGAATTACAAACAATCCCCAGAAAAGTCTCCTTTATTCCATGAACTCTGGGGCAGGAAACTACACAGGTTTAGAATGGAGCTGGATGTGAACAACAATGATAACTCTTAATATGTGGTTGTGATTTAATCTCTAGCTGAAATTGAAATGCTGCTGTCAAGACACAGCAAAAATAAATATCACTAATCTAAAAAGTGTATTTCTTGCAATCCAGTGCAGTCACCTTTATTTTTTCTAAAAGTTGAAGGAGCTAGTAAAGTAGCCCAAAAATAACAGGCAGGACAGACAGGGGAAAAAATTCAGAAGTGAAAGAACTATATATGTAAACCTTGAAAAGTGAAACAATACAGATAATAGATACATGTATTGTAGTTTTTGGGTCATGATTGTGAAAACTATAGTGTTACTGAATATCTGGTCTTTTCTTTCCTTTTTCGTTGTTCTAGTGTTTAAGTGGGTCAGAAAGACACTAATTGCACTAGTACAAGTCACTTTTGGAAGAACTATCAACAAGTAAGTTGCTTTAACTCTGATTCTGGAATCATTACTGTATGAATAAATAACTACAGCAGACTGAAAATATTTGTAGACACTGTTCATATAGTTATGAACATGCTTATCTTGCTGGGACTTAAAATTAAGTTTATTCTTATGTTGTTCAGAGGTGAATCTAACATAGACTGGGAATATGGATTAAGAAGGAGCTCCCAAGGACTGAAATGGGAGAGTTAGGGGCCAGTCATCCTTCCTTCTTCTCTGGCTGACCAATGGGTAGATAGAGCCTAGAGAGGAATAAGGGTCACCTGGCATTTCCCCAACATGTGTGCTCTTCCTCCCCATTTCCAATGGGGCTGTCCCAATCACTACTGGTCCCATCAAGTTTCCCATCTATTGAGGCAGGTGTGTGGCATTATGGTTCTGTTCATATAATCTAAACCACAATTCTGAAATCAAGATTGGCTCATAGGGATTTGGCACTTGGGGAATTAAATTACAAAAGAGTAAATATATTTCACTGATGAGAAATGGGCATCAAGCTATAGAAATGGACAGTTCATTTTTTCTTCAGAGTGAATTAGCACCACATAGCTCCTTAGATACTATCCTGTATTTTGTGAAGGAGTTAAACATATAGTAGTGGTTTGAGTGGCTTTTATTTTCTGGGTCTGTCTGCTTTTCTTGTGAACCCACAAATATTTTCTCTAGTGCTAAAATTAGATTTTTATATTAAGCTGTTCCATTGTAGAAGAGGCTATAAATTTACCTAAATGATAGAAACAATGTTAAATAGAGAGGAGGATGAATGTCATTTATTTGTAAGGTAAAACATATAACCATTGTTGGTAAGCCAAATTGTCCGTTTTCATTAGTGTGGTCTACTAGTCCAAGAAGACTTTTCCATGTTGTCATGAGGTTTAGGCCCATGCTATGTGGTCATCACAGAGCTGAGTAAACAGTTGGAAATCTCTTCATGGAAACTACTGTGGAAAAAACTTGTCCTTTCTTGGTTAAAAAAAGTTGACTAATACAGTCTCTCTGCCAATGTAAGCGCCTGTTAGTCATTTGATAGATCAGAAATTTGGCATCAGCAAATCTTGGTTTTTGCTTTCCATGGATCCTTGCATGGTTTAATCACCAGTTAAGGGTCTAAAAAAGCTTTTAAAAACCTTACAAAAATGAGATAATTTGTTACTCTGCATTGTTGTGTTAAACTTCTAAATCTTGAACATTATATTTAAATATCTCTCATCTTGCTGGTTTGGGGAAAGTTATTGGTATAAAGCCATCAGAGGGGACATAAGAAAACTAAGTCCAAAGTTAACAAATTGTAGACCATGGTGCGCTTGCTAGTGGTACATCAGGAGCTGGTTAGCTACATTGTGCTAGCTCTCCCCCTTGGTTTCAATGCTAAATTGCATAAAAGACAGCTAATATCCTGAAAAGATGAGAGCCTGCACTGCACCTCTTGAAGGTGTGTCCCAGGAAGGATGGGTGGAGGCTAAGATGGCTTTAAACTATCTTTTTACCCATTCCGTTCTGGGCTTCTCCATGGCCCACAAAATTTGGGTTGGAGGCCGCTGTCAATCAGGAGTCCACGCACAAGTGAGAAGCAAAAAAACCAAACTAACCAACCAACCAAATGAAAACAACCCCTCACACTGATGTGACCCCTAACTGAGAAGGGGAAGGACACTCGTCACATTCCCCTTGCACACCAGAGCCTTGCGGGGCCCAAGCTAGTAGACTTTTGTGTGCTCCAGCCCTTTGAGAAGATGGCAGGGAGGAGCTGGAGCACCAGCATGGGCTCCCCAATGTTAGGAGGGAGTCCCAAGCCTCGGGGACCGGATCTAGGCAAGCTGGGGGCCACATTTTGCCCCTGGGCCTTAAGTTCCCTACTCCTGATTTAGATACTTTTGGGAGGCTTCCAGAATTACGGCAGCATCCTTAATTGTTTTGTAGGTCACAGCTTTGATTGGAATCTCTTCAGTGCTGCATATTGGGCCTCCATCCCTGGTAAACCACCTGTGTCAGGGTTTGCTAGATGGTCCTCAGAAGGCAGCCTTATAGCAGTCTTCCACAGGTTTTTTTTCCCTGGGAAAATCCTCCCAGCCAAATACATCTGTGTCACTTTATGAGTAAAGGGTCCAGAGATGGGATAAGGATTTTTCCCTAAATATTTATTCAATAATGACTTTTCTGTCTAAGCAATTGCCATAGTGATTAAGGGATGTTCAGCAATAGTGAATAGAAGAGAAGTAGTCTATGGGCTGCTCTCTCTCTCTCTCTCTCTCTTTAAATGGGGTCCACACTAAAATTGAAAAATTCTTGACAAGTTGAAGAATGCCTGATGTTACTCCTACATAAACCTGGAGTCATTTTTAAAAAGAAAGTCATTCCCCTCTCATTGACTACCTCCCATTTGTGTCTCTGAAAATCTCCATTCTATCTCTGAAGGCCATATCACCATATTAAAGATGAAGGTGGTTGTAATCTTTTCCATGTAATGCTAATTACATGTACACCTCAGGGTATGGTTGCCAGGTGTCCGGTATTCACCCGGACAGTCTGGTATTTTCAGCTCCTGTCCGGTAAAAATATTCAGAGAATACCGGACACCTGAGATGTCTTGAGTTCTGGCTTCCTCGTGGTGAGTTTTATTATAGGAGCTTCATTGTAATTATACATATGTACAATATAGCTAATCATACAGCTGGGCACTATCACTATTTAACCTATAGCTGCCCTTTAGGTTCACTATAACTAGATTTCATCTGTATAAAATATGTTAAGGAGGGCCAATATAGGCTGATTTGTCCCAAACCCTGCACTCCCCTAGGGATGGCCCTGATGGTAGGTCCTTGCTTTGGAGCTGGTTGTATATCCCAGAACTTGAGCTCTTTAAGTGAAGGGTGCCTGAGATAATAGTTAGCCCCAGCAGGAGGTTACTAGCTCTCAGTTTGCATGGTTGTAGCACAGTTGATTAAGGCGTTTTCAGGGTACTTTTCTAGAAAAAGCTTCATCCTGTTTTATCTGTCTGGAACTTATGCCCATGCTATCAAGTTGTGGTTCCCAACTACTATTTTGCTTATCGGTGCAGATTTTCCCACTCCTCTGCTTCTCCTAAGGAGGGCGCATTTGTATATGGCCCTGATGTAATGTTATGGTCCACTCGTGTAAATATGTGTGTTCCTTACATTGCACTGAGTTCCGTCTTTTCCGTACTCCTGTATCAGACATTTGGAGCAACTCAAGTTTCATTTCCAATCAGAGTGCACATAACATAATAGGAAGTGGGGGGCAGTAGCCAAATCAACTGAAATAATAAATTGGTACAGTTTTATAAAATTGGTTGTGGCCTCCACTATTTCTTTTTGTGTAACATCTGAGGTACAGGCCGTCCTCACTATAAATCCAAGATACGTTCCAAAAAACTTGGACTTATAGCAAAACAACTTAAAGCAGGGAATTTTTTCCCTGCGGCTGACTTCCATTTGCACAATTTTTTGTGTGTGTGTGACTTAAGAGTGGGGAATGGGAGGCCGTATAACACATCCATTCCTACAAGCATCAACGAATTTAGTGCGGAATGGATGTATGCCGGAGCGACTTATAGTGGGGGCGCCCTGTATGACTAATGACACAGTCATTTCTTTTTAAAGACAAATACGTGACACAGTAAGCTGGATATTCAGCGAGCCAATGCTTGTTTACTACATCAGTGTATTCCGAGATGCTTTCTGGCCAAATGGAAAATTAGCAGCCCCAACAAGATCCAAAAGTGAAGAGCAAAGTCAGGAGACAAAACAGAGAGCACAGCAAAAACTACTTGAAAACATTCCAGGTGAGCCCATCATCTGTGTTTCATTCCAGGTGAGCTACATAACCACACTTGGAACAAACAAAGGCTAGCCCTACACTTTTCTCTTTGCAGTATAGATCATACCTTCTAATGCTGAAAACAGGCACAATCTTAATCCTAGCACCTCTAGAAGGCAAATTGCAGTGCTGTTCAGTGCAGAATCGGACTTCTATGCCCACCTCTAACAACATTTTAAAAAATGGTAGTGAGGCCTGTAGGATTTGACTCTTCTCCGTTAGCTGAGATTTCAGAATCAGCCTCTTCCAGAAGGTTGTCCCCTACTGATAAACAAAACACACAGCTGCTTGGGGCACCACATTGCCCCAAATTTCATGGTAACCAATGCAGTTGCAGGCTCCATATGGGGTCCAGTGGCTCCTTTCCCCTCACAGTCTGCACCTCATCCTCGCTTACCAGGTAATGGTGAGTGGTGTAAGCGTGGATCAGAAAACTCAGAAGGAGCAGGGAACTGTAACACAATTGCCAGCTGGAAAAAAGTGGCAGTTTTCCTTTCAAAGCACCACTTCTCTCTGGCTGCACGGCCACCCTCTTCTACTCTGACCTGCACTCATGCCACTTGCCATCCCCCGTCAGATGGTAAGATGAGAGTTTAAACGTTTCCAGTGCCAAATACAACAATTTAGGGATAGGATCAAGAAAAAAAATCCAGAATTCCTCTTTCTGAATTCCATGTTCTAACCTCTTCTGAGCAGTTTAGCTAATACATTAAACTTGTCCTACAGATTAACATCTCTTTCCATTCAGTCAAAGTACAGAATATTTTAGGCACAACTCTTCACGCTCTGATTTATGAGCTATTTGGGTTTAAGAAACTAACCTAAGTGGCCTGATTTTCAGAAGTGCTGCTCACCTGTTAGATCTTCTTGGCTTTACTTTGTAGACATGGTCTCAGCACGCTGTATGAGCCATTCCTATTGCTATCACATACCTTGCACAAAAGTAGAGCACACACATTTTCCTTTTCTTTGAAATTACTATCCTATACACCCTTAGTTGATAATATAGTTTCCAAGCCAATACTTACTTGCAGCTTCTTCCTCTTCTGAGGATGACCTAGCCATTTCCATATAGCTTCCTGTTACACCATGTTTCATTGTAGGCAAAGTTTAAGTTAATCTTTTCCTCCTTTAAAGTTAATTACATTTCTTGATAGAGATATGTGTCCTGGCAATGAGAGCTCAGGAGATGTGGCTGTTGCTGATAATTGTAAAGATGGATTTCAAATTTTAGCCTAATACCCTAAATACCCTACTACCTGATTTCTTTATCACCTTGGGAAAGTAGGCTTCAATGATATATTCGACTGCTTCACTAATCTCTCTGTTACACACACTTTTCAGTAATTTTAAATTTATGTTCAACAGACAAAACACAACACAAGGGCTACGTCTACATTGGCCCCTTTTCCGGAAGGGGCATGTTAATTTCACGAGTCGTAATAGGGAAATCCGCGGGGGATTTAAATATCCCCCGCGGTATTTAAATAAAAATGTCCGCCGCTTTTTTCCGGCTTTTAGAAAAGCCGGAAAAGAGCGTCTACACTGGCCCCGATCCTCTGGAAAAAGCGCCCTTTTCCGGAGGATCTTATTCCTACTTCAAAGTATAAGATCCTCCGGAAAAGGGCGCTTTTTCCGGAGGATCGGGGCCAGTGTAGACGCTCTTTTCCGGCTTTTCTAAAAGCCGGAAAAAAGCGGCGGACATTTTTATTTAAATGCCGCGGGGGATATTTAAATCCCCCGCGGATTTCCCTATTACGACTCGTGAAATTAACATGCCCCTTCCGGAAAAGGGGCCAATGTAGACGTAGCCCAAGATGTGCATTGAAAATATTTGAAATATAGTATAAAGAACATCATATTTGGCTTTTGGTACATTGTACTTGGCTTAAATAAAATAGTTGAACATAGTTTCTTCATGAAAAACACAGGTTGTTTTAGATTATGTTTATATAACAAAACAGAATGTGCCACATGTTGCTAATGGTCAACCAAGAAAGCCCTAGTTATTCATTTAGAAATGTTTTTATTGCTCTGTATTTGGGGATATGTAGGCTTTTTAATATTAAGAGACAGCACTGTGACAAAACTGAGGTACATGTCTCCTTCAAATAACTTGTTCAGATGATCAGATACTGATATTTTTGACTAATTTTCTTAATGGTATCACGTATCTACAGTTATGTTGTGCACAGTATGTGAATATCTGAATAATATGAGAATACAGGCCTGGTGCTCTGTTCTGCTAAACACCCAATATGCCCAGTGTATATCTTTGATCATAGCAATTACTGGGTGTAACCAAAACAGCATTAACAAAATTCTGATTGTAAAGATATTTGATGCAGATGCTTAATCATATGCCTAACTTTAAGCACGCAAGTAGTCTCATTCATTGACAGCTTATATGTTTTAAGTTAAGTGTGTACTTCAGTTTCTTGCTTATCAGTATAATTCTCGTCCCTGTTATGTTATGTGGTATCTTTTGGTGTAGTTGCCATTGAGTAATTGTAAGCAGATAATTTTTTATCAACATCAGTATAAAAATATAATCTAAAATGTTTGTTGCAGATGCTCTGCAAAGCCTTGTTGGACAACAAAATGCCCGTCATGGTATAATCAAAGTGTTCAATGCACTGCAAGAAACTAGAGCCAATAAGCATCTACTATATGTGAGTAACCAGAGTGTTCTCTGTGAATTTGATTAGCCTACTAAGTTCTGAATATTCTAATGGCTCAATATTAGAACCTTAAAGACTGTCTTTATCTTCTTTGTTTGTACAGTGCCTGGCACAATTGGTCCTAGTCCATCAGTAGGACTCCTAGGTGTTATGACAATAAAAATAATTGGTAGGCTTAGAAATGTCAACATGCATATAAACAAGAAATTGCTTTCTTGCAGAGATTTATTATATTTAGAAGGTTTACAAAGTTTTTAATGATTCTTTTCCCAGTAAAGGGATGTTACAAAAATCTGCATTTAAATTGTCATTTAAACTTTCTAATTTTGCATGTTGAACAAATGTTTATAAAAAAGAAACTTCTGGTTCAGACAGAAATACAACTTAGTACAGTAAAACTTCATTAGTCTGGCATCCAATGCTCCGGGACTCCTGATGGTCCGGCACCATCAGGAACCCGGAAGTGCTGGGCCAGCCGAACAGGCTTCCCCATTCAGCTGCTGCTGAAACTGACCAGCAGCTGAATCTGGGAAGCCGGGAGCAGAGCAGCTGGGGTGCTACCGGGTTGGTCTCGTAGCGCTGCCCCTTGGGGCTGCGGGACCAACCCAGCAGCACCCCAGCTGCTCTTGGGGACGCCTGGGGCAGAGCAGCTGGAGTGCTGCCTGGTTGGTCCCATAGCACCAAAGGACGGTGCTGTGGGACCAACCCGGCAGGATCCCAGGTGCTCTGCCCCAGGGGTCCCCAATTCAGCTGCTGCTGAAACAGATTAGCGGCTGATTCCAGGAAGCCCGGGGCAGAGCTGCTACGGGACCAACCCGGCAGCACCCCAGCTGGTTTGCCCCAGGTGTCGAGATTCAGCCGCTGCTGAAACTGACCAGCAGCGTCAGTTTCAACAGCAGGCTGAATCCAGACGCCTGGGGCAGAGCAGCTGGGGTGCTGCGGGGTTGGTCTTGTAGCGCTGCCCCTCCGCGCTGCGGGACCAACCCGGCAGCACTCCAGCTGCTCTGCCCCAGGCATCCCCAAGAGCAGCTGGGTTGCTGCCGGGTTGGTCCCGCAGCCCCGAGGGGCAGCTCTACGGGACCAACCGGGCAGTACCCCAGCTGCTCTGTCCCAGGCATCCCCAAGAGCAGCTGGAGTGCTGCTGGGTTGGTGCCGTAGCGCCACCCCTCGGCGCTGCGGGACCAACCCGGCAGCATCCCAGCTGCTCTATTGCAGGCATCCCCGATTCAGCTGCTGCTGAAGCTGACCAGCAGTGGCTGAATCAGGGACGCCTGGGGCAGAGCCGGACTATCGTAAGGGGGGGCTATGAGGGGCCTGGGGTGGCATTCCCTCCCACCCCACTCCAGACCCCTCATAGCCCCCCCTTCTGATAGTCCAGCATATCTGATAATCCGGCACCCCCTGGGTCCTAAAGGTGCCAGATTATCGGAAGTTTACTGTACTGCTTTCTACACCTGATAGAGATCCTCTTGGATATAGTGGGACAGATCCTTAGCTGATATGTTTTCAGTAGAGTTGTTCCAATTAATACCAGATGAGGATCTTGCACATTGTGTCAACACTGACAACTCCCTCCTCCAGCTTCCTTTTTCTCATATGATTAGAAACTGATTTTCTAGGTCATCTTTTGTGAAATCAGTTTTGAGGTAATGCAAATAACACAGCGCTGCATGATTATATTGGCATATGGGAAATTTATGATAGTTCCATGTAAGATGAAATGTATGAACCTGGTGACCCTATTATTTATGATTCTCAGAACAGCTCAGAAGGGAGGTAGAAATTTTTGTTTGCTCTTTACATAACTGGAGTGGTTTTCTTTTTTTGTTTTTTTTCAGGTCTTGTTGGAACTGCTGCTAACTGAACTGTGTCCTGAGCTAAGAATTCATTCAGAGCAGCTTAAAGCTGCTCATGTTTGAATCTGCACAAGTGAACCACTAAAGAAATGTCTGTGTAAAAATAGACATGAACCTTATCTTCCTCTTTTCCACAGAGGGCTGAGGACTATTAAGTATTTTTTAGTTTTCTTTCTCCAGTTTTATGTGAAGTAAACAGACTTGAAAAGATCTGATGCTGTAGTAGGGTAGAAGAACAATGCTGTATAATTGCCAGTTTTATTTAAATTGTTATATTTGAATACTTTTGGTTTAAGATACAGACTGAAATATAAATGTTAATATAAGTTGTAAGACTCTAGAAAATATTTTAAACGTTTATGATAAATGAAGTTTTGCTTAATAGTGGTAAATTAATTAATGTTGTACAGTTAATTTCCTCGTTGAGGATTTGAATACTCCTTTATTCTTGTGTATTGAAGAGCCCTGTTGTGCAATATTTCATGTAAAGTTATTGTGGAAATTTTATCTATTTTATTTTTACCAAAGACTTACCATAATTTGAAGCATTTGTAAGCAATAAATACAAAATTGGATTATGGTATTTAATGATAATTAGTAGTTAGTGGATGAGTTTGAATCATTCCTTGCAGAGAGAATATTTTCACCATACTATATAGTCTGTCCAACAGGTCACATGAATGAGTGTGTCATAATGGAATGCATCTGATCAATCACTAATTAGAAATTGCTTACTGCCTTGATTTGCTGACATTCAAAGCACTCTTATTGCACTCTGACATTATTCAGGATTGCTGTGTTTAAATGCACATAACTTTTAAATCTAGTCCTGATTTTATGCAAGGGAAGTAAAACAAATACATCTTTGTGTAGTGCTTTTTCATTCATGTGTAAAAACATGTAAATGGTTGTAATGAACACATGAACAGCTGAATACCATCAAATGTTTGTAGGTAACAATCATTACTTTCTTTTACACTAAGTCAATATAACTGTGGTATCTTTGAGAGAGAGCAACTGGCTTACAATTTAGACGGACTACAGTTAAGTTTTGAAACCAACACCCATATACTACTGTGAAGTTTATTGTAACAGCAAGATTTCTCTGATAATACAGCTTTCAGTTTCCTATTCCACAGCATAGCTTAAAGAGCTACCTACATTCTGTTGGAGATGGAAAGCTATATAATTAAAAACTTGAGAATATGTAACCAGAATACAGCAATAGGCAAATCTCACAGGGGAGAAAGTGATACAGTAGAAGGTACAGTATAATGTGGCTGCTCCATGGTGTAACCTATGGCTACTTTTTCTGACAGTTGAGATGTCAGTTCGTATTAATAGCAATAGCTAAGGCTCCAATATGGATAAGGATTAAGACAGATAGTTATAGTCTAGAACCGTGGTCACCAACCCATCGATCATGATCGAATGGTCGATCGTGAGGCTTTCGGGGGACCCACCCCCTCACTGGCCCCCACCCCCAAGATGAACACTGCTCTGATGCCACCTCCAGGGACAACGGAGGTAGTGCGGCCTTCCGGCGGGGTAAGAGGGAGTTCTGCAGCTGCGCGCCAGGTCCCAGAAGTGTGCGGGCTGCTCTTCCTTCCCCCTCCCGCAAAAGCCAGCACGGTATCTAAAACACCAGTCCGTCGTGTGCTGCGGACTTTGTTCCCCTGCTGCCTTCCTGCATGCGAGGAAGGGGGTCGGGGTCCGGGACTGCGTCGGCTCCCGCTGCTCAGGCGGTGCTCACTGCCGTGGGGAGTGGAGGAGCAAGGGCACATGCTGCCCAAGCGGTTGGGGCTGGCGCAGGCCAGGACTCCCCCTCTCTCCGGCGCAGGAAGGCAGCAGGAGAATAAAGTCCCCAGCACACTGGCTCCAGGTGCTCGGGCAGTGCACGCTGCCGTGGGGAGCGGAGGAGCAAGGCGCAGAACTCCCCCTCTCAGGAAGGCAGCAGGGAAATAAAGTCTCCAGCATGCCGGCTCCAGCTGGCGTGGTCCGGGACTCCACCTCCCCCTGTTCCCACCCCGTGCAGGAAGGCATCAGGCACGCAACAGACCAGTGTTTCAGGTACCGTGCTGCGATTTGGGGGAGCAGCCTGCACATTTCCTGGGCCTTGGCGCACAGCTGCAGGATCCCCAGGTATCAGTCCCTGTCCCCTCTTCCCACCCAGACCCCCACAAGTACCCTGCCCCAGCACTGGCACCCTGTCCCCTGCCCCCACTAGCACAGTTAGGGCCACATTAGTGAGGTTTGAGGGGTTGTGTCTTTGTATCTGACTTGTGTGGCCCTGACTGACTTTTCTGTGTGTGTCAGTGACCTCAACTCAAAACAGGTTCCCCGCCCCTCTCATAAATAAAGACAGTGCTGAAATCTTTTGTGTTTGACATATTTTATTTAAAAATGAAGCCTGGCCAACAAGCCCCCAGTTGGGGCCAAGCCCTCATCTGTCCACAGCATCATGACATTCCTGTACCCCACACCCTGACCCCAAATCTGAGCCTACCATATACTGGAACCCTCTGTCCTGAGCCTCTCTCATCCCCAAACTCCTGCACCCCCACATCCTCAGTCTTCTGCCACAACACACTTGCACCATTCACACACTGCAAATCTGTGTCCTGAGCCCATCATTCTCCCAACCTCCCCGCTCTGAGCCCCTCACACTCTCCAACCCAAACACCTGCATCTTCACATCCACAAACCTGTGGCTTGCTCAGCACCCCAACACTCCACCTGAGCCCAACATTCCCCAGCCTGGAGCCCCCTCCCTCAGTCCGCATCCCCTTCTCCACATCCTCCTGCATCCAAATTCCCTCCCAGAGCTTGCACCTCTCACCCTTTCCCACCCCAGAGCCTGCACCTCCTATCTCAACACAGTGAGGCTACACTGCAGGAGTTTTTCTGGCAAACACACTCTTTTGGCAGCCCCTGTATTCCTCGTTCCACAAGGAATGAGGGGGCTTCCAAAAGGGGGTTTTCTGACATTTGGCCCAGTCTAGATGGGCCATATGTTGGAAAAATTTCTTCCAACAGAAGGATCGAATAAAAGCGGCAGTGTAGCCCTACCCTGAGAGTGTATAAGGGTTGGGGATAGTAAGTGATGGAGAGAAGGGGAACAGAGAGGGCAGGGTCTCAAAGAAGGGGTGGGGTCATGGGGTAGATCTTGGCTTGTCCTGACATTTAAAAAGTGATCTTGGGTGTAAAAAGGTTGGAGACCACTAGTCTAGAAATATATATACACATTACCATTTCACTAGTATAAATGTAGATTTTTTTTTCTAGAATTAGTTTCTATAAACAGGGTTTCCCAATACTGAAAGTTAGTTTACAGTATAGACCATACCAAGTATCTATCATTTATGTCTGTTTCCAACCTTATTCTGCTACCATCTAAGAGCTGTTTTTGAGAAAGTTATTCCATTTCAGAGATATGGGAGAGTGCAAAGTATACAGGAAAAAGTTTTAAATGTGAAAGAAGCACACACCTTTAATTATGACTCCACTACAAAATACTTTATTTAAATGTATGATAACTTGTAAATAGAATGAATATGAAAAAGGACACTATTTTTAAGAACAAGCATTTCAGAAATCTTAAGATTTTGCTGACCCTGAAGATCTTTAATATTTGTAAGTAAAGAAAATTGACATTAAGAATGATTTCTTTTAACAAGTTGATTTTAGTTCAATTTTAGCAGAGTTGAAGAAAGATATACAGGTGAGTTGTGTCAATAAAGTGCCCAGTTCATTTCTGTAAAATGAAAAAAGGAAGATAATCTGCCTCTACAATGTATATGTAAAGTAAGAGTTATGAACAAAAAATCACTGTCAGCAAAATGGTCTATGTTCTAATCAACAAATACTACATAATTATCATGATTTATAAAAAGCTGAAAAACAAATAAATAGGTGATTATCTACCTAACTGCTCTAGGTAAATATGGCCTACTATGTGAAACAGCATTGGAAACAGCTGAGACTTGGCTAAATGTGAAATGTTCTAAATTCTCCCATGATTAGCTGCCAATTCAAGGTCAGAAGCTACATCAGGATCCAGAAGGCATGCCTTTGAAAACAAACAGAATAGTAAGTTATATTTTACAAACAAAACTGGAATCTTAGTTTGTATTGTGCACTAAAAATGTAACAACTTAAAAAAAAGGCCCAGTATTATCAAAATTGTTTGAGAATCAGTTTACTAAATACTAAAGCAAACTTTAACCTTTACACCCCTTTTTCTAACTTTAAGTCAACAAAACTGGTGTGCTATTTGTAACAGATGCACTCAAGCTGAAGAATATTTGAAGAATCTAGACAAAAGCCACATCTCCCAAGTAACTTGGTATGACTTGTGTGGATACCCAGCAATAGAAGTAAATCAGTTTGCAGGTAGTTTTCTGATTCCTGTTCATTTTCCCCTCAGCACAATGATCTGTTCATATAACCTCTGTGATTCCTTTCCTCTCTCCTCTGCAAAATGGAATGGGCCAAATTTGAACCTGGTTTACAGGTAAAGTAACTTTGGTTATCTTAAGTGCATATGGTAAAACAGGCAAATTGGGTTTTGATATGTTTCACTATAAAGGGAGGGAACTATATAATTAAATTACCAAATGGTTTCCAACCATAAAGCTAAAAGACACAAATGATGCTGGTCACTGTTCCCAGGGGAATACATGCTGCAAAAAGCTGCTGTTGGGATATAGGGTCTTTTACTTCTAGGTCACTAGCTCAAATCTGCTGTAAGCTACTAATGACTGAAAGTTGTTACTACCTGATGGCTCTTTGGTGTGAAATGAAGTGCGAGAATGGATGCCCATCTTTTCATTTGGCACCCTTGTTGGCTCTCTGAACAGAGATGGAATGGGCTGAGTATGCAAGGAGTCAAATACTTTTTCACTTGAAGTGGTCACTCTAGAACAGGCGTGAAACAATGAGGGTCAGTGTGAGGAAAGCTTGCACTGATCCTGCCCTGACGAACCTATTCTATGGAAAGACAGTGACCATGCTTTAAAACTGCTTGTCCAGCACTTTTCACTACATTCTTTAAACTTTAGGTTTCTGGGGGTTTTTTTTGTTTGTTTGTTTTTTTTACAGTGTAGCTACTTCACAGTGAAGAAAATAATTGAAAGACTATCACCACCTGTTCTGCAATCCCATTGACTTCAATGGAATCCTCTGAGCAAGAAGCCACACTGATGTTCATTTTGTTAGTAATTTAACTCCGGCAAAGTTCTCACTTATTTGGGTTTTACAAACTAGACACAGGTAGTCCTATTCTTGGCCCAAAATTTGATTTGCCCTCTAACACAATCAGACTGTAAACCATTTAGAGACATGGATTGTGTCTTCCTGTGTGTTTGTACAGTCCCTACCTGTGCACAACCACATTCTCATTCTGACTGTCACACTAACGCTATACTAATATATCCATTTGAAAAAACATACTTCACAATTTTTTTAAAAGGGCATTTTTTGTATTTAAGACTTACAGTGTGTTCTCTGTGCAGCAGCACTTGGCTAGTCAACACTAGCCCCACAGCTAAGCTTATATCGGTGACACAGCACAGATAAGTGGAGAAAAAAAGAAGTTGATACTTGAAAAGATCATAATAGAAAATGCTGGGATTTAAAGGCATAAAGGTTTGCAAATAAGCAAATAAGTTATGTGTTTGAATTGAAGAGGAAAGTATAAACAATAGAGTAATGAAACCAATGCTATTTAACACTTTATCCACCTTGGAAAAATTGTCATGAAGACTACCAACCCAGTCATAGGTTCTATTCAGCTGCTTTTGTTGTTATAATATTTTGATAGGCAAGTAAAATTAATAATTTGCTTTAGGTTAGTAGAATCTTGCAAGATTGTTTTGAATAATGTGAGGATTTAACTTCAATATTTTTTGAAATGCAGAATATTTTTATGTACTAAATATAGATAGTAAATATTTTTGGAGCCTTTAATGAAACTGTACAGCAAATTTAAGCACTTACATTCAAAATAACATTCATCTTATACTACCTTAGTTAATTGTAGGGCTCCCCAGGCTTACCCTAGAATAATTTTTTTTAGCTGCAACTTGATCTTGTTGTATGCCCAGGCCAAACTGGAGACATCTAGCAAAGTAGAAAGCTGCCATAGCAACCCCTTTGGCTATGTATACAGGAAGGCAATCGGTTATCTTTGCTAACATAGCAATGTTATCATTTTCTGTGACCCTGTTGTAAAATTTACAATATATAAAGATTAGAGGTGAGTATTTCAAACTTCGGTAGAAATCAGCTACATGAACCATCAAGAGGCTGCATCAAAGCATCCACTTTGTGTCTAATTTAGTTAAGTTGGGAATTCTATTGATAATGCTATAAATTTACAGTGTCTCTAGCAAAACAGGTTTTAAATGTATATACTGACTTGAGCAGTGAATGACTCCTATTCTAAGGTACCCTGAGGAAGGGTTGGGGAATGGGGACCCAGTGGCCCCATAGCTCTGGCAGTCCCAGTACTGAAGATCTATAGCCTTGGGGGCTGTGGAGCCATGATGGTTGCAGGACAGCAGGGTCTCAGGGCATTAGAGCTGTAGTAGCCCCAGCACCAGTGTTCCCTGCTGCACAGCTTCACAGGTGATTAATCAGCCCTGCCCAGTTAGTTCCATGCAAGGAGCCCTGAGCCTCTGATTGGGTGGGGCTGATTAATCACCTATGAAGCTGTGCAGCTTAGAGGGAATGCTGACCAGCACCCTGGGTAGTGGAGCCAGATGGCCCCAGGGCAGCAGAGATGTTGTGGCAGGGACTGGCTAGTGGAGCCATCAGCCTCAGGGCAGGAGAGCCTGGAGTCCCATCAGCAGAGGGATGCAATTGACATCCCCTGGAACAGCAAACTCCCTCATTCAGGACTAGTCAAGTTTTGAGGATGCTGGTCCAGGGAGGTTCAACCTGTATATCTCTTTTATATAATAAAGCAAATTGGCGTACAGAAGGTACCTGGAAAGGCACTTGGATAGGAGCAAAGCTGATACTGATGCTTGATGTAACAACTGCTGGCAGTCTTCTGGGCCAAGAACATCTACAGTGCTAGTGAAATGGGATTGCTTTGAGCAAAATGACAATACATTTTCCTTAAGGCTACGTCTACGCTGGCCAGTCTTGTGCAAGAACTTATGCAAATGAGGTGTGGCGATGAATATCTCCGTGCCTCATTTGCATACTTAATGAGCTGCCATTTTGCACAAGGAGCTTTTGCGCAAAAGCCGTTCTGCCTGAAAATAAGTGGCAGAATGGCTCTTGCCCAGGTGCGTTTTTTTGCGCAAGAAGGCCAGTGTAGACGTAGCCTCAGACGTTATGTGGTTATATCATATTACTGCTTCTTTGTGAAAAAATGACTACAGCTAACAAGATGCATCCTTTAGTTGTTAGAATAACCTGCTGAACCACAATAATTAAAGAACAAAGTCTAACTCAAGGGTGGGAAACCTTTTTTTGGGTCGGGGGGCCACTGACCTACAGAAAAATCAGTTGGGGGCTGCACACAAGTAAGAAGCAAAAAACAAAAACAAAAAAGTGGCCCCTGACTGAGAAGGAGAGAGAGTCCCCACATTCCCCTCATATCAAAGCCTGGGGGGCTCAGCCTAGTAGATTGTGTGTTCCAGCCTCAAGGTGGGACAGTAGAGAAGCTGGAGCACCAGTGCAGGATCCCCAATGCTGGGGAGGACCCTGAGCCTTGAGGGCCAGATCCAGGCAAGCTGAGGGCTGCATCTGACCCCCGGGCATGAGGTTCCCCACCTCTGCTCTAACTTATTGATATAGCCAGTGAATAGCTACCATTCAATTCACACTCCGTGTGAAAGAATGGGAGCCTAGGCTGAGGGCCAGAGTGATTTCTGGTTCAATGGTGAATAAAAATAGGAGGTTGTTTGGTTAACCATCTCAATTTGTTGACTGTCAGAACTTGATCTTGAAATCCAAATCTTGAAATTCTGCCACTTCTAGTTCAATGCAATTCTTCTCAGCAGCATTACGTTTGTTCTTCGTTCCTTAGACCCCTTATAGCATCATTATTAATAGATGCAATTTACCATTTGAAGGATGAGTTTTGTATATAATTTGGAAAATCACTTTTTCTGTCTCTTTCCTTCAGAAGCTGAATGATCTTACTAATGGGTTGAATCGGTAATGTAAAATTTTGCTAGCAAATATTCTATTTGGGGGTTTTATAATGGAACAATTGGTTACACAGAAATTGTAAAACGGAGGCCAATATAATTCTCCTCTCTGTATGTTCTGGATTTCACCCATTGTGTAAATGAAACAGAAATCAGTTACATTGAACCTTCAGCTCAACCAGAATGTATTATTGAAGAATGACTTGGCAAATTCTTTGGTTGTATCATATTTATGTAGAGAAGCAAAGCAGTATTTCTGATCTGGGAACACATTGTAATGGTGTACTGCAGGGCTACTCAACACGTGGGCCATGGGCCATGTGCAGCCTGCAGCCTATTTGTTTGCAGCCCGTGGTGCAGTTTGTGTTTAGGGGCTCAACATATGGTCCACAGGTGGGATCCTTTGACCGTAGCCTCTGCTGGGAACACGCTTCACAATGGCGAGGTGTCTCCCAGACGGGGTGAGCACTAAAAGACGCAATCATATGGGCTAGCTGGAACAGACGGGTACAAGGTGTTGGCGTTTCTAGCCCCCAGGGAGGAGGTGCCGGGAGCACTGGGGCATTGTGGAAGTGCTTTGTATTCATTCCTGGTAGTGTGAAAGAAGCTATTTGCATGTATATTAGCATGTATATGCAATTACACTTAAGTTGCAGCCCTCTGCATGTGCTGTGAGTATCATTGTGGCCCCCCGGGCTTCCAAATTTGAGTAGCCCTGGTGTACTGTAAAGTACTACTACTTGAAACCTTAAAAGGTGTATCAGCAGTGAGAATCATAGCAACTCTTAAGATTACCTACCCTTGGGGAAGTATGAGACAACAAAATGCTGTCTGCAAAAGAGATGTGAATGAGGAGATTGAGGGGAAGTAGAATAGATCTGCTAACCAATAAAAAAAAAAAAAAGCAGAATGGTGGGTACAGATAACATAACCACCTCTAAAGAAACCTAATTGAGAATGACCAGAAGGTCAGGGGGCAGTTTTCTTTCTCTGTTCCCAGAAGAAATCTCTAAAGTTGGGAGCCATGCACGGTTGAGAAGTAAATGGATGGCTACCTAGGCAATAGTGAGAACTCTGTTAGGGAGATGAGGATCATTTTAATATTCTGACAGATTTTGGCCAGCTGGAAACTAGAAATGGAGAACAGCACTTGTCTTTTTTGTGGATAGAAACAAGAAGAATCAAACCCTTATCAAAACACATCAGAAGCTCAAAAGAAAGTTAACTTAGAATGGGGAGAGCGGAGGGAGGGAGTTGATTTCAAGTCATTTGTTTGTATATCTCTCTATATATGAATCTATTTCCAGGCATGTCATATGTATTTTGGTAAATATAGAAGATAACTGCAAGTTATGAGAAATGACTGATTAAATCACAGAGCAGGCCTCTCTTTTTCATTGTTCTACTCATCCACTGCATGAAGCTTTGGCAGTAGTGAGACAAGATATACAGGCAGTCCCCGGGTTACGTACAAGATAGGGACTGTAGGTTTGTTCTTAAGTTGAATCTGTATGTAAGTCAGAACTGGCGTCAGCCGTTGCTGAAACTGATCGGTTTCAACCGCGGCTGAATCTGAACGGCAGTTTTGACTTACATACAGATTCAACTTAAGAAACCCAGGCGTCCCCAAGTCAGCTGCTGCTGAAACTGATCAGGGCTGATTCCAGGAAGCCTGGAGCAGAGCAACTCTGCCTCGGGCTTCCTGTAGTCAGCGCTGGTCAGTTTCAGCAGCGGCTGACTTGGGGACGCCTGGGGCAGAGCAGCTGGGGTGCTGCTGGGTTGCTCCAGTAGCACAGCTCCTCGGCGCTACTCGAGCAACCCAGCAGCACCCCAGCTGCTCTGCCCCAGGCGTCCTGATTCAGCCGCTGCTGAAACTGACCAGCAGCGGCTGAATCAGGACGCCTTGGGCAGAGCAGCTGGGGTGCTGCCGGGTTGGTCCGGAGTGGCGCTGCGGGACCAACCCGGCAGCCCCCAGCTGCTCTACCCCAGGGGTAGGCAAGAAAAGCCTGGTCTGCTGGGGGGGGGGGCACTAGCTGCACCCCCCCAGCAGACCAGGGAGATGGGGATGGCGGGACCGCCCAAGTCCTCCACGGCATTGCTCCGTCTCCCTGGTCTGCTGACCTGGGAGACGCGGAGCAAAGCTGCAGAGCACGCGGGCAGTGGGACAGTCCAGGCGCGCCGCGGCTGTCCTACTGCTGGCGTGCTCCGAGGCTTTGCTCCCCGTCTTCCTGCAGACCAGGGAGACGGGGAGCAAAGCTGCGGAGCACGCCCGCAGGGGGACGGCCCGGGCGCGCTTGAGCTGTCCCCTGCGGGCGTGCTCCAAGGCTTTGCTCCCCGTCTCCCTGGTCTGCAGGGAGACAGGGAGGAAAGCCTTGGAGCACGCCCGCAGCTGGACAGCCCAGGCGCGCCGCGGCTGTCCCACTGCGGGCGTGCTCCGAGGCTTTGCTCCCCATCTCCCTGGTCTGCTGGTCGGGAGACAGGGAACAAAGCCGCGGAGCACGCCCGCAGGGGGACAGCTCAAGCGCGCCCGGGCTGTCCCGCTGCGGGCGTGCTCCTAAGGCTTTGCTCCCCGTCCCACTGGTCTGCAGGGAGACGGGGAGCACCTTTTCTCGCCCCGGAGGACGGGGGCGCATCTCGGCGTCCCGCCGCTCCTGTCCTCCGGGGCGAGAAAAGCCCCGTTCGTAACTGCGGATCCGACATAAGTCGGATCCGCGTAACTCGGGGACTGCCTGTAGAGTTGACATAGCCTGAATTGTTTTTTACATTTCATCCTACATTATTTACATTATATTCTAGGGATCAGACACAGGGTATAGGCCCTTGTCCCATCCTTTATATACCTGAATTAAAATGTATTCAAATAAGCTTCGAGAAAAGGACATAATTTTCAATGTATGTTTGTTTTGATATTTAATCTCAATTTCTTCTCCAGTGATTATTTCTGCTTCCGTGTGATCCAGGAGGACAGAGTTAAACTGTATAATGGAAGGCTTCGTAATAATTAGGGTTTCGATTTTATCTAAATTCTGCCATTTGCTTTTTAAAGATTGAGTATGGCAGTTAAATCTGATATATTTCCAACAGGAGATTACTTTGATTGGCATGAGTTTGAACTTGATCTAAAAAGAATTATTTATATCTTTACCATCTATGATCCTATGTCAAGAATTCCAATAACTTTAACTAAAATTAATTCACCTTCTGGCAAATGCAGCAGCTTTTGTATAAAATTTTCTTTTGTAGTAATATTCCACAAGATGGCCTTGAGCATAGACATTTCCACGTTCTGCTGCTTCCTTCAGGCACTCCAAAGCAGCCTTTGTATTTTGACGTATGCCTTGTCCATAAAGATACATAACACCAAGTATACCCTGTGACTCCAAACTTCCATTGCCACAAGCTTCTGAATGCCAAAAAAATGCCTACAGAATAGGCACAAAATTCTTACTTAAATTTGTTTCCTTTTCTCATGCAGTCCTATGCCCTGCCACTACAGTTGGTCATTTCTTAAACATATGAAGAACTATAAATCTTAATTCCACTTCATATAATATTGATTCTTAAATTTTAGATTAAGATTTTTTTTCTGTATATTTTATTTTTATATATAAATAAATACACACACATCCCCCCCCAGTGTGGGCCTAAATAGGTAAAAAAGTCTACAGGTATTAGGGCATATAAAAAAGCTACAAAGTCCCTTTCTAGAACTTTTTACAGATCCAAAAATGGATCTGGACATAATATCATGATAAGGACAAGGCAGAAATTGGCATTACCTTTTTCAGATCTTTTGGATTTGATGTAGAATAAAACATTCCCAGAGTAGTTTGAGCCTTTACGCTTGCTTTTGGATTCCCATGGTCTGCAGCAATAACCCACAGCCTAAAAAAATAGGGAAGAAGTATAAGTTACATTAGAACATAGTGTCTAATAAATCATAGAGAAATGAGATCAAGTTACCTTTCAGCTTCTTTATCTGAATGCGTAACACCACATCCTTCGAAATAAGCTCTGCCAAGATTGTATGCAGCAGCATATTTTAAATGTCTTGCTTTATGGGAGTTAGAGTTGATGATTATTTTCATGTACTCGATTCCTTTTTCCTTTGAGAGAAACAGATTTTAATCATAATTTCAGAAGGTAAAAAGAACAAAAAGTTTCTAGGTAAAGTAAGTTACATATTACACACAAAGAACTTTTTAGTTTGAAAACACCCTAAATGTTTTAAAAAATATGATCAGTTAAGATACTGTAAAAAGCATAATTCTTACATTTTAAGTATTTTCATTTTTTAAAAAACCCTCATTTTAGTAAAACTATTTTTATGAAAAAGTTGAACTTGTCTGAACAGATATCATGTGGGGCGTCAGTTTTATGACACATTCCTTGCTCGAGTTTTCCTTGTACCCACTGCAGAACGTCATTCAAAATCAGTTTGCTCAACTCAAAAAGATTAACAATATTCCAGTTATTTTATTAAATTAAATCCATTCTTTATATATACAGTAAGCCTCATGTGCTTTCCAAAGACATAGTCTCTTTCTTCAATTAAAAGGGCTAGTACATTGAGTTGCAAATGTATTCAAACAATTCACTTTAAAGAAAAAGCTTTTATGAAGAAATGTTTAACTTGGACCATTTCCCCAATTTATTAATGGGCCTCTGCCTACATGGAACAAATTGCAAGACTGGGGCCTCACTTTGATAATTCTTGTACTGATTGGTTTAAATTTGTAAAATCTGTTAAATATGGAAAGTTATGTAACAGTCTATCTAGTAAAGTTAGAAGAAAAACTAAATATAGATAGCTGTATAATGACTTACTGGATCTTCTTTGGTCCCCAATCCATCATAATACATTACACCCAGCTGATAGAGAGCCTGAAAATCGGTCTCCTTGATTTTTTCAAATTGTGTAAGTGCTTCTTCATACCATCCCTGAATAAGACAACGAGCAATCAAGTGGTTCATAATAATGTATATAACAAGTTAATTCTTCAGCAAGAATTAAACTAGAGTGTTTGCTCGGTGAATATAAGAAAATTTAGTTAGCACTAGAAAGGAACAAAGTATTTTATATGGTTAAAAATGTCACACTGAAAGTCATTTTAGCAATTGGAACAGGTAAGATCAACATCGGAAAATACTGAATCAGAAGGAAACACTTAGGACTGCCACCAAATTTTGTTACTGTATGTGGGTGCATATATACAAAACCAAAAACTGGATATGTATCACTATGCCACATTGCATGTTGCCCCAAAGATGCCACTATTTGTAATGCGAGAAGCTAGTGACACAGCAGCAGAAACAGGAAAAATACATAGCAGTGCGGTGTGCCAGGAAGAAGCTGGACTGTGAGGGTAGCCTGTTTAAAAAACAGCTCCTGTCGCTCTGCACTGTTGCCTCTGATAAAAAGGCAGCAGCACAGAGTGGCAACAGCCCCTGTCCAGGGGTAGGGTTGAGCTACCAGACCTGGTACGAGCCAGAACTGAGTTGGGCTACCTGCCTTCCTGGCTCCTAATACGCTTCAAATGCAGAGCTGCAGCAGGAGTAGGTCCTGGACCCGGTGCAAGCCAGGAATGAGCCGGGCTGCTGGCCAGACTGCTAAAAAAAATTACTGGTGGGGGCAGGGGAGGGAAATGTATGTAGTTTATAACATGAATCTATAAGCTTTTGCTTATCGGTTAATCAACTACAACCCCAATACTCACTCCTCATGCCTGCAGTTGACCTCCTTTATTTGCTTCCAGTAAAACCAAAGTTTCTAGGCTATGTCTACACTCAGAAGGTTTGTCAACAAAAGTGCTGTCAACATGCAAAAAAGACTCCAAAAGTGAAAAATGGTCAGACTGCTTTTTCTGCCTCCTATTGTCTATATTTCAGTCACATTGGTAGCGCACTGTCGGCACAGCAGTGTGGGTAACCATCCCATAGTGCAGTGTTGTGGGAAAGCAGGGCTTCTTGGGAGTCCCTACAAGTTCTTCCACAGCATTCTCAGATACTAGGAGCATTATCACAAGTACCACTGTGAGCTCTTCATGCTGAGGAATGTCAAAGCAACACAGCAGTCTCTCCAGTCCTTCCCCTGCAGCAGCAGTCTGCCTGCTGCTATGTTCCTAGCAGGACAGAACAGGAGCAATCCAATTATTTGTTATTTGTTCCCTAAATGGAGCAGCTCTCTCAGCTGTCAGAAACTTCCCAGAGCTTTGCAAGGGGAGGGCTTGTACCTGCAAGGCAGCAGAAATCACAAAACACTGAGCAGAACCATCAGGTCAGGTATTGTGGGATACTGGCAGAAGCCAGTTCTCTCAACAAACAGCAAAGCCCACACTGGTTCTTTGTCGACAATAAATTGAGGGGAAAAGACATAAGTCTCTCACAAGGGTGGAAGTCTTTTTGGCAGCAAAACTTGGTGTTTTTCCCAACAAAAGTCACATTGAAGTATAAAACACCCTCAGTGTTTTGTTGTCAAAAGGCAGTTTTTGGCAACAAAACGTGCCAGTATAGACAAGGCTCTAGTTTCCACTATATTTTCACAGCAGAATATCTAATGCATGTTACTTCTCCAACACTAGAAACACACTTTTGTCAGTGTAGACACAGAATCCTGTTTGTGGCTTTCTTAAAAGTTCAAGCAGCAACTTTTACAATATTTGCTACTTCAGTAACTCAGGAAGAAAACTGTTTTTAAATATTCAGTAAAACAATTACATCTTCCACTCTTCAGCTGGCCACAGAAAGAGAGGAACTGAGGTGAATGCAGAGCCATATTCTTTTACATAACCTTATACTGAACACTGAGTTTTACAAAACAGCACTCACATAGCTCTCAGCTTTAAAAGAGATTTCTGAATTTTGCAGCTGCAGGAGGTGCCATGACCATCAATGACATTATGCAAAGACCACTTCAAAGATGTATTAGCATGTGTCTAAGTATGAAGATCTGGTTAGGACTACACTTCCATACACAACATGGATATATAAGCTCCATTTAGACAAGAATATAGTTAGACCTCCTTAAACCAGGACTTTCTGGTTCAGCAACATCCATAGTCTGACATGACCACAAATGTTCCTGAACCAGAGAGCCCTGGAGCAGTGAGATCTGGCAGCAATGTGGCTGGGAGCCCTATGACAGGGTGGGCAGCAGTGTGGCCAGGAACCCAACAGTGGGGTGTGGGGGGGGGGGGGGGCTGCAGCTGAGGAATACCAGCCCAGGAAGCAACAGGGCACTCTAAACCTGGGGCACCCCAGATGGGCTGGCAGCAGCAGGGGTCAGCAGTGGCAGCCATGGAGCCCTGGCCAGGGAGCCCTGGCCAGGCTGGCAGCAGGGGAAGCTAGGGCCAGGGCTTTTAAGCCTGGTGAGAGCAGCCAGAGCTGGGTCTGGTGCTGAAGCCCAAGTCCCACGGCAGCAGGGCCAGAGCCCAGGTCAAAAGGAGCTGGCAGCAGGGTGAGACAGTGGGCTGGGAGGCCAGTGGCAAGGGACCACCCTGGTCTGGGAAATTCCCTTGTTCAGGACCAGTCAGGTCCCAAGCGTGCCGGACTAGAGAGGTCCAACCTGTAGTCTTATAGTCAACTAGATGGACTAAACTTGCTTCCACTGAAGTCAGTAAATGTGTTGCCACTCACTTTAGTGAGAACAGGCTCAATAATTCTGCTTTCATCGGTGCAGTCATCAGGTCTTCTGGCAATGGTTATAGTCAGAAGCACTGAATTCAATTTTTCATATTTGACAATATTTGAAATAATACTGTATCTGTAATTTTATCCTTCTTTCTCCTTTTCCACTTTGCACCTCCTCCTTCCTCTGGCTCTCATTCTCTCTCAGGGAACAATGTTTCCCACAGTTGCTTGTTCCATAACTGTTTGAATCAGATTTTTTTATATTGTACTTATTACACTTTGGGCATGTCTTCATTACCCGCAGGATTGACAGGCAGCAATTGATCCAGGGGAGGTTGTTTTATTATGTCTGATACTGATGCGATAAATTGACCGCTGAGCATTCTCCTGTCAACTCTGGTACTCCATTTAATGGAAAGCATGGGTGGAGTCGATGGGAGAGTATTATCTGTCAAGTTACCATGGTGAAGATACTGTGGTAAACAGATCTTAAGTACGTCAACTTCAGCTACTTTATTCACATAGCTAAAGTTGCATAACTTAGACCAACAGCCCAATGTAGTGCAGACTAAGTCTTAGAATGTATCTTCTTTTGTAACATTTTCGAATGTTACCTCTTTTCCCATGAGTAAATTGTACTGGAAAGTGTCATGTTTTATAAAATTTTCTAAAAAATAAATAGTAAAGTACAACCTCTTCAAAGTACAGCTGCCCTTGTAGAAAATATGCCAGAGGATCTCCATCTATGATCCTCTTCGCCAACAGCTCCTCTGCCCTTGTAAACAAAGCGGTATGGCTATAGTTCCCTGCTAAAAACAGATATACACGTGTCTAAACACAACAAACAGAATATTGTAAGCACACTATTACACTTAAATTGTAATAGTTCTCTTTTTTACCCTGACAGACATAATTAAGATGTTTCCTTTTTGTTGTATGCTCCATAGACTTAGCTAAAACAGATCAATGTTTCATAATAGAAGAAAGAATCTATAATAAAGATAACTGAACCTTTATGGAACAGTCTACTTTTCCACAAAAATGCTATATGTA
This sequence comes from Pelodiscus sinensis, assembly GCF_052426305.1. Lineage (NCBI taxonomy): Eukaryota > Metazoa > Chordata > Testudines > Trionychidae > Pelodiscus > Pelodiscus sinensis. The sequence goes on along the minus strand of NC_143055.1, from coordinate 59,612,908 downwards.
TTCGTGTGATGGGGACCTGATCTCAGTTGGTGGAAAACCATAATACAAATAACAAATTCCCTTATACAGTAAAACTCCAATTGTCTGACATCCAGTGATCCGGCACTCCTGATAGTCCAGCACCAACTGGAACCCAGAAGTGCTACAGCCAGCTGGATAATTGGAGCTGCCCAGAGGCAGCAGTGGAGAGGGGGCGAGAGGCAGGCAGCTGTTTAACGCAGGCGGGCGGGAGGAGCAGAGGGGGCGTGGCGAGGGGCGAACTCTCTGCTGTGTTGCAGGGAGGCGGTGGAAGCCCCATGCAGCCGGCTTGCAAGCGGGGAAACTCAGCTGCCGGCTTGTAAGCGGCGGTGGTGGAGAGGGGGGCGAGAGGCAGGCAGTGTTCCCCGCCCGCCCGCCCGCCTTAAACAGCTGCCTTCCTCTTGCCCCCTCTCCGCCACTGCCACTTGCGAGCCAGCTGTGCGGGGCTTCCACCGCCTCCCTGCAATACAGTGGAGGGTTCGCCCCTCGCCATGCTGTTCCCCGCCAACCTTCCCCCCCTCCACGCAGTGCGGGTCCCGGGAGACCCCTCACGGCACCCCGCAGGAGTACCTCCCGATACTCCGGCATATCCGATAATCCGGCACCCCCTGGGTCCCAAGGGTGCCAGATTATCAGAAGTCTACTGTACAAAGATTATCTGCCATGTAAACATGAATTGCTAATGTTTGGAATCAATTAAGATCTAAGCTAAACAGAAGATATCAGTCAATTTACAGATGATTAAAAACTCCATTCGAAACTGACAGCCAAATCAGGAAATATCATTTTAAACCCTGATCTTTCAATCTGGTGCATGGGGCTCCACGTAGGCACAATAGTACATCTACTTTAAGTTAAGGATGCAAAAGACTAGTCAACTAGTCGACTATCTGATAAGCATTTGCTTATCAGATAGTATTTTGACTAGTTGATATTCCCCCCCGCCACTTTTCTGCCTCTATAAAATAGAAGCAGCAAAGGTGGGGGGAAGGGGAGGGGGAGGAGGTGTACTTCAAGCTGTGCATCAGCTGCCCATTTAAAATGCTGCCTGTATGCCTTTCAAAGGGGCAGCAGTGGAGCCCAAGATCAACTGGGAACTCCCCAGCTGATCCTGGGCTTCCCGCGGCATTTCCCCAGAACCCGGGATGTGCTGGGGACTCTCAGCTGATGCCAGGCTCCCCGTGGCAGCAAAACCCCAGCTGATCCTGGGACTCCCCAGCTGATCCCAGGTTCTGGGGAAATGCTGCTGGGAGCCTGGAGTCAGCTGAGGAGTCCTCAGCTGACCCCGAGTTCCAGTGAAGTGTTGCGTGGAACCCGGGGCCCTAGCGGCATGCAGTACAGCATGGAGCCTGGGGTCAGCGGGGAACTCAGTCCCCCACTGACCCTGGGCTCCATGGCTTTGAAATGCACCAGAGCCCCCACTGGGGATTCTTGTGCATTTCAAAGCAAACACCCACGTGCAGCCTTGAGTCAGTGGGACTTCCCACTGGCCCCGGGCTATATGCAGAGTTCCGCATTCCTCCTTTAAAATGTAAAAGAGTCCCAGTAGGGGCTCTTGTACATTTCAAAGGAGGAATGTGGAAGTGCCTATTGACTAGTGTATGGAAATTCCATTGACTAGTCGACTAGTCAATTAACCGCATTATAACATCCTTACTTTAAATATGTTGCAGGAGATGGGCCTTACAGAGACTAAGAAAGAGAAAAGGAAGGAGAGACATTGTTTCATATGCTAGGGCATGAGGTACCTAAGTGATTGACCTGATTTAGGTGCTAACTCCAGAAGAAAAGCTGGTGAACCCAAGCAGAGGGAAGTGCATATGTTTGGCCTCCAGTCAGTTGCACCAGGTCTACTGCATAGACGTGTATATCCCCTTCTCCAAAGTTCTCTTCTGGCTATCTTATGTTACTCCCCATTCAGCTAGCTGGCTTTTGAAATTGCTTCTGTAAGGGCCTAACTCTCTCAATATATTTATAGGATGCCTAGCTCAAGGCTCAAAATTCCTCAGGGACACACTGCATACGGGGCTAAGCACTGCAATGCCTAAGTATCCTTGAGGATCTGAGCCAAAGTCACTCTGAAAATGAGACTCCAAGGCTAGATTTTCAAAGGTATTGATGTGCTTCAAGATACAGATATGTCCCTAAGTGGGCTTTTCAGAGCCTAGCAAGTTACACATTAAAATCCTATTTAATTAAGTGTCCATCTTCTTGGGCACTTTGAAAATCTCACTAGGTGAATATCTGTACCTTCATAGCCTAAATACCTTTGAAAATTTGATCCTCTGACTCTTAAGTTTGTTAGGCTTTTTTTGAAAATTTTACCCTAGATCTCCCAAGGTTTGCCACTGACTTGCTATATGATCTTAAGTCACTTCATTTCTATGCAAGTCTGTGTCGAATATGGGAGTGATGATAACATCAGGATTATTTTGAGACTGTGCTTAAAAAGCATTTTAAATTTGTCAGGTGAAAGGAGTTATATAAGTGCAAAGAATTATTTTTATTAATAAAATCTCAGTTATGATACTCTCAATGCCTTTTTATGACTTTCCCAACTGAGTAAGATCTTTTTCTGATTATAGTAAAATTTTGTGAACAAGCTGAGCTTTTAATCAAGTACATCATACTTTACTAATTTTAATGGTGAAATCTTTATTTCTGACAACAGAAAATGGAAGAATCAGTAGAATCAGAAACAGGAGGGGAACAGTAAAGAATTACAGGCAGCCAGGGGAGCTAAGTTAACATGCTTATAAATGGAAAGAAGAGAGACTACATTGAACTGGAGCAGGAAAAAAGGGGAGGGGGGAGAAATTAGAAGATCATACAATGAAAAAATGGCTATTCCTCTTGAATATTTTGTCCCATTTATCTGCTTCCAGAACCTTCATATTTTCTGCAAGCATTTCAAGTAAAAAGGGAGAACAAACTCACCCCAATACTGCCAAGCTAAAAGTCTTCATAAATTGCTGGGCCTGCTTAAGTGTACGAGACTGGCTTAAAAATCATCAGACTTTAAAAAGCAATACACTCTGTGTTTTTTTTATTTGATGTATTGCTTCTGATCCAGAAGGCAACAATCAGTTCAGGTTAGCGCACATTTTTCCCAGCAATCATGAGGTCTATACAAGCATGCAACTAAGTGGTTTTTAACCACAAAAGCTTATACCCAAATAAATCTTTCAGACAGGTAGCCAAGTTAGTCTGTAACAAGAAAAACTTAAAAAACAACAAATAGTCTGGTAGCACTTTAAAGACTAACAAAACATGTAGATGGTATCACGAGCTTTCGTGGGTACAGCCCACTTCTTCAGATGACTGGTCTGACACTCCAGTCATCTGAAGAAGTGGGCTGTGCCCACGAAAACTCATGATACCAGCTACATATTTTGTTAGTCTTTAAAGTGCTACCAGACTATTTGTTGTTTATTAAGTTTTTCCAAATAAATCTGTTAATCTTTAAGGTGCCACAGGATAAGGGCTTCAGGAAAGGTTATGCAGACAGTCAAACTGCCACTGCTTGACATGGCAATCTACCTTCTTTAATGTCATGTACCAAGAATGACTTTGTGCTTCAGTGAATATTATCACTGATTTCTGTTTTACTTCAGTCAACACTAATCTCTATGGGTGCCTCTACACTGCACCCAGAGCTCAAAATAAACTACGCAATGTGTGCTACACAAATTGCGTAGCTTATTTCAAATTACTTTCAAAATAGAGCGCTATTCTGAAACAGCCCTTATTCCTCGTGGAACAAGGCTTACAGGGATGTCAGAATAGTGAGCCCGTCATATTTCAAAATAACGGGCTTGCTCAAAAGATACAAAATAGCTATTTTGTGATACTTCCAGTATCTCGAAATAGCTCCGCAGTGTAGATGTAGCCCAAGACAATAAATGTTCCTTGTCAAGGCTAAATCCCCAGTCTGGCACGATAAGTGCAGAAGTGGGGGCCCACAAAAGCAACCCCAAAACCTTCTTTCCAGGCTTTGGTATAAAGCTTTCCCCCAAAATCTTAAAAACCTAGATTTTGGGGATAAAAGTCCACTGCCACCACCCAAGTAATGGTTAGAAAACCAGGTAAGAGATCACTTGGGAAATCTCAGCCCTAAAGTAAAACCAGGACACACAAAAATTAACCAATACCAGGTTAATAATAAAAGTTCTCTCTTTTTTTTTTATCACCACAATACTCCTGTTACAAGCATAATGACTAGATGGAAAAGTCACCAATTAATATACTAATGGGGAACACCGAGGGGCCAAAAGCTTAGTTATAAAGGAGAGAAAACCCCATTTTTAAATGCACAGACATCAGCTTCCCAAACCATAAAACAATAAAACGTAACGGATTTATCTAAATTTCACCCTACCTACAGATAGTGAAGAGTCTTTTCTTGGAGAGAGAGACATGTCTGTCTCCCTCAGTATCTGGAGAGAAACTGCTCAGGGAAAAACCAAAAATTCATTTGTCCCAGTTTGAAATTCCTATCTGCATTTCTATTGGCTGCCTGCTACCTGGTTAGGTATAGGGACATAGTTAACCCCTTAGTCCCCAGGCTGCTGGCTAATCCTCATGGTCATGACATTCCTCATCACTGTGGCTGTGTCTACACTGGCGCAATCTCGCGCAAAAGCGGCCGCTCTTGTGCAAAATCTTGCAGCCTGTCTACAGTGGCCACGTGTTCTTGCGCAAGTAAACTGACGTTCTAATGTATAAAATCAGGGCTTCTTGCGCCAGAACTCTAACACTCCCGCTCAGGAATAAGCCCTCTTGCGCAAGAGCTCTTCCAGAAAAGGCCAGTGTAGACAGGCAACATGAATTTCTTACACAAGAAAGCCCTATGGTTAAAATGGCCATCAGAGCTTTCTTGTGCAAGAGAGCGTCTACACTTGCATGGATGCTCTTGCGCAAAAGCACATCTCTTGCGCAAAAGCACATGCTAGTGTCAACGCTCTCTTCTGGAAGAGTTTTTGCAGAAGAACTCTTCAACAAAAGAGTTTTTGCGCAAGAACGTGCCAGTGTAGACGTAGCCACACATATGTAATAAAATCAAGGTGAAATCACCAATGTAGTTGTGCTGCTCTGCATTTCAGTGAAGATCCTATTACACCAAAAGGAGAGCCTATCCCATGGGTGTAATTAATCAAAATCCAAATGTCGCTTCTGCTGAGGTAACTCATTCACTAAAAGGGCAATGCCTTGGGCAGAAGGGGCAGGACGGGGGAAGCCATTCCCCCCATGAAAACCACTTAGACCATGCATTCTGGCAGCAATTTAAAGGCCCCGGAGTTCCAGCTGCTGCCACTCCTGCAGTACTGGCAACAGGTGGGAGCCCTGGGCCCTTTTTAATTGCTAAGCCCCAGGGCAGGTGCCCTCTTTCCCCTGGTCAGCAGACCCACTCAGCCCAGGGCAGTGGGGCACTGGCATTCAGTATGGAGCTGACAATTCCAGCTCTCTGCCCCAGGGTAGTGCAGCTCCAGCAGTCAACCCTGCAAGTGGCTAACAGCTCAGCATGTCAGCCCCCAGCCATGTCCCATTTAAGTTGGTGCACATGCTAGTGGTGAGTATATGCACCACTGGCAGGAGGACAGCATGGACATGAACAGTCAATTTAATTACTGAAATAGCTGTTGTGAGATAGATGTAAGCTAGGGATGTAAATGAATAGTCAAGTCAACTACTTGACTAATCACTTTCCTCTGCCCCTTCCTGTCTCTATATCAGAGGTAGAGGTGGGGGGGGGGCTAGCTTAAAAGCCAGTTACTCCCAGCAGTGTTTCTGGGGTGCTACAGCGTCGGTGGGGGGCAGGGGAGGTTGTCATGAAGCAGCCTCTGTTGGCAGCAGGCCCAGGCTTTCTGCAGGCAGAGGCTGCTGCTGCAAAGTAGCCCCTGTCTAGAAGCCTGGGCTGGCCATGGGCAGAGGCTGCTCTGGCAGCAGCCCCTATCCATGGGGGGCTGCAGAGGATGCTGGACTTGGTGCAAGCTGGGACTGAGCCGGGATTGCCCAGTTCCAGCTGTGCTGAGTCCAGGACCTAACCGCACTGTGCCTATGTAGTTTAAATGTAGTAAGAGCCTGTCTGTCTGTGCACCCAGCTCTCACTACATTTAAACTACAGAGTCCAAGCGGGGGTAGGTCCTGGACTCAGCATGAGCTGGCCTTCCCTTATCCTCTAATCATGTAGTTGATAAAAATGTTATTTACTACACTATTTAACAGTGGCATGTCCCTGCATCCGCTGACCATGAGAGAGTGCGGGTGTCTCCAAGCGCAGCCCTCGCCCTGAGCGCCCTTGTGGCCAATGGGAGCTGTGGGGCCAGTAGCTACAGGCAACCGCTTAGGAGCTGCTGGCAGAGGGGGTGCCTCAAGTAAGTGCCCCTCTTCCCCCTGCACCCCATGCCCTGCCGTAGCGTGCACCCCTCCCTACAGTGCACCTCTACCCCCACCCCCTCTCCAGGGCCTGCACCCAGCACCCCAATTCCCTCCCAGAGCCTTAGGCAGGCGCGGGGCTGTTGTGGAGGGGCGCGGCTCTGGGCACCAGCCCCACCACGGCTACACACCTGGCTGCCGGCGCGAACGGGGGCTGCAGGCGTCCCTCCCCGTCCCCTTCCCTGGCTGCTTGCTCAGCTCGGGGCGGCTCCCGGGCCGGGCGATGCTCTGCAGGACGGTCTCCGAGCTGCGCGGCCGGGGCAGCGCCTCGCTGCTCAGCTTCATCTCGCCCCCGGTCCCGCTGCCCGGGCAGAGCTGGGCCGGGCTGTACCCCCGCGGCCGAGCACGGCGCTGCGCGCTAGGACCCCTCGAAGCCCGCGGGATGTCGCGCGCGACTCCCTGTGTCCGCCGCGGGGACCCATCCGGCCGCCCACCACCCTCGCGCCTCGCCCTGACTCCGCCCGCTCTCCGTTGCCAGGTAACGATTGTCGCCCCGGGTGCCCGCGAGCTCCCTGCGCCTCGCGGACGCCGCTGCCGCGCGCCCCCTGGTGGTGCTGCGCTGCCAGGACAGGCTGGGTCCTGTCAGCCCGCGGCTCTGCCCTTCAGGTGCAGCGGGTGGGGGCGGAGGAGCGCACCTGCCTCACAGGGCAAAGGGGGAGCGGCACAGAGTGCGGGCAGCAGAGCCGCCAGAAGGGAGCTGGGGCGGCGGGTGGCTGCTTGCCGGTGGGTGTCGCAGCTCACATGGAGGGAGGGGGCTGTTGGTGTGATGCACAGGGCATCCACACCTTAGCAAGTGGGGATCCCTAGGGAAGATGGGCGGAGAGCCCACCAGGTGTCAGTGCGATAGTGAGACACTTGCATGCATAAGAGGTATGATAAAGATTTTAACTGTATGTGTTCAAGAGTTGACACCAAACAAGAAAGGGGGAAGCGAGGAGGGGGAGGGGGGGATGAGAAAAATTCTCTCCTTTTGGGAGAAAGTGAAAATGGGCTTAGCTGCTTAACAAGTACCCACAATAAAAAGAAAGGTTAGGAGACCTGTGGTCTTTTCTCACAGCAGTGGTGAGCAACCTGAGGCCCCCATTGGGCTACTGTGTGACATTTGTTAATGTTGCTTATGAGCAGGGTTGCCAGATACCAGTGATTTCCATCTGCAACGTTTTTTTCCTAGCAATATTACTAACGTAACATGCACATGAAGTGAGGTACATGCTGATTGGACACAAGAGTGAGTGTGAGAGCTGTCAGTTGCTTTGCAGATGCAGCCCCTCCTGACTTGCATCCTAGGAGTGTGCCAGAAAGCATCCCACAGGCCTATGGGCCTATTTCTTTAGTCTTCTCTATTCCAAAAATCTCAAATTCAATCAGTTAAAAATGGAAGCCACATCCCATTGTCATGCAGCAGTAACACAGTAAGTAGCCATTAACCCTTCCAGACCCACTGACAGGAGATGTAAAGGGGGCAACTGCCATAGGGCCTGGTGATACAAAAGGGCCCAGAGTTGAGGTAGCAGCCAGAGCCCTAAGCCAGTGGTTTCCACCCTTTTTGAGCATACAGACCCCTTTTAGAATCATGGAATAGAGTCCTAGGGCTGGAAGAGACCTCAGGAGGTCTTTGAGTACAGCCCTCTGCCCAAAGCAGGACCAACCCCAATGAAATCATCCCAGCCAGGACTTTGTCAAGCCAGGACATAAAAACCTCTAGGAATGGAGATTCCACCACCTCCCTGGGTAACCCATTCCAGTGCTTCACCACCCTCCTAATGAAATAGTTTTTCCTAATATCCAGGCTTTTCAATCTATTAAAATTTCACAGACCCCTCTCCCTGGGGGATGAAAAAAAAAGAAAAGTAAGGAAAGAAATACAAAAAAAAAAAAAAAAGAAAAGAAAAGGAAGGATCAGTCCCACCACAGTGGGCCCAATCCTTTTTAAACTTTCCACAGACTCCCTCCAGTACCACCACAGACCACCAGAGGTCCACAGAGCACAGGTTGGGAACCACTGCCCCTAAGTCCTTTAAATTGCTGCTGGAGCCCCACACAGTGCTGAGAGCTGCCTAGCCCCAAACATTACATTTCTACCGGAGGCCCTTCACCTTCTGGGGATGCAGAGTAGAACCTCCCCTGCCTTATCCAGGGACCTGGCGAGGCTGTTAGACCAACTGAACTTTTCGATTGTTTCCTAATCAGTAAGCAGCAAAAACATCATTGGAGAGCCTTTTGCATTTTCAATGGAGAACAAACATACGCAGCGGCGGATATAGGGCAGGGCGAGCGGGGCAGCTGCCATGGGCCTCGCGCTTCAATAGGCCCCGCGCCAGCCCTGCTCGCATATCTGCCACTGCTGCCCTTCTCTACTGGAGCTGCCTCCACCGCTGCCCTTTGCTGCAAGTCCACGAGTGGCTCCATTAGCCAGTGGTGCGCGCGGCAGCGGTTCATTGCCATGGAGGCAAAGGGTGACGCCTGCCCATGGCGCCTGGGTATCCCGCTGCTCCACTCTCCTGCCCTGCCCAGAGAGAGGCTGGGGGTGGTGCGGTCTCTCCCCCCCGGGGGGAGCCCAGACCCCTTTCCCGCCAGGCCCGGGGGCAGAGTGACCTGCCTGCCAGAGAGACATCATCTCCTCCCACCAGTCCCCACCTGCCCCCACTCGTGGGTGCAATGCGATCCAGCTGAACAGACAGCCCCCCCCCCCACACACACACACGTGTCCCTGGGAGCAGGGGGAGTTGCCAGCTGCCTCCGCCCAGCCAGGAGCTGTTCGAGAGGCTGAAATGGTAATTTTGGCCTGTCTGATGAGTCAGACACCCCTGCCCGCTGGTCCTCCCTATGGCCCATCTGTGCGCCATCCTCCACATAGCCACACCCTGCCTGCCCCCAACCCGAGTAACCACACGCTGCCTTCCCCCCCAAGTCCCAAATCCCAGCACCCACACACTACCTGTCCCCCCCCAAATCCCAACACCTAATGCTGCCTGGCCCCCCAAGTCCCAACAGCCACATGCTGCCTCCCCCCAACACCCAACGCTGCCTGCCCCCTCAAGCCCCAACACCCACACGCCCCCTGCCCCCCCCCAAGTCTCAAAACCCACACTCCACCTGGCCCCCACAAGTCCCAATGCTGCCTGGCTGCGGAACACCCAACGCTGCCTGGCAAATACCAGCCATGGGCAGCCAAAGAGAATCTACTGTGAGCCAGGAGCGTTTTGTAGGTCTTTCGATTACTGTATTGAAAATGACCTGTGTAAAGAAATGAACTTTACTGACATAATTGAAGAATGTGCTGCCAAAAGATCTAGACAGCTATAGTAGACTTAAATACAAATTAAAATGTTTAATTATTAATGCAGAATTTTGTTTAAGAATGAATTACAATATAATTAAAATAAAAATTATCCAACTAAATTAAGTTTCTATCAAATTTACCCAATTCACATTTAATATGAAAAATAGCCTTCAATTTGCGCATTTGATGCCTTTTTTCTATTTTGTCTCCAAAGAGAGGCCCTGCAAAATTCCCATCCGCCCCTGAACATACAGAACAAACCTTTTGTGGGGCATGCTGCTGCTTGGTCATGGAAACTCAGCCAGATTGTGGCGAATTTCTGTTGCAAGGCCAGTATAACTGTTGACTTTAGCAAAAGTACTAGGAATGACCACCTGTACCAGCAGATAACTAAACAGCTGGTAGCCTTGCAAATTTTCTAGACTGGTGACCAGTGCAGGGGGCAGATTCAAAAGCAAGTACAAGAATAGGGACCAGAACCACATCTGAGGCAATCTAGCAGCTTCCTACCTGTTTTATGAGTTCTGCCAGGTACTGGGCACTGACCCCAGCATAGAGGTCACAGTGGTGTATGATGACCTGGTGAGCAAAGATGGTACGTACTGTCCCTTGAACAATCATGGGAGCTGAATCAGGCTCCAAGTGAGCAGCAGGCTGTGGGATGGGATCAACAGCAAATTCTGGGTCCAAACTCAGAGGAACTGTTTGATATTCCCTACCCATAAGGAACAAGCCTACAGCAAACCCAGAGGAGACAGAAGCTGCTCCTGAGTTTGGTAAGTTTCTGACTCAAAGTTTATTACAATAATTATGAGAGGATTGTTTGCTTTAAGAGCTAATGTAACAGTTATGAGAAGCCCCAGATACCAGTTTGTGTCTTCTAATGGCAGGTTATATATTTTTTTAAATCATCAATAAAATACTACATTTCTCATTTAAAAACAATAGTTACAATTAAATCTTATCGCAAACACGCTACACTTACACTTAGGCTGTGTCTACATTGGCACCCTTTTCCGGAAAAGGGATGCTAATGAGACAAGTCGGAATTGCAAATGCCGCGGGGGATTTAAATATCCCCCGCGGCATTTTCATGAACATGGCTGCCGCTTTTTTCGGGCTCGGGGCTTTGCCGGAGAAAAGCGCCCGTCTAGACGGGATCTTTCAGAAAATAAAGCCTTTTCCGGAAGATCCCTTATTCCTGATTTTAAGAGGAATTAGGGATCTTCCAGAAAAGGCTTTATTTTCTGAAAGATCCCGTCTAGACGGGCGCTTTTCTCCGGCAAAGCCCCGAGCCCGAAAAAAGCGGCAGCCATGTTCATGCAAATGCCGTGGGGGATATTTAAATCCCCCGCAGCATTTGCAATTCCGACTTGTCTCATTAGCATCCCTTTTCCGGAAAAGGGTGCCAATGTAGACACAGCCTTACAGTCTCATACAAATGAATTGATGGCTCTTGTTTGTCCAGCCTAACAACCAGCTCTTGCTTCTTGAAAGTTCTGGACTTTCCATTTCTGTTTCTCAGCAGACAAACGTGCAAAAACAGACCTACAGTGGATAGGAATGTTTTGTCATGTGCTTATATTGTGGTGGATTTGGGCCAGGCACTGCAGAGTTAGTTAAGACATAGTCTAAAGCAGGGGTGGGCAATAACTTTTGATGGGAGGCCATTCCAAGAATTTGGTAAGGGGTCAAAGGCCACACTCTTCCATAATATTAATGGAGGAGGTGCAGGGTCTGGAATGAAGGTTGGGTGCAAAAGGGAGCTTGAGATAAGGGACTGGAGTGGAGGAGGGATCTGGGAGGGAGTTTGTGTGAAGGGGAGTGGTTGTGACCTGGGGCAGGAGACTTGGGTACATGATAGGGATGTTAGTAATTGTTTATTTTAGTAACTGTGTAACCGTAACAATTCTCAGTGGTTAAAAAGTCACTAAATGCTGCCCCCCAACCCCATTCCCAGGGAGCCCCCTGCCACTCTGCGCTAATTCATTTGTATCAGAGGCAGCAGTGGAGGATGGCAGGCGGGAGCTGGTCTGCAAGGGGAACCAGTTTAAAAATCTAGTCCTGGTGCAGACCAGCTTCTACCTGCCACCCCACACTGCTGCCTCTGATAAAGATGCAGCAGTGGGTCAACAGCAGCCCATCTGCAGGGGGACCCAAGCTCCCCGTGGACAGAGGCTGCTCCGGCATCCCATGGGCAGCCTCTATTTGTGGTCAGCCCAAGCCTGCCATGGACAGAGGCTGCTCTGACATCCCATCGCTTATCAGCTAAACTAGCAGTTCCCTAGTTCAGGAGGAGGTGCAGGATGTGGGGATGGGTACAGGAGAAGATTCTGACCTGGAGGAGGGGTATAGGAGGGGATGCAGGGACTGGGAGGGGGTTGTAACTAGGGAAGGAGTGCAGGAGGGGATTCAGGGATTTGGATTGTGACCAGAGGTAGAGGATTGGAGTACAAGGTCTGGGAGGGGATTGTGACCAGATGTCAGGGCTGTTCCCCACTCTGGCACTCCAAGTACAGAAGGTGAGGGCCCACAAGAGAGCTTAAAAACCTTGACTCTGCAGGCACTGGTTACCAAAACTTCTCAGAATCACAGATTCCCTGGCTCTGAGAAATAAACAAACAAATGAGCTGCCACCATCGAGTGATTTTATCTCTAAAACCGGGAGTGAATGCTTGAACCCACCCATAAGGGTACCCCAAGCTTTTTTGCCTCAAAAGAGCTTGAAAAAAGAAGAGAGAGAAACAAGCTGCAATCTCTGGTAGCTGACCTCCCAGTCTGAGGCATGACACACAGATAGACAGACCTTCCAGGACACGAGAATCAAATCACCTTAAAAACAGTGATTTTTTAATTACAAAACAAAAGATAAACTTAATAAAGTATACTTGGTTGCTAGATGTATAAAGTATACTTGGTTGCTAGATGTATACTAAGAGAGAAACTAAGGAAAACAAATTAAAACACAGGAAAGTCTCTGGGCACAATGTGAGATGGTAAATGGGGAGGGGAGGTATAGAGTCACACAGAACAGTTCAAACCAAATCACAAAATACAGAAAAATAACCTGATTGCAACTAGATCCTCTTTTCCTTTACTTACTTCTAACCTTTTCTTTATTCAATTCACTTCCAGGCCCCGAATTACTTGGACGCATGGTAGTCCTGCCTGGGTTTAAATCATTCTGTGTCTCTTGTCAAGTTACCAAATTTGAGGGAAGCAGCCAGATTGCTGCTGCACCCATAGGTGGGGGTGTTGGCCCCAGAAAATGGTATAATAGGGGGCCATGTGGGGTGCTGAATAGAAGCTTACTGTCTGATAATCCTATGTAAGCTGTCCATGTGTTTGTATAATGTCTGTGTGTGTAGTTAGGAATCTGTATGGATACTGAATATTTCCCTGCATGTGGTTGAGCATTGGGCAGGGCTGGGCCTGTGGACATGCTAATTAGCGAGGTCCTGTGGGACAATGGCTCTCAATGGGCCAAGGACACACCTAAAGAATGAGGGCTGTCACCTGAGAGCTGCCAGCAGAGAACACAGGGATATGCTGCTGACCAGGTGACTTGCTGTAGCCAAGAAGAGACCAGAGAGGAATGGATAAAGGTTCCATGTGGTCGACGCCATATTGGTTCTGAGGTCAGCACTTGATCCTAGAGGCAGCAGTGCAGGGATTGAAGAGCCAGAAAGACCTATGAACCCATCCTGATTCTAGGATGTGCAACAAGGACTCTTAAACCAGCAGCTGTAACATCTCTGCTAGAGCCTGCATCGAGACCTGGGAGATTCGATGCATGTAACTTGGAAATGGCGGAGATGCTCAATGACTTCTTTGTTTCGGTCTTCACCGAGAAGTCTGGAGGTGTGCCTAACGTAGTGAATACAAGCAGAGAGAGGGTAAGTTTAGAAGATAGGATACACAAAGAACAAGTTAAAAATCACGTAGGAAAGTTAGATGTCAGCAAGTCACCAGGTCCTGATGAAATGCATCCCAGGATACTCAAGGAGCTGATAGAGGAGGTATCTGAGCCTTTAGCTATGATCTTTGAAAAATCATGGCAGACAGGGGAGATTCCAGATGACTGGAAAAGGGCAAATATTGTGCCCATCTATAAAAAGGGGAATAAGAACAACCCAGGAAACTACAGACCGGTCAGTTTAACGTCTGTCCCAGGGAAGATAATGGAGCAGGTAATTAAGGGAATCATATGCAAACACTTGGAAGGTAATAAAGTGATAGGGAATAGTCAGCATGGGTTTGTGAAGAACAAGTCATGCCAAACTAATCTGATAGCTTTCTTTGATAAGATAACGAGCCTTGTGGATAAGGGAGAAGCGGTGGATGTCATATACCTAGACTTTAGTAAGGCATTTGATACCGTCTCGCATGATATTCTTATTGATAAACTAGGCAAATATAACTTAGATAGGGCCACGATAAGGTGGGTGCATAATTGGCTGGATAACCGTAGTCAGAGAGTTGTTGTTAATGGTTCTAAATCCTGCTGGAAAGGGATAACAAGTGGAGTTCCTCAAGGGTCTGTTTTGGGACCCGTACTGTTCAATATCTTCATCAATGATGTAGATATTGGGATAGAGAGTACGCTTATTAAGTTTGCGGATGATACCAAACTGGGTGGGGTTGCGACTTCTTTGGAGGATAGGACATAATTCAAAATGACCTTAGCAAGTTAGAGAAATGGTCAGAGGTAAACAGGATGAGGTTTAATAAAGAGAAATGCAAAGTGCTCCACTTAGGAAGGAACAATCAGTTCCATACATACAAGATGGGAAGCGACTGTCTAGGAAGGAGCATGGCGGAAAGGGATCTAGGGGTCATAGTGGACCACAAGTTGAATATGAGCCAACAGTGTGATGCTGTTGCAAAAAAAGCAAATATGATTCTAGGTTGTATCAACAGGTGTGTTGTAAGCAAAACTCGTGAAGTCATTCTGCCGCTCTACTCTGCACTAGTTAGGCCTCAGCTGGAGTACTGTGTCCAGTTCTGGGCGCCACATTTCAAGAAAGATGTGGAGAAATTGGAAAGGGTACAGAGAAGAGCGACAAGAATGATTAAAGGTTTAGAGAACATGACCTATGAAGCCAGGCTTCATGAACTGGGCTTGTTTAGTTTGGAAAAAAGAAGATTAAGGGGGGACATGATAGCGGTTTTCAAATATCTAAAAGGGTGTCACAAGGAGGAAGGAGAAAATTTGTTCCTCTTGGTTTCTGAGGACAGGACAAGGAGTAATGGGCTTAAAGTGCAGCAGGGGAGGTTTAGATTGGACATTAGGAAAAAATTCCTAACTGTCAGGGTGGTCAAATATTGGAATAAATTGCCAAGGGAGGTGGTGGAATCTCCCTCTCTGGAGATATTTAAGAACAGGTTAGATAGACATCTGTCAGGGATGGCGTAGACGGAGCTTGATCCTGCCTTGAGGGCGGGGGGCTGGACTCGATGACCTCTCGAGGTCCCTTCCAGTCCTATTATTCTATGATTCTAATGTACTATTCCTTTAACAACCTTACTCTCCTGCTTTTCTTTCTTGTGATGATAAACCTTTAGTTGTTAGATTGGCTCAGCGTGATTTGTGGGTAATGTCCAGAGGGTAAATTGACCAGGGATCTGTGGCTGGTTTCCTGGAACTGGACAGAACTTGTTCGGGGTAGGTGGGATTGGGTTCTAAGACCCCCCCACCGGTGTATGAGGCCCGGGGCCATCTGGGGCACGGATTTGCTGGGATGTCGGAGGGGTTTTGCTCGAGAGGCTTCAGGCAGGCAGCTGAAGCGCTCTGTGGGACTGGTTTGTGGCCTGTTTGGAGAGGTTGCCAGTCTGGGGGCTGTAAGGAGCCCCAGCTTTGAGCAATTCGCCCTGAGCGGACGCCCTCAGCTGTGCCCAGACTCAGCCCGGTCTGTCACATCTCTCAACTCGGCTGCGTCTAGACTGGCATGATTTTCCACAAATGCTTTTAACGGAAAAGTTTTTCCGTTAAAAGCATTTGCGGAAAAGAGCGTCTAGATTGGCATGGACACTTTTCCGCAAAAGCACTTTTTGCGGAAAAACATCTGTGCCAATCTAGGCGCGGTTTTGCGAAAGAAAGCCCCGATCACGATTTTCGCAATCGGAGCTCTTTTGCGCAAAACAATACCACGTTGTCTACACTGGCCCTCTTGCTCAAAAGCATTTGTGCAAGAGGGCTTTTGCCCAAACGGGAGCAGCATAGCATTTCCACAAGAACACTGACAATCTTACATGAGATCGAAAGTGTTCTTGCGGAAATTCAAGCGGCCAGTGTAGGCAGCTGCTTTTGCGTAAAAACTTGCCAGTCTAGACCCAGCCCTTCTGTTTTTTCTCTCCCCCACAAATAAAGTAGGCAATTTCTATCTATTTGAACACTCTATTTTGATTGGGTCTCCTGGCACCTTAGCCAACACCTTTGCTAGCTACCTGAGTTTAACCCCTTAGTCACCGGGTGCTGTTTAGCACTCTTCCTGTCTATTACACAGAGTTCTCTGTAAGCTGAGTGCTTGGGTGGTCACCCAGGAGAGATTCAAATGCCACTCAGCTGATTAGCAGAGCACCCACAGCCTCCCAGAGCCAGCAGCATATGTTTCTAGTGGTGATGCTCATTTGGACATGCCTGAGTGCATAGAACAAAATTTATTCAGCTCATGGATTGAAAAAATTAGAAGGAACACTATATTGTGACCAGTGTTCCCTCTAATATTTTCCATCCATGAGCAGAGTGAGTTTTGTCTTGTGCACCAATACTGAGGTCATGTGCGCTTGCTCGGCTGTGTGCCACTGTTGCCCTTGCTGGACCCCAAGCCATCCTCCCAGGCAGCACCCTCCCCCACCTGATGGGAAAAAGGTAAAACCTATCTCCGTAGGGAATGCTGCTCCCGGAGCCAGAGGGCAGACA